>NC_067206.1:28294248-28639250 GCF_026262505.1 Trichomonas vaginalis G3 | reverse complement strand
AGTCATACCCATTTCTTCTTCGGTTCCGTCTCTATTTTTTACGCCTGCCGTTTCATGAAGCAAGTGAATTATCATTTATCTCTGACACCAAATATCTCGGAGTAAATTCATTCATGTCATTTTGGATGATATGCTATTAATATCATATCCCTTAAGCGAGCTTGTATTTTTCCAGGTTTGAAATTATATCCCATTTGGTGCTGAACCATAAAGCTAATAGGTTCGGGTCAGTATTTCCTTCCTTGAACTTTCCTAATAGCTTCTTTATATCTGTCACTAAAGTCAAGAGTTCTGGGTAACCATAATTTCCTTAAGCATTTAAGAATTCTTTGGTTTCCTTGTTCTCTACTTCTTTTATGTCCTTGCTCTGTTTGTGGTTGTTGCTGTGCAGGTTTTGAACTGTTGGTTGTTGTGCAGTGTTTTGAACTGTTGGTTGTGGTGCAGTGTTTTGAACTGTTGGTTGTGGTGCAGTGTTTTGAACTGTTGGTTGTTGTGTTGTTGTTGTGTTGGTTTGGTGCTGCCTGGTCTGTGTCCATGTGACGATGTAAATGTTTTAGGTAGTCTGGTGCAGGTGCTTCTCTTGGAGGGTTTGGTGGTATATAAGTTCCACTAGCTAGTATATTAAGTTCCACCAGCTGGTATATAAGTTCCACCAGCTGGCACATATGTTCCATCTGCAGCATAATGTCCTACCTGACTTTTCGTTCTTAAGAAAGCATTTACTAGGTCTGTTTTGGTCTGTTTGTAACTCTTTTTCTTGACTTTCCACAACAGTTGCTCTAACGGCGTCATAGGCACTTTGAACTGCCTGTCTCGTTGCTGCATCTGTTTATTTTCGTCATATTTTGTGCTACTTCTCTTAACTCGTTGTCGAAACCTTCAGACTTCAGTTTCTTTCCAGATGAGAAGTCGTTCACTAGTTTTCACCTTACTATGAAGAGCTTCGAAGGCGTTCTTAAAGTCAGCATTCATTAAAGCTTCATTTGAACTGTCTTCATCCGCTTGTATTTTTGTCCTTATTGACCCTATAGGTTGGGCTGCTTTGGCGTTGGCTTGGGCATCTAACCAGTCATTATTAGCTTTTATATATTCTGAGCTTTTCATTGCCTTTGCATGGCTGCGTCGTTTATTTTTACTTTCTTGTGCTAAGTTTTCATACTGTACGGTTTGGTTTTGCAACTGTAAAAGTTTTTCTGCCTTTACATTTGCTTCAACTCTTTTATACTCATCGCTATCCATATATGTCTTCAGGGCTTTTTTGTTTTTATTTCTTCATCTTTCAGTACTTTATATTGAGTAGTATGGTTTTTCAAATTTTATAACATCTTGTTCCATTTTGCTACTTCTGCTGCTTTTTCTGACACTTTTTTTGCATATTCCTCTGTACTTAGTTCTTTCAGTTGTTCTTCTTTCTTCTTTTTCTCTACGTTTAACTCATTGAGTTTCTTTGTGTGTCTGTCATATTCTAGTTTCTTTTCGTTTTCACTTATTTGTTTCTGTATGTCTATGTTTGACTTTTTGACATCTGTTATTTGATTTTTGAGTGAACTCAAATTCATTTGACTTTGAGGGTTATAAGCTGTTCCGTCTGCAGCTCCACCATAGCCTGCCATTTTCGCTAAAAGTGCCGCTCTTAAACCTCACTCTGTGCACCAATAACTCGGTTTAAAAGCATAGGGTTGCTTGACATTTGTTGCAACATAGTGGGGTCATTCATCATTTGTTGTTGCAACTGTTGTTGTGGTGTCAGTTTTACTATTGGATGTTTCAATGCTCCCTTCCTCTTACGTATATTCTTACGTAGCTTACGTGGCATTTTAAGTGAAGTTAAAAAGCGGTTTTTGACAGATGTTTATATGACACTTTTTGTTCAGCACAAAAAACTACTCGGTCAAAGTGTTGTCAGTTTTGTAAAATAACCGTCCTATCTTGTTTTAAAAAGGGAGAAAAGGCTTCTCAAAGTATACTTCCGTGGAACGCCCGTAACTTTTCCTGTAGCGACGATAGACCCTTACTTGTCCGGACAAAGTTATACTATTTTGAGTGCTCTACAAAAAAGTCAAACGGCTGGTCGGCTGGGGTTCGGTCCTCCTCTTGGGTCTTGGGCAAAATTTCTTAGGGGCTAGAGGGCACGAAGTGCCTGGAAGCCCCACTACCTTTCTTTTTTTTTTTTTTTTTTTTTTTTTTGGATAATGCAAGATATGAGTAGTTAAACATAAATTAAAAAAAAAAGGTAGTGGGGCTTCCAGGCACTTCGTGCCCTCTAGCCCCGAAGATGTTTAGTATAAATGAAGTTTTTATTCGGAAAATTGTTAGTCTTCTGGTGTGAATTCGGAGGACTCTTCTTCTTCCTCCATTGCTTCTGGGAAGAAGCCTTCTTCTGTGGGTCGAAAACATTATATAATGTTTCACTTTCACAAATTATATATGTTTTCATGCTTTGTCACTTTTCTGTCACTTTTCGGGTAAAAACATTTTTATTATTATATATAAATGAATTTTACAAAACCTCCGTTACCGTTCTTTGGAAATAAGAGTAAATGTAAAGATATTATATTGAGAGAACTTAAGAAACTACCGAATGGTCTAACATTTGTAGATTTGTTCGGTGGAAGTTTCTATATATCCCATTTATGTCATACAATATTCCCAGACTCAAAGATTATATGCAATGACTTCGACAACTATATGGACCGTCTCAAACATATTCCAGACACAAACAATATATTGAAAGAGTTAAAAGAAAAGATACCTATAGGTAAGATGGAACGTATACCATTAGATAAGAAAAATATTGTGAGAGAGGTTTTGAAAAAAGCAGAATATATAGACTGGGATAGTATATCTGCTAGACTATTATATAGTGGTGCTATAAGAGTTCATGACATTGAAACACTTATGTCAAAAGTTTTATATCTTAACTATACAAATGTTTTCAAAGAGGACATAGAAAAATATATTGAGGGTATAGAGTTTGTGAGATGTCATTGGACAGAGTTGTATGAAAAATATAAAGACAAGGAAAATGTTTTCTTTATAGTGGACCCGCCGTTCTATAACACATGGGATTTTTCAATACCAAGTAGACTGGACTTTGAGAGACTCTTTAGAAACTTTAGATGTTTTACATAACCATCCATGCTTTTACTTTACATCCGATAAAAGTGGTTTGGAAACCGTTTATGAGATGGTTAGAGGACATACATGACTATGAGTTTAGATATGACAAGATAGAATATGAGAGAGGTCCTATAAACCGGAGAAAGTGTCACAATAAAGAAATTTTATTAGTAAGTAAATGTGGTTTGAAATCGGATTGTTAGTTTTTAGGTTTTTTCCATTGTGTCATTTATTTATTTGACGTGGCAGAAAAGTACAGAGAATATGAAGATGAACCAATGCCTGCAAATGTTCAGTATATGTACTCGTAAGAGATATTTTTATCTAATATTAAATGGACGCACAGAACTTAGCGAATGCACAGCAACCTGGACAACCAAACCCAGAGAATATTCCAAATGAAGTTAGAATACAAACTGCAATGGCAAACTATGGTCAAGTGCCAACAGATGTACAAATGCAAACTGCCATGTCAAATGACGCTGCGTTAGGTTTGCCACCATGGTATGCAAATATGAGATGGAAAGAGTTTTATAGAAACCCTGAAGTGGGATATAAACAACTTTATGCAGATGACGCGAACACAGGAGTTGACCCAGAATATGTTTTCTACCAGAGGAGAAACAGAATGTATGAGCTCCAGTTAAAGAATGCTATGGAACTCAACAGGAAACGTAAGAGACTAGGCGGACATTAGATTTTTACATATAGTAAAATGGGTTTCTTCAGTAGTATTGGAAACTTCTTCAGAAGAGTTGGAAGAGGTATATGGAATGGCGTCAAAACCGTAGGAAAAGGAATTTGGAACGGTGTCAAAAATATTGGTAAAAGAGTAGGTCAGTTCGTTGGTATTATACCTAAAGACCCTGAACCAGAAGGCAAGCTCCTGTTATACAACAGCCTGAACCTGCACCACAGTCTAGTTGGCAACCAAATCCAACACCTCAACCGGTATTAAAAAAATTATATTTTTACCGTTCGATAGTAGTTGTATATGAAACTAAGTTCTAAGTAAAACGCATGGTATAATGGAATTATTCTTTTTCTTCCATCTGTAGTAAACCATACTTGAAAGTCTGAAATACTTCCACTTGGTGGTTCGTATAACTTTGTAGGTTTTTCGTAAAAGTCATTTGCCAAGCATAAGAAAGAGTTTTGGGCGCCAGAAAATGAAGCATGAACAATAATAGCATCTTGGTCGAAAACATTTTCATATGTTCCATTAGGGTTTTCGACTTCATAAAAGTCTGGGTGTACTGGATATGCTGCAGGCTGATTTAACATCCTCATAAATCTATACCATGCCAAGTTGTTATATTTTGTAGAAATATAAACGTTTTCTCCAAGGTCTTCTATTTTATTGATTTTAATAGTTGCATTTTTCCTGTCATAAATAATATCGAGATGGTATTCTCCTTCGTCAATGTTATACTGTTTTGCATATTCGATATAGATATCGTTTATTTTTTCTTGAAAAGCTTGAAGAGTTGTTTCTAAGTTTAAGCAAACTAACTTGTAAAAGTTTTCCCTGTTCAAATTTCTCATACATACGTTTTTCTTTGTTATAGTATCGAACTTCAAAACCGACCGTAAATGGGAAACCATGTATGGCTTCTGAAATGAACTTCATTCTACGAAAGCCAATAGCTTTTGTGACAGATGGGTCTCTTAACCATCTTAATGGGTAGTCAAAACGATAGCCTTCATGCTTTACGGTCTCTGTCTCAAACTTTTGACCGACATTAGTAAAAAGTTCATCTAATGGTTTAGTTGTAGCAACTCTTGAATTTTCTTTTTCTATTGGAAGCATATTTTATCTAGAATAAAAATGTCGAAAGATATTGCTTCCATAAGAGAAATACAACACAACCGACAACTCATTATGCAAGCTCTAAATAAGAACACAACAAACTTTTCAAACTATTCTAAGATATCTGAGTCATTGAAAGAAGGAAACTTAAAACTGACATTAAACCCAATGACAGATGAGTTTCTGTTTCAAGACAATAAGAACCATACTGTCTGTATAAATCCAACAAAAGGAACTTTAAACGAGAAACCTATAAATGAACTTCTTTTGAAAGCAGATGTTGACAACAAAGCTGACAAAGAATATGTAGACGATGCAATAGCAAAAGAAGAAGAAAGAGCTAACAATGCTTATGCAACAAAAGAAATACTCATCCTGAACTAGCAGACAAAACATATGTTGACAATAAAATGTCAAGTGAAGTGACAAGAGCTGAAAACGAATATTCTAAAAAGACTCATACACATTCTATATCTGAAATAACAGACTTACAAGAAACCTTAAACAGTAAAAGTGCCGTTGGACATACACATACCATTGCAAATATTACAAACTTACAAGAAACCTTAAACAGGAAAAGTGCCGTTGGACATAGACATTCTATATCTGAAATAACAGACTTAAACGTTAGCCTTGAAAAGAAAGCGGATGAGGAATATGTGGCTAGTAAGTTAGAGAAGAAAGCGGATAAGGAATATGTGGATGAAAAAGATAATGAAATTATAGAAAGGGCTGAATGGTATCATGAATGGACATCGAAGATTTTAAAAACTAAAGCTGATACAGGATGGGTTTCAGGATGTTTAGACCTTAAAGCAGATAAAACTTATGTTAACGATGAGTTAGAGAAGAAAGCAAATAAGACTCATACACATACAAGTTTTACAACTGTTGCTATAGAAAGTATTGAAGGAACGGTTGAAGAAACTGGTGGGGATGCATTATATTGTAAACCTCCTAACTTTCCACAAGGTTTAACATCGGATGACGACATAACGACGATGAGAAACATTAGATGTAAAGATGTTTATGTCATGAAGGATGAACATAATATTAAATTCACTGCTCAAGATTTATATGACAAGAAAGCAGACAAAACAGAGCTTCAAACATTAAAGACAGATATACTTCAAACATTATATCCTATAGGCTCTATTTATACGTCAATGAACTCTACCAGACCAGAAACAGTTCTGGGTTTTGGAACTTGGACTCAAATAGTCGACAGGTTTTTGTATTGTGCAAACTCTTCAAAGGAAACAGGTGGAAGTAAAACGATTTCAGGTGAAAATTTACCTGCACACAGTCACTACATAGATTTAAGTACATCTCAAGCAGGTTGGCATAAGCATAGATATTGGGATTGGTCAGCAATGACAAAAGGTAAAGGATATGATGTTAAAGACAACGTTAAGTTTGCTATAAATTGTTTCTGGAGTAACACTGAGGGAGGAGGAAACCATACACATCGCGTTTCAGGATATACGCAAACAACGGGACAAAGTAAAGAATACATGCCACCTTACATGACAGTTTACGCATGGTATAGAAATGCTTAGTCGTCATTTTCAACTTCTTTAGCATATTCGTCAGGAGTTGTCTTATATTTGTTAGGAACTGTCTTTGAAAGTATACCACCTTGAACTTTGACAAGTTTGAAACGAGGTCTGACAATAGTAGTTTTATCTTCTGCTTGCAGTGTGTACATTTTGCCATGTTTGCCTAAAACTTCATAATATTCTCTTGTATACTTTCTTCTATTTTTACGAACACGAATGTGAGTACCTGTCGGGTTCCCATTGTTGTCATAGTCAATAGTATTTTCATATGGGTCGCGGTTTGGGATTTCTATTTTTACTTTGTCACCTTTCTGAAGTTTGAAGCCCGGCATTCTTTCTTGTTTGTCTCTTTTGACTAAATTATTAAATATATAGTCTTTCTCTAAGTCAGGGTTGTTTTTCATTTCTTCGGGGGAGTGGTTTCCCAAACCTTTTTGTTTACGGCTATTGTAAATATTTAAAACTTGTCTCATCTTTGCCATGGAGAAGTGTCTATATTTGTCGTCATATGACATTTCATTTGCTTCACCACCTTGTGGTTGGTTTAAGTCTCTTAACATTTTTATACAACCGTCAATGACACCAAGAGCAGAATGGTTTTGGTCGACAATGAAATATTGGTTTACATTTTTTGAACGCAGATAGTTTTTTACATCATCTGATTTGAAAGAACTTTCACAGTCAGATGTCAGTTTTGTTGGATGGTATTTGTCAACGAATATTGTCAAAGCAGTTTTCACATCTAAAATATTTTTGGACCATAATGGTATGGCTTCACAGTATCTTGTGTTTTGACCGACAAATATTAGCCAGTATGGTGGTCCATCTGTTCTAACTCTCGGAATGTTTTCCAAGATATCCATAAACCAAGCATTTGGTGTTGAACTAAAGATTTTTATCATGAGTGCTTTCTTTGTCGCTTTAGAAACATAGGGGTCCTTGTTTGGATTCGTCATTTTTATCCTATAAGAAATGGGTTTATTTGGCGCATTAGCAGGAGTTGCATCTAGATTTTTGCCCGCAGTGGGAACAATAGCCAGAGGTGTATTTGGAGTTGGAAGGAAGATTTTGAGTACATTAGGTATACTTAAAGAGAAAGCACAACCTATTATACAAACTGTACAGAAAGGTTGGGATGTAGCACGAGATGCAACAAATCTTATTCCAAATCCTGAAACAAGAGGAAAAGTTCAAGGATGGATGGACAATGTAGGAAGACAAGCAGGAAACTATTATAACAAAGCAAATGACTACTATAACCAAGCAGGACACTATATGGACCAAGGTGAAAGATTCTTTAACAGAGGATATAACCATGCACAACAATGGGTAAACAATAACCAACCTCAACCGCCTCAAACGTGGGGAATGTAAAGTTTTTTACTGAGATGAAATGAACAATACAGCATTGAGACAAATGGGTTCAAGATGGATTTGTCGGCTTCCAGCAGTTACACAACGTGTTTGTCAAGTTCTTCCTATACCTCAGGAAGTTTTAGACCGACTTAAAAAACAACAACAACCAGTTGAAAACAAACCAAACTAAAATTTTTTACTGAGATGAAATGACCGAAGAAGTTGAAACGGTAGATTTGACACCACAAACAAAAAGTTCAGAACCATTGTCAAAACCTGTCAAAGAACTTACAGATGAAGAGAAAAATTCAATAATAGAAAGTGCCAGGTCTGGAAATACAAACCCTAACTACAAAGTCACTTTTCATAAAAATGGAACGGCAAGTATCTCAAAAAAAAGAACAGACTCTCACAAATAAAATATTGAAGTCTGAAGGAGCTTTCGAGACAACAGATGGAAAAGTTTACTTCACTGACCAACAGTTCATTATAGAACATCTCATTGACTTAGAGTCGAAATATTCTAAACTTTACAACAAACACAAAAAGTTGAAAGGAAAACAAAAACAAATGGCATATGATATTTATGAAGATGTTGACGACACAACTGTTCCTGCAAGTGAAGTAAAGTCAGAGAAACCGAAAAGTGACGAAAAACCGATAGAAGAAGAAAACCAAAAACTGAAGATAAACCAAAACCAAAGTTTAGTTTGGAAACTAAACCAAGTCAACCTTCATTAGCTGGTATGGGTTGGCGTCAAAGACTTATGGCAGCAGGTGGTTATGTAAAGTAAAGAAAAAATATTTTTTTATTTTTATAAAAATGCCCCCATATAGAATGGATAGAAAATCTGCTAGAATAAAAGCAGAGTTGCAAAGATATGGTTGGAGAGTTTCGAAGAATTTTAAATATAGGAAGGGAAGACCCATAAAAGTCTATGACAAATTGTCTGGTCTTCGCTACGAAATGGATTTGGAAACAGCACGTGCAAATTATCCAAACAGACTAGAGAGGTTAGAAGAAGAACGTCTTATGGACATGCCTTTCGATGTTAGTGAACATTGCATGAAGTAAAAATTTATTTTTTAAAAAGTGACATTTTTTAAATTTTATTTGAAATGTACGCTGAGTTTGTTGGAGAAGACCGTTGGGAAACTTGTTTGTTAGATGAGAAATATGAAATGGCATACCATTTTAAAACAATATATTTTTACATATATTAAATGCTTCAGGTTGAAAAACAAAGAACAAAAGTAGCAGATACAAAACCGTTAGACTATATCTTTACAAATGCTGGTAGGACTATTTCAGATGAAGAAATTTCATCCCGAACATACAGGTTTGACTATCCAATTCGTTGGCTTCAAAGTCCTTCAGATGCAAAGGCAATAGGATTTAGAAGAGTTTTGTTTTCAAATAGAACTAACGCATTTATGTTCGCAGTATATTTTCATGGGCAGTATAAAGGTTCTGATGGTCTAATAGACAAATTTGACGAAATGAGAATCTTTACAGTTCGTTCAGACGAAAGTCTTGAGAAAACTCTAAATGACTTTCAAACTCAAATGAACAAATATTATTGGGAATTTCAAGAAAAATACGACTCTTTACTAAATGGAACATACTATCTGAAACTAGAATATGACAAGATGAACTCCACCGTTTCATTTCAAAAGATTGAAATTAACCTCCAAGAGATACAGAGTTTTTATTTTGGAAAGTAGACAAACGTTCTTGGGCACAATTTCTTCGGTTACTAAACCAGAACGAAACATTACCACCAGATGGTCCATTTAAATTTATACTTCCACCAGCAGATTTGACAGTTTTATAGAAACGTGTTTGACCCTCAAAATGTTATGTGTCATGCAAGTTTCAGTTCAAGCAACAATAGTTTTCTATGTATTGGTAAGACTTTTATGACTTTGCTTCTAAATTCACGAACCACCTAGTAACAGTTTCTCTGACTTTCAAGTTTGGTTCACAACAAATGGTGTGCAACATATTATTCCATTGTACTATGACTTTTATCTCGAATTGTCTTTCATATATAACTACGAAAAGTGCTGAAAAAGTATTGAATGTGAAGATATTAGAAAATAACATTTTTTTCTAACATCGTAGAAAACTCATGAAAACAATTTATTTTTGACACTTTCACAAAAAACATAAAAAAGTGCAGTTAAACGTTAAGGTTTACTGAACTGGTTGGATGTCGCCTTCACAGGTTATGTAGAACGGTTGTCCTGAGAAGTGGAACAGTGCTCTGAGAATTTGTATAATTCGTGGAATTGGACTCTCTCTGTTTGGAAGTAGTATCCAAGGACGTTTGTTTAGGAACTTAACAAGAGCTTCTTTCTTTGCTTGCTTTATGTCGTCGAAAGGAGTGTTTTCTGGTATTTGAATTGGAATTCCAGTCGAAGTCTCGAGATTCAAGGCAGCCCTTCCAGAAATAGTGGTGAACTTGACCTTGGGGCTTCATGACCTTGCGCAAGTAGTCTTTTACGCAGTCGTTTATTTAAATTAGGTAAACTGCCTCGTCAAATCCTTCTGGCATTCCGAGTCCTTCCATCCGACAGGAAAATATTTTCCCGACAACTGGAAAAAATTTTCCTTCCGACAGAAAAAATTTTTCCCGACGACAGGAAGAACTCTTCCAGTTGTCCGTCCGTAAACCATTCAAATTTTCGAAAATTGAGAACTTTTTGGTCGAACTTCAGAAAAAGTTTTTCCTTCCAACAGGAAAAAATTTTCCTTCCGACAGGAAAAAAATTTCCTTCCGACAGGAAAAGTTCTTCCTTCCGACAGGAAAAGTTCTTCCTTCCGACAGGAAAAGTTCTTCCTTCCGACAGGAAAAGTTCTTCCTTCCGACAGGAAAAGTTCTTCCTTCCGACAGGACACAAACGAATGTCCCACGTCCCACCAACCCAGTCCATTCCCAAACCAGATGAACCTAAAGAACCACAACAGTCTCCTCAGCAACCTCAGTTCCAGCAAGTACCTCCACCAAATTACTACCAATTTCCACCTCAAGGTTACTACCCACCACAAGGCTTCCCGAACTACCCTCCTCTGCCTATGCCTTACTTCCCCACCCTTGGATGTTCCAGCAAGCTCCACCCCAGCAATTCCAATCTCAATCCAAATCGAAGAGAGACCAAGAGTTCGAAGAAGGTCTGAACCGTTTACGCAAAGAGTATGCTACAGCTCCAATTGAGAGAAAGTTGTTCCCGGACCAAAAATATAATTTAGGTGAAGAGGTGAGATCTCACCTGTTTTTTCACCTGCTTTTTCACCCTCTTGAATTTTTCATGAATTTCCTTAAGATAGAAAAAATATAATTTAGTTTTATTTTATTTATTTTGTATTTTTTTGTATGTAAAGACATGATTTCAGGGATTTTTTTGACGAAGTGTCAACCTTCACTTCGTCAAAAAATAACAGTTATCTAATGAAAAAGTGTCATTTTTTTGTATTTTTTTGTAATGTAAAGACATGATTTCAGGGATTTTTTTTGACGAAGTGTCAACCTTCACTTCGTCAAAAAATAACAGTTATCTAATGAAAAAGTGTCATTTTTTTTGTATTTGACGAGAATGTCGGGTAAATGTTTTGTCATGATTTCATCGTAAATGTTTTGTCAAGACTTCTTCGTATATGTTTTGTCATGACTTCATCGTACATGTTTTGTCAAGACTTCTTCATCGTAATGAGCGTAAATGTTTTGTGAAGAATATAGCAACAGTCTGAATTCCGACGGTTGCTTTTTTATACAAAATTCATGCAGGAAATTCTTGAGTTTTGGTTGAAAGAATACGGTGGAGCCAAAAGTGGCTCGACCTCAAAACAAGCATTTTATGAGCTTACTAAGGGTGTTATGAATGAATTCAAATGTATTTACATACATCCTGACCTCGTTCATTTTGTTGCTGAATTCAGCAAAAATAATGTTTAGGTGAAGAGGTGAGATCTCACCTGTTTTTTCACCTGCTTTTTCACCCTCTTGAATTTTCATGACTTCTTCGTAAATGTTTTGTCAAGACTTCATCGTACATGTTTTGTCAAGACTTCTTCGTAAATGTTTTGTCATGATTTCATCGTAAATGTTTTGTCAAACATGAACGTACATGCTTTGTCAAGACTTCTTCATCGTAATGAGCGTAAATGATTTGTCATGATTTCATCGTAAATGTTTTGTCAAAACTTCTTCGTACATGCTTTGTCAAGACTTCTTCGTAAATGTTTTGTCAAACATGAACGTAAATGTTTTGTCAAGACTTCATCGTAAATGTTTTGTCAAAACTTCTTCGTAAATGTTTTGTCAAAACTTCATCGTAATGAACGTACATGTTTTGTCAAGACTTCTTCGTAAATGTTTTGTCATGATTTCATCGTAAATGTTTTGTCAAACATGAACGTAAATGTTTTGTCAAACATGAACGTAAATGTTTTGTCAAGACTTCTTCGTAATGAGTGTAAAGGACCCAAAAATAATGTTTATGTTAGAATGTGAGATCTCACCTGTTTTTTCACCTCTTTTTTCACCTCTTGAATTTTCATGAATTTTCCCGAAATAAAAAATAAAGTTAGTTTTATTTTTTTTATTTTTTTATTTTGTAAAAAAAATAAAAATGTCAACAATCGGCACAACAGCAATACAAACAACTACAGCACCAAACTCTTTAGTCATGAATCCAACATCTATGTTAGTAGAGATGAAAAGCTTCACTCCTTCTTCATATACTTTTGAAACAGAAATCCAGAAGATAAAGCAAGAACTTTTAACATGTAATTTAGACTGTAGTGCGAAAGATGAAACAAATGAACAGTATCTTTATGAAATGCAGGACCTCATCGACCATTTACCCAAATTGCCTGAAATCCAACAACAAAAACTCACTATTCCTGAATTCGATGAAATAGAAGTGAAACCAACTGACTCAGTAGAAATAAAGAAGTTCATACGAAAGGTAAACTATGAGTTTCTAGGATTTCATTGCAACCATAAGGTTATGGACAAAGATTGCGACATGGTATATAAGAATGTTTCTGACATATATAAATCTGAAGAATTTAAGACCTACGACAACTTTGTTTCGTTAGTTGCTGAATGTGTATGGCAGATAAGAGATGAAGATAGAAGAGGTAAAGTATGGAACAAACAAATAAGACCCGCTATGTTTGAGATGAAGAGAGCAATTGACGCTTTAGTTGTTTTAGCTGGTTTTATTTCAATGTATAACGCAAAAATGAACCCGCAATGTTCTAAATATAAAGCAGCAATGAGGAGATATAACTACTCCGTGAAAGAGATAGAACGTATGAGAAACGACTATGCAGACTTAAAGAAAGAAGCAGAAAAACCAGCAGAAGATAAAATGGACATGTTAGAATTTCTGAACAAAAACTATCCAACTGCTGACGATTTCCTTCTATCTGACGTCAAGAAGAAATATAAAGAAACCTTCGGCATTGTTAAAACATTCGATGTACTAAAAGAAGAAATAGAAGCTACAAAACTGTTTAGGATTTCAAATATACATCGTACAATTCATGTAAAACGCTTGTGAAAAAACAGGTGAGAAAACAGGTGAAAAAACAGGTGAGATCTCACCTCTTCACCTAAACATTATTTTTGCTGAAAAATGACCAAATTTCATGAATTTCCTTAAGACAGAAAAAATAAAGTTAGTTTTATTTTTATTTATTTTTTTATTTTGTATGTAAGAACAGAAATGACAAACATTGAGTTTGAAACAGTTAAAAATAGACAATGACACCAAATTGGTTAGAATAGGTGATTTAAACGTAAGATACTCAAAGAAATACAACAAATATTCTTTGTCAGACATTATATCTCCATTTGGAAAGAAACCGAAGGACTGGGTTAGAAATGCTTCAACTCAGAAATTTTTGACAAGAAATCCTGAGCTTATGATATCAGTAGCATTTCATGGAACAAGAGCATATCTTATAGACAAAAGTCTTATACCAATAGTTTTTGTTATGGTTAGACCTAGTTGTTGGATATAACTTCATAACATATGGTTCATTCGATACGGAACGTTGCAGTGAAGGCTTACTTTACATCGTTCAGAAACCGAAGGACTTCAATACAAAGAGATATAAGATAGGAAGAACATATATATATAACTCAAATATGACAGTACAGTCAATAGAGTCAAGGTTGTGTTTTGTAATGATATGAGAGCTGCAGAAACAGAACTACTT
Organism: Trichomonas vaginalis G3; assembly: GCF_026262505.1. Classification (NCBI taxonomy): domain Eukaryota; phylum Parabasalia; order Trichomonadida; family Trichomonadidae; genus Trichomonas; species Trichomonas vaginalis. The sequence continues at coordinate 28,625,173 of NC_067206.1, read as the reverse complement.
GAAAAGTTTGAGAAAATATATGGTGCTCCATAAAAGGTAAAGAAACGTTTGAAGTAGATGAGATAGATAAAGCTATAAAATTATTTGACGAAGTTGCTGAAAAATACATGTAAAGCGTTTATTTTTGGTCTTTTGTGAAAGATAGAAAATAAAGTTAGTGTCATTTTTTTGTATTTTTTGTATGTAAGATATGATTTCAGGGATTTTTTTTGACGAAGTGTCAACCTTCACTTCGTCAAAAAATAACAGTTATCTAATTGAAAAAGTGTCATTTTTTTGTATTTTTTGTATGTAAGATATGATTTCAGGGATTTTTTTGACGAAGTGTCAACCTTCACTTCGTCAAAAAATAACAGTTATCTAATGAAAAAGTGTCATTTTATTTTTTTATTTTGTATGTAAGATATGATTTCAGGGATTTTTTTGACGAAGTGTCAACCTTCACTTCGTGTCATAATGTAAAAATAACGCTTACCATGTAAAACGGTTGTGAAAAAAAAAGAGGTGAAAAATTAGGTGAGAAAACAGGTGAGATCTCACCTCTTCACCTAAACATTATTTTTGCTGAAAAATGACCAAATTTCATGAATTTCCTCATATGCTTGCTTCCCTCGGAAAACCGAGAGAAGAGATTCCGTACGAAAATCATGAAGAACAGCGAGTAGGTAAAAAAACTTAGTCGCCAAAACTCTATGAAAACAGTGAAGAACAGCGAGTACGTAAAAAAACGTAGTCGCCAAAACTCTATGAAAACAGTGAAGAACAGCGAGACCGACTTTTTTCTGGGTCGCCTAAAACTCATGAAAATCGTGAAAAATAACAGAGTATTTTGACAACTTCAAACAAGTAGAGTAAATGAACTCTTTATTTTTCAAGCTTGACTTTTTACAATTTGAACTTTGTTTGCGTAGATATGAATTCTGAAAGAAGTATGAGGGTCTTGTATGACTTTGTACTTCTCCCATAGTTCATGTCTGTCAAACTTACCTGCCATGGACTCTTTCATAAGTTCCATGAAATCGTCTTCGGACAATCCGGGGAAAAGTATAATGTCAGTAAGTATTCTTTTAACATCCTTACTTAAACTCTTTGCTGTCTGTACACAAATGACAACTGAGATGTTAAAGTGTCTGAGCTTCTTAAGAATTCGACACATGTCTTGTTCTCTGTTCTTTAACAAAGGATGAGAAGCAAAGTCATCTAAGATAAGAAGACATCTATGAGGGTAAGTCTTCCAATCGTAAGATTGCAATTTCTTCGAAATGTATTCTATCTCTTTCTGTTTGTTTCTGAAGTGTTTCTTCTCTAATATTCTCTGCATTTCCTCATTAGGGTCTTTAAACTTAGAATTTATATACTCATTTATAGCATTATACTTCAAAACTCTTCTTTGGTACTTCTTTATCCAATCTAACAACTCAGAGTCTTTTATACATACTAACTTAGACTTCTTTATAATATCTTTGAACGAATTGACGGTTTGGTCAAATTGACCAGAAGTACTACAAATGACAACTAACTCATAGAATGGGTTCTTCTCATCTAGTTCTTGTTGTTGTGCAGCCATTTTAAGATAAGTGAAAGTCTTACCCGACCCAGGTGGTGCAATTAGACCTGTTATACCATTCTGAGCAAATAAGAACTTGTCATGTATGGGTTTTATCTGAGCATTTTCTAACTTCCTCTTGTTCTTGTTTAAAACATTCTCAAATTTCTTGTCAATGTCAGCAAACTTTTTTTCTAACATATTTTTAGAAAAATTAAAATTTTTATCTTTTAGAAAATGTCTAGCGATTTCGCTATCTATATTCGAGACAAGCTTTTCGACAGCAAAACATCTGTCGACCATAAAATCTTACATAGTGTAAACAAGAAAGGTGAATTTGTTCTAAAGTTCTGTTTCTGGGAATATGACAAGAACCATAAAACATTAAGCAGAGCAGTCTTAAAATTTGTCAATGACAGACTTGTTGACAGAGATGACGCCGATTGGAAAGATGAAGTCCAACAAAAGTTCTTAGAATGCAAAGAAGACACATGCGCTGTTCTTGAAGATGAAATAGAAAACAGAATAGAAGAGCTATTAAAGGACAAAGAACTTTTACATAAATATAGTTGCGCCAAATTTGACATAACTCCACCAGAAAAGAAGAAGAAAGAAAAGAAAGAAAAGAAAGTAGAAGAAGAGAAGAAAGAACCTGAACCAGTTCCAGAGAAAAAGAAATTTGACATGTAAAAATAAAATTTTATTTTTAGAACATTTCTGGGTCAATGTCAATGTTCTCTTCCTCTTTAGGAGTAAACACTGGCTTAGACTCTAAAATCTTTTTACCCAATTTACCTTGAACTTCTACAACTTTAGACTCATAATATTCATAGTCGTCTGTCTTCTTTGGTTCATAAGGTATAACAAGTTTGTATGCTTTGCCTTCTTTAAGGTTTGAAAACCTTCTGTCAAAACTTTCTTTGACTGCTAACAAACCTTCTATGTCTAAGTCTTCAAATTTCGCACCATTTTTAGTCACAATAGCAAACTTAACTGGTTCGATGTTCCAAACTTTGCTGAATGAAGACTTTTCAAAATGGTAGAAGTAAACATTCAAATATGTGAATGGGTCTAGTTCTTCTTTAAGTCCTGACATGTACTTGTTTACTGAGATGAATTTTGCCATCTTTTCTATCGGATAAAAAAATATTTTTTTAAAAATTTACTCATAAAAATTTTTCTTTGTATATACACCATTCTGTACGTCTAAAAGACTTTTGACATTTGCCAAGAATGTTCGTTTAGACGCTGTCATATAACCATATTCTTGACAATATTGTTTATACGAATCGTACAATGACCTTTCATCTAAACACTCAAAGTCAGTTTCATCTATGAACAGTTCATATACACTCTTGTTTGCTTCTAACAATGTTTGTCTCTCTTCGGTATGTGGAATTTGTCTTGGATTGAACTTTGAAATATCTAATGTCATAAAATATGAGAACAAGTGGTTGTAAAAGTCAGATGTCAAAGTTTCTGCTAAGTCGTCAAAATATTCTGTATCTTGCATATGAGAATCTGACGTTCTGACAACTACATATCTTCTGTCAGAACTTTCTAACTTCATCGGAACAGAATTGTTTGAAACCATAATGAAGTTTGCAACATTTTCACAAACTCTTTGGTCTTTATATTTTCTTTCAACAACTCCAACTTTGTCTGTTATAAGACTCTTCAAAGCATCTGAGTTCAAAACTTTTGTTGTATCTATACTTTGAAGTTCGTTACATACTATAAGTTTCATATTCTCTATTGAGGAGTTAAACTTGCCACAGATGTTTTCTAAGTTTGTCATATTCGGGTTCGAATAGCCTTCTAACAGTTTGCATAAGATATCTGTAAAGAAAGTATTCTTACCAGTTCCTTGTTTTCCAATTATAATGAGAGCAGTTTCATTTTTAGCACTTGGATGTTGTAAGATGTTTGCAAACCAACATAAGATATACTCATAGACTCTTTCGTTTCCATTGCATATAATTTCTTTGACATGGTCTAACCAAGCTTCTATAATATTTTCTTTCCATTCTACTTGTTCGTATTTATATCCAGTGAAGATAGAATAGAAGTTTGGAGAAGGTGTATAGAACTTTATACCTCGAACTGAAAAATCTTCTAACTTTGACAATAAGATATCCCAAGCATCTAACATCTTCATTCCAACTTGTACGACTTTTATTTTCTTAAGTTTCTGTCTACATTCTTGTTCTGAAACTATTGTCGCTTTAGGTTTGTTAAAGACTACATCCCATTTTTCATGACATAACATTCTGGGGCAGAGTCGACATAAATGACTAAACGTTTCAAATTCTCGACTGCTTTGTTATAGTCTCTAAATGGACACATATTTCTGAATGCTTGGAAGTCATAAAAATCTGAAACATCTATTCTGTACATTTTTATAAAAATAAAAAAAATATTTTTTTTTATTCTTGACTTTGTTGTTGCATTTGTTGCATTTGTTGTTCTTGAGCTATTTGTTGTTGAAGTTGTTCTTGTAATACAATACTTTCACCAGTTGCATCTTCCAATTCGAAACTTTCTGCCGTCATTGACAAATACATAGGACATAAAAGTTTTACAGGAACAAAGTTTGCGTCAACTAATGTCAACGTTATACTTGCCAAAGTGTTTGAGTTCACTAAGGTTGAAAATTCTGCATTCGAATGAACAATAGGCAAACCAGCAGAGGAAAGTATTGTTTATACGCATAAGTATCTTTTGGTCATAATAGTTTCTGTCGACATTCGAATAACACTTTGAACCTAAGTTTGAAACAATATATAAGATTGGTGTGCTTAATGTCAATGGAATAGACATTCCTTGTATGACACCTTTTCCTGTTATAGGAAACTGTTGGTAGTAAAAACCAGAAATAAGTTTTGTATTATAGCTCATATCGTTTATAGTAAACTCAGTCGGACATCCAAACATAATGAAACCTGCTCTAGTTGCAGCACATGTTACCCCGTCCTTAAAGTATTAAATAAGTCAACAAAACCTGTTGGTGGTATATCTGAGTAAGTATCTTCAAAGGAGTATTTTTTACCATTCACAACAATAAAGTCTTCTGGTGTCAAAAGAGCAAAACAGGCTTTAGTCGTCATTGTGTTTAAGGTTAGTTTACAATATCGTCCTTGAGGACTTTGTAAGTTTGTTGTTATAGAATTATATGACTCAGGGTTTTTAGTCGTAATAGTATAAACCATTATATCTTCTGCCATTTACTTAGCAAATAATTTTAATGAAATGTTGTGGTCGTCAAATATTTTTATGACGTCTGGGAAACTATACTTTAAGTTCAACGTTTCACCTCCTTTCATAACGTATATCTTGTCAATGACATTATATGAAACACCACAGCAAACTAATGTCGGGTTCTATTTCTTTGATGTTTATATCGTCTGCCTCTGTCAAAAGTTTCAATAGTTCTTTCAAAACTTCATGAGGTGCAATGACATATGAGTTCACTTTTACAGGGTTGTGTTCGACCAAGTTTAACATTATACTTAAAGCTTGACAAATCTTCTCCTGAGTTTGAAGTTTGTCTTTCAGTTGTTGGTAGTCGTTTCGAATATCTGCAACAGAACTTAAGTCTGCTAACTTCAGGATATGTTGGTTCTTTTACAGGAACAATTGTTATACCATCTTTGTCTTCGTATGGTTTCCCCACTTCAACATCTCTGTCTTTGACATTGACAACAACACTTTGACTGTTTGTTTGAGTTGGTGAATTTAACTTCACATCTGCCACGCCATTAAACCTTTTGAAACACTCACGCTTCTATTTTTCGGAAATGACATTTTACTTAGAATAAAAAGATGGACGTATTCGAGTATCTCTTCGAATTGAAGCAGAACAAAGTTTACAACACACAAACAATACAAATACATTGACAGAATAGTTCTTTATACAAACAATGGTAAATGTTATAGAATAGCAATATTTGCTGAACCAAAATATTTTCATAAAGCAAAGAAAGTTGGTATAACTGAAATGGTGAAAGTTCTTGACGTTGACAAAAATATAACAACAAAACTTACAGATATTTCTAAAGGTAAGTTTATCTTACAATATTATGTCAAAACTGGCGTACTGTCAATATTTGACGGAGAGAAGTCAGTTCAAGAACAACTTACTGACCTGCTGCCAAAATCTGCTCGATGGAAGCTGTCGTTATGCCAATCTGAGGAGCCCCAGCAGGTTTCATCGAACGAATCTTCAAAAGAGCATCTTCCGTGAAAAGTGCTATTGGTTTTGTAAACTTCTTTGCTCTCAGTTCATCTGGACCGTCTCTGTCACCAGTATATTGTATTTGTACAGTACCAACAGTTGAAATACCACCCATAAAGTCTTCTGAGTCAGCAAATGGAATGCCAAGCCAAAAGTTTGAACGGTCTCCATTTGTATATTGAGTTTTTTGACCTCCTGTATGAGTCCATACTTTCACATATGGCATAATAGAACTTTGCATTTCAGGGTTAATGGTTGTTGTGAAGTTGTTGTTAAAGTTCATAGCATCTAATGTCAAGTTGTATCCTCATAATGTAGAATATTCTTCTCTTGGATAATATTTGCCATCTATGTTTATATGATATTTAATACCAGGGTTGTAGAAACAAGAATAGTCATTTATAGTTCGTCTGAACAGTACAAACATAGTATCTGCATGTTTCATTGCAGTTGTTAAAGCAATATCTGTTCTTGCACCTGGGTCAGCACTTTGGTTTCCAACTTCACCTGCAAAGTCTTTGACAGATATTTGGTGTATAGGGAACATAAGTGGAACTGCAATATATTTGGCAGCTAAAGCATTTGAAATATCTGGGTCCAACATATAGACTGCAAGTCTGCTTTCTATTCTCTTGCATTCAAATTTTTCGCATGTGAACTTAACTGGGTCCCAAGCAGTTCCAGCAGCATTGAAATAATAGTTTACTTCATTGTTGAAGTTTGAGAAACCAAAGTCTAAGTCAACTTTGTCTTTGCAAAATTCGGCGAATGACGTTTGATTTGTTCCCTTTACGTCTGTAATAGTGAATGGGTCTTGTGTTGGTGCAATGACTAAGTTATTTTTGCTTGGAGTAAGTTCGATAGAAATTTTTCCTGCCCAGTTTGGCAAGTATCTTAAAAACCTGAAGATGAGGAAAGATGACAAAGGAACTCTAAGTTTCAGTTTTACTTTGGTTACTGCTGCTGCAGTTTGTCCAGAAAGGTTAACATAAACTCCTGGAACGTTAGGGTCAAGTCTTCTTATTTTCTCAATATTTGCATACTGGTCTGTTTGTTCTCTAGCTTGTGGTTGTACTGAGTTTCTCAAAGCGAACCATTCATAGTTTGCCCATGTTACTGTTTGAACTAAGTCAGAGTTAGAATATATCTTATATCCCATGAAAACTTCTGGAGCATATTGGTATCCGACATAGAAAATTCCATTGCAACCTTTCTTGTCAGACAACTTGGCAGAAGGTTTTATTTCAATGTCTTGTTCCACGTATAAGAATGAGTTGTCAATAGAAATAATATGAAACCTGTCGCAAGCAATATCTACTGTTGTTGAAGAACCTTCTCCAAACTCACCTACGTTTCCATAAGAAACAGCAGTTGTATATTCGTAAGTTCCAGGAACTATTTCTGACCTTCTAATGGCATTGTCGCATTCGTTATACCATTCGGAAACATTTCCGTTCATGGCATCCAAAACTGTTGGCGTTATATTCTGAGCGGCGTACATTTCATATGGGTAAAAATATAGAATAGTTGGATTTATGTGTCATAATAGAACCCACTCGGACCAAGCTTTACTTTCTTCCTGACTGAGTTTTTAACTCTTCTTTTTCCTTCATTGCCACTACTTTCACTAGATGAAGTTACTTCTTCACTACTTTCACTTTGTTCTACTCTTCTCTCTTCTTTGGTGTCGCTTTTGGTAACTTGCCCTCTGCTTCAAGTTGTTGCATCTTTGCCTCATGTTCACCTAGTATGTTGTAAATTTCCCATGTCCTTTTTGCCTTTGGGCTCTGGTCGCCCATCTCAGGTAACCTATATCCTAGAAAGATTTCGTCATAGTTTGTATTTGAGTCTTCGCTTATTGTTTGCATGACTCTTTCCTGAGTTTCCGGTTCAAGCTCTTCAAACAGAGCTTGTCCATATGGAATAAGCTCGTTTCCAAATATATGTTTTTGTAGCCATTCTGGTTTTCTTTCCATGTTACCAATAATATCTTTTGTGAATGGGAAAGCTTTTACCCAATGTTTCAGTCTTGCGTCATTTATTTCTGTAGTTGGTTTTATTTTGTCAAGGAACATGTTTTTCAATACTAACATTTCATTTGGTACTGTCCATTTGAGTTTTCTTAAATATTCATCTCTTCTCAGTTCATTGTCTGCAAAGTAAGTTTTTATGACATTTTGTAAACTTTCGTTTGCAAGGTCATGTACAATAGGTTCTCTTCCTTCTATCTCCCTAACTTTCTTTCTAAACTCTTCACCAAATATCCCATCTCTATGGTTCTGTGTAGTTCTTTGAGATAAATGTTCTAGAACGTCAGGTGTTATATTTCCATCAGCCATGTTCATTTCATACTGGTCCAAAATATCTGCATGTTTCATATCTTTCAATGGCATTAAAGCCGCGCTGAAAATACCAGCTATATCTGGTTCACCATTCACTTCCATTGCGTCTACAACTTCTTGGAATTGTGGTTGTAAGTTTATGAACCACCTATCCGGATTAGCTTTATGACCCCATCTCATTGTAGTTCCATAGTCTGCAGAAACAAAAGTAGGTTTGTTTCCATATTGGTTAGGTTCTGAATGAACTTTAAACAATGTTTCATTTCTATATGTTTTGTTGAAATTTAACCTTTTATTTTCACCGAGTTCAGCCAAAGATTGAACGTTATATGGTCGTAAGTAAAAAGGATTGTTGTATTTGCGTACATTTTCTTTCAGTACTTCCATTCTATGCTGAATATTTTCATCTGATGTTGGAGTCTTTTGTATGTCGGCGAACATTTTTCGATATTCTTCTACTATGTCAGCTGAATTTTTCTTAGACTCTTGGAAAGATTCCATATTCTCCGCATACTCTTGTTGAGGGTCAAGATTTTTCGGCTGTTCCAAATCTTCATCTAGTTCTGTGAAGTTAGTTTCCAAAGGAGGGACTTGTTCGTTTCCTTCAGGCTCTTCTAGCTGTTGTTGCTGAACTATTTCTTCCATGTCTGGTTGTATCTGAACTTCTTCCTGTGGAGTTTCTTGTACCTCATCTGCTGGCATTTCATATATTCCGAGACCGTTTTTAACAAGTTCCCTATTTAAGCCATCCGCATTCATAACCCTTTCTTCTTTCGTTCCGTCTCTATTTTTTACGCGTTTCATGAAGATAGTTGAATTATCATTTATCTCTGACACCAAATATCTCGGAGTAAATTCAGTCATGTCATTTGGATGATATGCTATTAAATCATATCCCTTAGCGAGCTTGTATTTTCCAGGTTTGAAATTATATCGCATTTGGTGCTGAACCATAAAGCTAAATAGGTTCGGGTCAGTATTTCCTTCCTTGAACTTTCTAATAGCTTCTTTATATCTGTCACTAAAGTCAAGAGTATCTGGGTAACCATAGTCTTCCTTAAGCATTTTTAAGAATTCTTGGTTTCCTTGTTCTCTACTTCTTTTATGTCCTTGCTCTGTTTGTGGTGCAGTGTTTTGAACTGTTGGTTGTGGTGCAGTGTTTTGAACTGTTGGTTGTGGTGCAGTGTTTTGAACTGTTGGTTGTGGTGCTGGATTTTGAACTGTTGGTTGTGGTGCAGTGTTTTGAACTGTTGGTTGTTGTGTTGGTTGTTGTGTTGGTTTTGGTGCATGCCTGTGTCTGTGTCCATGTGACGATGTAAATGTTTTAGGTAGTCCTGGTGCAGGTGCTTCTCTTGGAGGGTTTGGTGGTATATAAGTTCCACCAGCTAGTATATAAGTTCCACCAGCTGGTATATAAGTTCCACCAGCTGGCACATATGTTCCATCTGCAGCATAATGTCCTACCTGACTTTTCGTTCTTAAGAAAGCATTTACTAGGTCTGTTTTGGTCTGTTGTAACTCTTTTTCTTGACTTTCCACAACAGTTGCTCTAACGGCGTCATAGGCACTTTGAACTGCCTGTCTCGTTGCTGCATCTGTTATTTTCGTCATATTTTGTGCTACTTCTCTTAACTCTTTGTCGAAACCTTCAGACTTCAGTTTCTTTCCAGATGAGAAGTCGTTCACTAGTTTCACCTTACTATGAAGAGCTTCGAAGGCGTTCTTAAAGTCAGCATTCATTAAAGCTTCATTTGAACTGTCTTCATCCGCTTGTATTTTTGTCCTTATTGACCCTATAAGTTGGGCTGCTTTAGCGTTGGCTTGGGCATCTAACCAGTCATTATTAGCTTTTATATATTCTGCGCTTTTCATTGCCTTTTGCATGGCTGCGTCGTTATTTTTACTTTCTTGTGCTAAGTTTTCATACTGTACGGTTTGGTTTTGCAACTGTAAAAGTTTTTCTGCCTTTACATTTGCTTCAACTTCTTTTTTATACTCATCGCTATCCATATATGTCTTCAGGGCTTTTTGTTTTATTTCTTCATCTTTCAGTACTTTATATTGAGTAGTATGGTTTTTCAAATTTATAACATCTTGTTCCATTTTTGCTACTTCTGCTGCTTTTTCTGACACTTTTTTCGCATATTCCTCTGTACTTAGTTCTTTCAGTTGTTCTTCTTTCTTCTTTTTCTCTACGTTTAACTCATTGAGTTTCTTTGTGTGTCTGTCATATTCTAGTTTCTTTTCGTTTTCACTTATTTGTTTCTGTATGTCTATGTTTGACTTTTTGACATCTGTTATTTGATTTTTGAGTGAACTCAAATTCATTTGACTTTGAGGGTTATAAGCTGTTCCGTCTGCAGCTCCACCATAGCCTGTCATTTTCGCTAAAAGTGCCGCTCTTAAACCTCCACTCTGTGCACCAATAACTCGGTTTAAAAGCATAGGGTTGCTTGACATTTGTTGCAACATAGTGGGGTCATTCATCATTTGTTGTTGCAACTGTTGTTGTGGTGTCAGTTTTACTATTGGATGTTTCAATGCTCCCTTCCTCTTACGTATATTCTTACGTAGCTTACGTGGCATTTTAAGTGAAGTTAAAAAGCGGTTTTTGACAGATGTTTATATGACACTTTTTGTTCAGCACAAAAAACTACTCGGTCAAAGTGTTGTCAGTTTTGTAAAATAACCGTCCTATCTCATTCTATAAGGGGGAAAGGCTTCTCAAAGTATACTTCCTTGGAACGCCCGTAACTTTTCCTGTAGCGACGATAGACCCTTACTTGTCCGGACAAAGTTATACTAAACATCTTCAGGGCTAGAGGGCACGAAGTGCCTGGAGGCCCCACTACCTTTTTTTTTTTAATTTCAAATCAGATTTTACTTATAATAAATATTTTAAATTTCCGAAAATTAAGTTCAGATCGACTCTATACGTAGTAAATACTAAATAAGGTGCCAAAAACCTATTAAACAGTATCAAAACTATCAAGATTGTAATGTTTTTGAAGAAAAATTTATAGAATTATGGACTTCAAACAGATATTATGTAAATAAAAATAATATAATGAATTTATTTATTCGTATAATAGCAGTAATAAGTCGATTATTCACTTCTACTTCTGAGATTTGAATTTAATTTCGACAGAAAAAGAGATTCAAGAGGAAAATACTAGGGGATACAAACAGCCACAATGACAGGATTATTATGGAGCCAAGTTGTATTTTTTGATATTTTTAGAGTTTTCCTACCTATTTAGGTACCAAGTTATTGCTTAAAAATTAAGGTTCTAAATTCTGAAGTTTACATGATCCTCCCGGGCGCACCCTTAAACTTGTTTATGATACATCAGAATATTTTTGAAAGCAACTCAATTTAATGTTAACTTTCCTGACCCATTTTTCAGCATCATATGAGCAAACCGGCGTTGCCATAGCTGAAAAAATTGATAGGGCTGTTACAGAGAACTTCAATTTCTAGAATGCCAGTTTTCTGGAATTGGAAACAAAACATCTCAATCAGCAATTCATCTTTATAGAGGATCAGCTAACTGCGGCGTTAATTTAGTTGCATGCGTGTTTACATCCTGCCAATCTAAGGATGGTGGCGCGTTTAGCTTTTGGTATTACATGGATTGCAATGTCAAACTTGTTTGCATCTATAATTGCAGCGCAGGCAATAGTGGTGGATGCTGTGTAATAAAGTTGGCATCAACATTCAATGTTTCTCACATCTCTGCAGTGAAATGCGAAAGTCCCTGTAAAAATTTGTTCTTCTCAGGTAGCCCATATGCTTCAAACATGAATATTTCTTCGTGTAAAGCCACCCGTAGAGAAATAACTGATTGGAGCTATGGAAACCTCTTCATCAAAAACAATCAAGCAACTTCAGTATCATATTCCACAATGAGAAATAACGAAAGCCCATGCTCTACAATTTATAACGACAATCTCGTAGCAGAGAACCATCTTCATCATCTTAATATTATGGGTTGATTTATAATTATGGTATTATAGATTTTAACAATGGAGGAACTTATGGTATTGTTAAAATCACAAATACAATCATACAAGACAATAATCTTAACTCAAAACCCGTTTTTGAAGGTCTGAGAGCTTCAATTCTCGTAGCCGAAGATGTAATTTTAGATGTAATGTCTACTCATGGACCAGTTACCGTTAATAACTATACGATATCTAATGAAGTTAACGAGACTACCTATATATTTTATGAATCTGGATTATGCGAAGCAATTATTCCATTTCCAAAGAGGACAACACCCCCTATGACTCCAGTGCCAACTTCTCCACAAGAAACTCAACAACCAACCAATGAAATTCCTCCCGGAAATCAACAAGATTCATCAGAGGGTTCGAAGTTAATTCTTGGATTCTTAACTCATAAACAGTTTTACATCTGCATTGGAATTGTTTGCGGATTAATTCTCATAATTTTGGTTCTGATCTTTGTAATTCATAGGTTAAGAAACAAAGCTGAAACAAACTCCTTATCAGAATACTCGTACAGCATGCAAGAAGAGACAGTCCAGCATACAGACCCATTTAATTCAACAGTTAGTAACACACACGATAATCCACTTTTTGTTCAAACAGAAGATAACCACGAAAATAATGAGAATGATGATGCATTTGCAAATGATTTCGAAGATGTTAATTTTAGTGATTTTAATTCAGATTCGAAACATGATAAAGAAGATTCTGATCCAAAACAAACAATAGAATTAAATATAAAGCAAGAAGATGCAGAGTTGGAGAATCCACAAGAAAGCGATTGAATTAAAATATAATTTTAGTTTATTTCTTAATAATTTTACTGTTTTGAATCATGGATGCATAATTGTTCATAAATATCCTACTAAAATAACGTAAATTAATGAAAAATGTTTCAAAAAACCATGTTGATTCACTACATTTAAGTTGATGACATATCAAATTAGCCATTTTCCACAAAAGAATTAGTAAAAAGATATATAAAATATCAATGTATTCGTTGTGCATGACTCAATGATCTTTAAAAGCATTGAATTACTTCGAATTACCATTAAGTAATTAAATATTTTGAATTTTTAGCATGACATTAACTTCTAGCAAAACATCACCTAGAGATACCATATCACATCAATCAGTGGGGAAACATTTAAATGCTTTCTTCCCATTCAAAAGATAAATAAATGGTATGTTATTTGAACACATTTTCCATTTACAGTATGACATTTGACCATATGTATATTATATTGATAGATTAAAATGATAAATAAGAGATTTCTTCAGATCTTTCAATTCAATACTCTTATTTTTTAATGATCGAAGAAGAACAAAGTTACATCATAAATACAATTCAACTATCTTTTTTGATAAAAATTCCGATAACGATAATATTCACATTTAATAATAAATCCTATAATTATAAGGCACTATTTAAATGCAATCTTTCGATGCAATAAGAGTAACTTTATTTCTCCTCAATTTGATTATACAATCAAAAGTGAATCAGACTAAATTTTTTTATAGTCAATGCTATTGGTATTCAAAAACAGCAGTATTTGTTGAATCTGGGCGTTAAATTCAACAATTGAAAGAAAAAAATTCTTTGAAAAGTATAAAAATCATCACAGGCAATATTTTAGAGCTGGAGTACATACAAAATATATCTCTTGTCAATGTTGTTGTCAGAAAGTGCTCTTCCATTGGACACGATGCCTTTGTATGATGCTTGAATCTTAAACAAATAATTTTTAATACATCAGTGATTGCACTTCTCTACAAAATATAACTTTACGCCAAAAATAAAATTAGACATATTGGAGAAAGATGTTTTTATGGATGCACTTCACTCAGTTCCATATACTTTTCAGGATTAGAATATCTTGGGAGTTTATCCTTTGTTTTCTGTTCGGGTTTAATTTCATTCGAATGGCATTGCAATAATAAAGTTCAATTAAGAGAAGCAATGTTTTATGAGTGTGGTAGGTTATCTTATGTTGAGTTACCTAATCTAATTGAAGAAATTCCAATTTCGTTTTTTCAGAGCATTCTATAAGTAACATTGAACAATTTAATGTTTAATATTTCTTTTCATTTTTGAATGATCTTGATGAATTTATAGTAGGTAAATATATAATAAATAAAATAAGAATTTATTTAATTATTTTTTGGTCTTAAATATGGGTAGTCATTATAAAATCGATTGAGTTCTGCATCCGTAACATCTCTCTTCAATACATATTTGCAATAATCAGGGGCTTCCATCCATTGATGATCCGCAACTTTGCATTCTTCCATCTTCTTTCCACAGTAATAACAAAATGTTTTACCACAGACGCATTTCAAATGATTACATGCAATTGTTTTCTCGACACCTGTTCCACAGTATGGACATTTGCGATTTCCTGGCGGTATAATGAATTCTTTCTTACAATCTCCAATCCTATGCCAGTTGTTGCAGTTGGCACATTTTTCCATTCGGCAGCATTTAAATGTGCATTTTTGTGTTTGGAATACAGCTGTTTTCATCAAAATTTGAGGATGTACAGGACAAAATGTAATCTTTGAAGATTTGTGGAAAACACGTGCAGCTTGTGTGGTGATGTATGCTTTTGTTTCTTTGTGTGAAATTGTTGAAGAAAGCAATGTCCACATCAAGTGTCCAAATGGAACGAATGGCCAAAGATTTATTCCAGCATTATCTGCTTCTGTGTCATAGAATTGATAGATCTCAACAAATTCTGCGTTTCCAAGTACATCTTGGATCTTGATGTTGCCTTTGCCATCAACAATTGTTCCAAGATTGTTTTTGATTGTTTCTTTAGCGCATTCAAGGCAAATAGGACGAGAAACAACAGTGTTGATATCAAGGAACATATTGATGTTTGTCTTTGATTGCAATGATGGATCTTCATGGCAAAGAATTTCATCACCGAAACATGCTGGATATTTGTCATCTTCTTCTGTAACAGATTGTGTATCTCTTGCAACACCAAATTTGTTCATGAATTCAATGACTTTCTCTTTAGATTCATTTGAAGGAGCAACAATGATTCTTGATATTTTGCTGATCTTCCATGATCTTCTGTTTCTTCTGATAGCGATCTCGAGGAGATTGACATTGTAATTCGCTGCGATGTCAACAATTGTAACTGGAATCTTTGGAGGATCATTGACAAACAATTTTTCTGCTTCCATTACATCTTTTTCTGATCCAATGTATCTATAACCTTCTCTCTTGATATTCAATTTGTGTTCATTGAAATATTCAATTAATGTTTTGATGATTTCTTTGTTTGAGTTGACAAACTTAGGAACAATTGAGTCTGGAACTCTGACTGTTGCATATCTGTTCTTAATTAACTTCTCCTTGATGAGAGAAACAATTGGACCTAAGAATGTAGTAGAACAGACAGAGATATTAACTGATCCAAATTTGTATGAACGACGACTTCCAGCTGTCTTGAGCTCTTTGTATTCACATCTATTAATGACAATTTTTCCAAATCTCTTTAGAACTGAATCAATTTCTTTAACGAATTGATCTTTATCCATTTTATACTCTCTCAAATGGAAAATGGAAATTTGGAATACTGGAACAACTTCAATATGATTGATATTGAAGCATTGTAATATTTGTTCGAGATTTTTGACATCTTTGTTAACATCTAATGGATTCTTGATTCCAATTGTGATACAGTTATCCGAGAATCTTATGTTTTCATAGTTTTGTTCAAACAATTCTGCAATTGCAATCAAGTGTGACAATATGTTTTCGTTCTTCAAAAGGTTATTTATGGTCATATTTTTAATTTGAGCAAATTGTCTATTACGGATCATACTTAAAATATTCCTCATCTCTGCCAAGGAAATTAATGTATTTTCTCTTTGCATTTTGAAATATAATCCAATAGATTTTCCAAAATCGCATGATCCTGTTACTTCGAAATCTTGAAGATCAACATTTTGTATCAAATCTTGTCCTTTAACGCAACCCATTTCATACATGTTGATTAATCTTCCCATTGGTTCTTTACTTGCATAAAGATCAGCATCTCTTTGATCAATTCTTGGAAGAGTTCCTTTAATGTTAACATTTGCTCCATGTGGATACAAGTTAATCCATGGTGTGTACCTGATTTGAACACCTGACCTGAAAATGTTTGCTGACAATGCTGCAATTAATGTTTCTGTTGTGTATTCTGCATAAATACCTTTCTTGATCCATGGAATTTCTGTTGCATTAGGAATTCTATCTTTTGATAAAACAACTAAATGTGAATAGTTATATTTGTGTCCGAATACTGAATCACATGATTTCTTTGTATGTGGACGAACATAATCCAAATTAGAAGAATCTTGTTCTTCTTCATCAACAGCCGGATCAAATGAAAATGACATGTCTTCTCCTGTAATTGCAATTGTGCAGTTGCAGCTTTGATCAGCAAGATATTTCTTCTTCGATCGAAGATATTCAAGTGTTGTTTTCGTGACTTGATAAGCTTTGTAAACCGGATCATCAAAGAAAATGATATCATTATCCATTTTGTCAATTCCATATCCACGCAAAATGCAGCTGCAATTCAAATAAGGAAGGATAAGAAGGATTGATTGAGGAGTGAAAGGAGCAAGATTTGTTAGAATTTTAATGCCTCTTTCGATGAGCTTTATAATTTCTTGGTTCTTTGGAATGAAATTCAAATGTGATATTGAATTATCTGTTGTTGTTGTAACAACAAAATATTCATCACCAGCATCGGCACTGATAGCTCTTCCTCTCATCTTGAATTTAAGTAAATCATTGATGTTTTCATCCAAATATCCTTGCAACATTGGACTTAAGAAAGGTGTGTTGAGATATGACTGAATCTTCATTGCTACTGGTTTGATTCCTTGTTCTCTTGTATGATCAATATGGATCATACTTCCAAAGTTGATTTGAAGATCTTCGTTATGGGAGATGTTAAGAAACAATGCTTTTGATGGTACTTCTAATGTTGTTGCACCTGGTCTCATCTTCATAACAACACTTAATTCATCGACATCTTGGAATTTGATGTAATCATTTCCAACGAAACCAAATTCAGCACCAAACTCAACGTTGTTGACTGTTGCAAAATCACATTTTCTCGCCTTAATCCAAATGCCATTTTCTGATTTTTGTTCAATTATAGTGAACAAATTCTTTGAAAATTCATCGACAAATTCATGTGATTTGTAAAATTCAGATAACAATTGCCAAACGTTTCCAGATATTGAATCATCCAATGTACTGCATGCTTCATACATTTCTCCAACAATTGTTGATGCACGTTTTTGATTGAATCCATATTTGATGGCAATATCCTTTAATGGTTTCTTTTCTTTCATCATTTGGAGGAAAGTTTTGAGAATTGTGTCGATATCTGACTTCCAGTTGAAGTTGTTTATCAAAAATGGAGACATTTCATTAACAACCAAATCATCTGAAAACAAATGAATAACAAGAGCACCAAACAACTTTGAAATTACTGTTCCATTATAATATAAATCTGAAGTGCTGATGATTGAAGAAGCCAAGAAAGGTGTAAATGATTTGAAAGCAGAGAGTTTTCTTCCTGTATCTGTTAACCATCCTTTATCATCAATAGCACCAATTCGTTTCAAGTTGTTCATGATTGAATCCATGTTTTTAACTTTATCTGGTAAACATTTCAAATTCTCGATTTGAATACCAATATGTCTCAAATCCAAAACATATGTTGAAATATCACTCGTCAAGATTTCTGGTTCTTGATTTTCTGGATAAACTTGTCCTTTGAGTTTGATTTGAACATATGTGCCTGGTCTAACACGTCCAACACGTCCTCTTCTCTGCATTTGGTTCTGATGAGTGATTGATTCTTCTCTCAATGTTGTGATACCTGTTTGGGAATTGAAGAATGGCATGTTGCATAATCCACAATCAACAACAGCAACAAGATTGTTAATTGTGATTGATGACTCAATTGCATTTGTCGCAATGACAATTTTAATAACATTCTTATAACCTCGGATGTCATTCTTTGCAATCTTCTTCTGTGTAGGTGAAACATAACTCAAGAAAATAATTGGAAGGATATACAATGTTTCATTGTCTGTGACAGCCTTCTTCAAATAATTTGCGAAATCTTTTGGATTTGAGAAATTTTTATCTGCATCTTTGAGAAGAACAAACCTATGCTTTGGCTTTTGATTTAATGAAGTTGTTGAATCAACTGAAACTGTATCACTGACAACAGGTTTCTTCATTTCTGCTTCGATTTTATTAGTCAATTGTTCTTTAACTTCTGAAATTCTCGCTTTTCCTGAAGAAAAGATGACAATGTGGCCTCTTTTTGAAGGATTATCAACCATGCCATTGATGATTTGGATTGTGTTATTGACTGCAATAGTACAGATATTATTTCTTTGCTGGGCTTCGCAGATGATGTCTTTGATTGGGAATAAGAATTTATCATTCAAAGAAAGCTGATAAATTTCTTTAACATTGCCACGTTTGAATACTTCAAGAACTCTTTTATCTGGTGTTGCTGACATCATCATGAGATGCTTAGGAATTTGTGTTTTCGTGCAATTTTCTGCAAGTTGGGAAATAACAATATCAGTGTAAACTGATCTTTCGTGGATTTCATCCAAGCAAAATCTTGTTCTCTCATAAATGTTAATTTTTTGTTTCTTGGCTAACGATAAAACAACTAAAAGATTTCTTGGAGAAAATAGACCGATTACAGGTTTGACAATTTTTTCTTCTTGATAAAATTTTATGAAATTATATGGATTTGTTTCAATGACGACAGAATTTTGAAATTGAATATTGAAATCTTCAACTTTGTCTTCGATTATTGACATACCTGGTTGTGTCATGATGAAGAATGGCATTTTGAGTCCTTCTTGAATAGCAATGATTGAATACATGAATGGAGAACATCTCGTTTTTCCACTTCCTGTAGAACTCTTGAAATTAATTATAGGAGCTTTTATATCAGAAAAATCTGAAAAGATTGTTAATACAGGATAAACAACTGTCTTGTAATTGTAATCATCTTTTGGTGGAATAAATGCCATGTTGAAAAGTTTTCCAAGAATGGAGAAAATTTCTTTTTCGTATTTTTTCCCACTGAATTCATAATAGAATCTAATAAATACATTAATTGCAGCAAATGTTGTCTTAACATCATCAAAGAATAATTTGTAAACATCTGAATTTTTGTCAAATGTATTATTGTAGTTTGGAATGGCAACAATTGATTCATAAATTAACCCTGTTTCAGTTGGAAATCTTGTGATTAATGCAGAGTCGAAATATTCTTTGGTTTCACTCCAATCACTCATTAATTCTTGTTGTTTGTGAGCGGAAAAGAATTTTGATAGATTGTTAGATGCTTCAATAAAAGAATCCAAATTCATTTCATGAACTCTTGAATTCTTTGACTGTATTGAAAAGATATCATTGTCAGCATTAGTTACTTTACTAGATATAGAGTGATTATCAGGCTGTTTGTGAAATTTTCCTTTATTTTGATTTGATTTGGAACTTTCTTTGGACATATTATCATCACCTTGTTTTACTCCTGTCTTCTGCTTATTATCATATCTTGGTTTATCATTTCCATCTTGATTCTTCTTTGGTTTATCATTTCCATCTTGATTCTTCTTTGGTTTATCATTTCCATCTTGATTCTTCTTTGGTTTATCATTTCCATCTTGATTCTTCTTTGGTTTATCATTTCCATCTTGATTCTTCTTTGGTTTATCATTTCCATCTTGATTCTTCTTTGGTTTATCATTTCCATCTTGATTCTTCTTTGGTTTATCATTTCCATCTTGATTCTTCTTTGGTTTATCATTTCCATCTTGATTCTTCTTTGGTTTATCATTTCCATCTTGATTCTTCTTTGGTTTATCATTTCCATCTTGATTCTTCTTTGGTTTATCATTTCCATCTTGATTCTTCTTTGGTTTATCATTTCCATCTTGATTCTTCTTTGGTTTATCATTTCCATCTTGATTCTTCTTTGGTTTATCATTTCCATCTTGATTCTTCTTTGGTTTATCATTTCCATCTTGATTCTTCTTTGGTTTATCATTTCCATCTTGATTCTTCTTTGGTTTATCATTTCCATCTTGATTCTTCTTTGGTTTATCATTTCCATCTTGATTCTTCTTTGGTTTATCATTTCCATCTTGATTCTTCTTTGGTTTATCATTTCCATCTTGATTCTTCTTTGGTTTATCATTTCCATCTTGATTCTTCTTTGGTTTATCATTTCCATCTTGATTCTTCTTTGGTTTATCATTTCCATCTTGATTCTTCTTTGGTTTATCATTTCCATCTTGATTCTTCTTTGGTTTATCATTTCCATCTTGATTCTTCTTTGGTTTATCATTTCCATCTTGATTCTTCTTTGGTTTATCATTTCCATCTTGATTCTTCTTTGGTTTATCATTTCCATCTTGATTCTTCTTTGGTTTATCATTTCCATCTTGATTCTTCTTTGGTTTATCATTTCCATCTTGATTCTTCTTTGGTTTATCATTTCCATCTTGATTCTTCTTTGGTTTATCATTTCCATCTTGATTCTTCTTTGGTTTATCATTTCCATCTTGATTCTTCTTTGGTTTATCATTTCCATCTTGATTCTTCTTTGGTTTATCATTTCCATCTTGATTCTTCTTTGGTTTATCATTTCCATCTTGATTCTTCTTTGGTTTATCATTTCCATCTTGATTCTTCTTTGGTTTATCATTTCCATCTTGATTCTTCTTTGGTTTATCATTTCCATCTTGATTCTTCTTTGGTTTATCATTTCCATCTTGATTCTTCTTTGGTTTATCATTTCCATCTTGATTTTGTGTTGGATTTTGACTTTTATCTTTTATCTGCCCTTGTTTCTGTTCATTTTTTGGTTTGTTCTCACTTGGCTTTCTTGGAGTTTTATTTTCATTCGGGTTCAGTCGATTATCATCCATTTAAAAAAATGACTAGTCAAAAGTTTTCATATGAAGTGAAATGAACTGATACCAGAAATGAAGAATATATTAATAAAGTCACTGTTTAATAAGTAAATCTAAGTCATGATTCATCCCATTCAATTTTTATTTTCATTCGGGTTCAGTCGATTATCATCCATTTAAAAAAAAATGACTAGTCAAAAATGAAATAGACCTAAGATTTTAACGCGAGTTTAATGTAGTTCCTTGTCATCACTTAGTCAGAAATTCATGACAATAAATGCTTTGTCGATCATGAAGCATTATTTAGTCAAATCTAATCGAGGCCCCATGAAAAAGTAAATATTAATACGGATTCTTAATATCTCACTTTAATTACAATGATAAGATCGTATAACATATATTCTTTATTGTTTTAATATCAGATAATTTAATGAATCATAATAAATTTTACAAAAAAATATGGTAATACATATACATATAATTTTAGACAAATTTAACATTTCCATTTTTAGAAATATGGCCAATAATACTGACATCATCGTCATCATCGTGATAAGAGACGAAATTTTCTTCGTCTGGGCTATCAGAAATGATATCACCAAATAAATCGAACTTATTGAGTGCAATACATGGTGGATCTCCTGGGCATGCTTCATTTTGGATTAATCTGACGTATTTCGCTTCGTATGCCCTGTCTAAGTTGTAGCTTCTCTCTGTGCACCTTCTCATTTCTTCGTCCTTCATTTTGTGAACTTCGTTCCATGTCTTGTTGTCGTTGGAAATTTGTAAAGACCAACTATATAAACAGCACTCAACGCAATAACTATATGAAGGATCCTCACAGCAGCATAGTCCTGATGATGCATAACAGCAGCCAGCACGGACGAAGTATCCTGTTAATTTGATCTTTTTATTTTTAAGTGAAAAAGTAATCCATGGATGATCTTCATATGTTCTTCCACAATTTGAGCACCAATCATATTCCTTATTCCACGGATAAATTGCGTATTCTGGCTTAGTAAATTGACGAGTTCCGTTGATTCTTTGTTTAGACGACCCACTTGCATCAATCTCGATTATCTTGTCGTCGAATACTTTCTTGAATATTCCATTCACTTCTGAACTTGAACTTCCGCTGAAATAGATAAAAAAGAAATTCATTCAGAATTTTTTGTCACTTTTTTATTTCAATGATTATTTCTTTCCTTTTTGCTAGGGTTCAATCAGGTACTAGCACTAAAGGAATATTCTCAAAAGTTTTTGATGATAAAATAATTGTTGTTAATGCAAGTGGATCATCAAAACAATATGTAAATGGATCAAAAGCATTAGCAAAGCCAGAATATGCAATTTATCCATGGGATAAAGACTATGATTGGTGTTCAAATTGTGGACGTTCTAATGATGATCATCCATGGATTGCTTTTTCATTAGACAAGAGAAAGATTAAATTTAACGGATACTTTGTTCGTGTTGGCTGCTGCTATGATGCAAATAGATGCTGCTGTGAAGATGAACATTATAATTACTGTATTGACTGCTGTTTATACAGCTGGTCCTTACAAATTTCTGATGACAATAAAGAATGGAAAGAAGTCCATAAAATCGAAAGAGATAATGAAATGCGCTATTGCAAAGAGAAAAGTTACGATTTAGACAAAACATATGAAACGAAATACGTCAGATTAATTCAAAACGAAGCTTGTCCAGGGGATCCACCTTGCATTGCTCTTAACAAGTTTGAATTGTTCGGTGATGTCATTCCAGATGGTGGAGAAGATGAAAACTTCGTTTCATATCACGACGATGACGATGATGTAAGTATTATAGGCCATATCTCTAAAAACGGAAATGTTAAGATCATATTGTTGTAAACAGAAATTCATCAAAAGTGACACCTCAGAAAAGCTAAAATATTGAATTTTTGGAACTTTTGATAGAGCACGTTTTTAAATATTAATTAAAGTAAATGTATATTTTGTAAAGATTCTTTTTAATAAAAAAGTAAAATTTTGAAGAAGAACACAAAATCTTCTGAAAAATAATATCACATAAACTCATATTATTTTCTAATATATAACTATTTATATAAAAATCAAATTCAATGATCTTAAAAGCGAAGGATAAACCTCAAAATTTACGAATATAATGAGTGGGAATATAATGCTTATCTATCATAAAGCCATATGAAATTAATTTTTGCTTTACGCCTAATTTTTGACGACAATTAGCAAAAAATGTTAAATGTTAACACTCAGTCCATTTGAATATGAAAAATAAAATTGACTTTGATTAAATGTTTTTATTTATCATGCAATTCTTCTTGCGACCAAAGATTTGAATAAAATTTCAAAAAATAAGATAGCTTAAAAAATAATATACGGTAGTGTTTACTAATAGATGAATAGTATATAAATTCTATTAAAATGGATTTGATCCAAAAAATATAAAACCAAAAATAATTGTTATAATTTAAATGAAGAAGTAATTTAAAACGATTTCATTTATGATCAAATTTTATATATTTTTTTGGATCAAATCCATTTTAATAGAATTTATGTACTATTCATCTATTAGTAAACACTACCGTATATTATTTTTTAAGCTATCTTATTTTTTGAAATTTTATTCAAATCTTTGGTCGCAAGAAGAATTGCATGATAAATAAAAACATTTAATCAAAGTCAATTTTATTTTTCATATTCAAATGGACTGAGTGTTAACATTTAACATTTTTTGCTAATTGTCGTCAAAAATTAGGCGTAAAGCAAAATTGATATTTCATATGGTTTTATGATAGATAAGCATTATATTCCCACTCATTATATTCGTAAATTTTGAGGTTTATCCTTCGCTTTTAAGATCATTGAATTTGATTTTTATATAAAATAGTTATATATTAGAAAATAATATGAGTTTATGTGATATTATTTTTCAGAAGATTTCATTCTATATGCCTATGAAAAGTACTCTCAAAACTAACTTTCCCCCAATTATAATTAAATCTAGAATATTGTATTATGCTTAGTATTATTTCATTTTTCTCATTCAATTTAGAATTTACAAATGTCAAAAAATTGAGAGTTGTCACTTTTGATGAATTTCTGTTTATTACAATATAAACCACTAATTATCAATTTAAACACTTTTTAATAAATACATATTAGATTATCGTGCATTTACCGGATAATGAATATGTATTGAAATTTTGAAGTAACTCTCTTAATAAATTGAATCCTCTTTCAACTCTCATTTTATCGGAAATGTGACAAATTTGTTGATAATTAATAATTGTAGAGATCTACACGAGTAGATTATTTATTAATTCGATTAAATCCGGTAGAAAGTCATTCAAAATTTTTTTGAGACAAAAAGAAGTTTTAATATTGTCAATAAGTTAAATGCTGTTTTTCTTTGCTAATCCAACATTATCTGCTACAGAGCGAGCAATCCCATCATACTGGCTTAACAACTGGGACAAGACAAACCCAGTTATTGGTTACTGGAGCACAGCTCAAAAATCTTGGACAGTCGAGCCATCAATGCATCCAGGAATCAATCATCTCAAAGCTTATGATGACTTAACACGCGACGTAATTACATCTGATTCATTTGCTGTTTCAATTGATGGACAAATTTACGGAAATGATATGCTTTTCAATAATTCTCACCTCAGTGGTTGTGTACAAGAGGTTGATGGTGAGTTATTTACTACATATGATGCATATCGAACAGACAAAATGCCAATATCAATCCGTCGCTCTTTTTATATGCCTCCACATGAAGAATTTTACTTAGTGAAATATACAATCAAGTCTACTGATGGCAATTCCCATAACATCAAGCTCCTCGATTATGTTATTTCAGGAAATGATGAAAAATGGACAAAAGGAAGGTGTTCTGGAAATAGCTGCCTTATGGATCGTAAGGAATCAAACTTAGCTTCAGTTGCTATCTCAATCGATACTAACTACAAACCATTAAAATCAGTAGGAAACAGTGATTTTAATGATGACTCAAACCCTCTCAAGTATTTCGCTGCCAACGGCGTTATCCAAAAGTTTACATCATATAACCAAGCATCAGTTTCCTTTGGAGCTGTTTACGAGTTCACAATTTCACCATCTAAGGAAACAGTTGTTACTTCGATCAGATCTTTCGGTCGTACAACTGTCGATGCTGTAAACCATCTAACAATGGCAACAGTTCTCGGTGTTGACGCAATAATCAAGATGACAAATGAAAGATACACTCAATTCCTTTCACAAGGTGTCCAAACATCACTTACAGATGATGCTCTTGATTTATACAAGAAATCAATCCTTACTCTTAAAAATTCCCAAAATCCGGCGAAAGGATTAATTGCTTCATCATTACATCCAAGTTATGGCTACAAGAACTGGATGCGTGATTCCCTGATGGCCGCCTTCATGCTTGATTCAGCTGGATACCACCAGGAAGCGAAAGATTTCTTTAATTGGGTCGATAACGCTGAATTAACAAACGGTGGCTTCCATACAACATATGATACAATGACAGGTAATGTTGCTCCTTTTGTTGAGCCACAATATGATTCTGTTGGTTTGTATTTGGTCGCATTAAATTATCACTTGAAGACAATTGGTGATAAAGACTGGGTCAAGAGTAAAATGACAAGAATCCGCGAAATGGAGAATTTCATCTTCCAAAAGAACTCAAATTATCACAATTTCCCTCCATCTGACAGATCTCCATGGGAAGAGAGCACCGACCACCATACAAAAGAGCCTGTTCCACAGCAATGGTATTCTTTCGAAATGGGCTGCCTTTACGGTGGAATTAGAGCTGCCTACTCAATTGAGAAGGAATTTGGAGATACAACAAGAGCCAGCCAATGCCAGGAAAGAGCTGATGAACTAAAGAAAGGAGTTATGGAGACATTATGGGATTCAGAAACAAAAAGATTATATAGAGGTATAAGAGATAACGATCTTAAAGATCCTGATACAAAAGCTGATTCAGCATCAATGACTTGTGTTTTCTTCGGATTGTTGGATTCAGAAAACGCCTTAAGTCACTTGAATTTTATCAAATCTAAGTTGACAAAGCTCGAAAGTGGCATTGCAAGGTACGAGAATGATCCTTACTTCTACGACTCCGTTTGGAACCCATGTGGTGAAGGAACAATGGAAACACAACAGGCAGAACCAGCTTGGCCAGTCGTAACCGCTTACGTTGCTTGGTCGGAGCATTTACTCGGTATTGATTTCCAAAAGAGACTTGATTGGATGGTCAAATACGCAGCTTTCGGAAATATGCCAGTTGGTGAAGGTGTTGACTCAAAGGATGGAGCTATGATTGTTCCTTCTGCACCTGACTGCTTCGAACATGCTGGTGTTTACGTATACTCTGTTTTACTCAAGGAAGGAAAAGTCAAATCTTTAGTTTCTACATTCTAAAAAGTTTTAGAATAAATCTTATTTATATATCATATGTACAGATTTATATATGCTTGAAATGGAAAATTAATGAAGATATATCATAAAAGAAAGAGAAGCATCTGATACAGGAACATTAAATTATGCGTCATGTGAAATAAGAAGTTCAGATGTTTCTCTATTATTATTATCAGCTGCCTTATCAAGAGCAATTGTTGCATTTTTATCTTTTTAGTTGATGTTTGCACCATATGGAATAAGGAGTTCAACTATTTCTTTTCTATTTTTGCAATGCTACATAATGAAGAACTGCTTTTCATGAATATCTTTTTCGTTGATTTTTGCAGCTTGTGTAATAAGAAGTTCAACTGTTTACTTACTTTTATTATTTGTTGCATAATGAAGTGCGGTCTTTCCATATTTATATATTTCGTTGACGTTTGGGCCATTGAAAATAAGAAGTTTAGCTATTTCTTTTCTATTATTCAATGCTGCGAGATGAAGAACTGTTTTTTCATGTATATCTTTTTCATTGATATTTGAGCCTTACGAAGTAAGAAGTTCATCCGTTTCTTTACTATTACAAACTGATGCATAATGAAGAGCAATATTTCCATATTTATCTTTTTCGTTGATATTTACTCCATGTGAAATTAGAACTATTGTTATTTCTTTATTATTTTTATTTGCAGCTGTATGAAGAATTTGAGAATCTACAAATAGAGAGAAAGTATTTATGTTTATTGTAATGGGGAATTGTAAAAAGACTTTAAAATGTTTTATTTGTTCAAATATCAAATATTTACTATAAAACAAGAATATAATTTTCTTCTTCTTCTAATGTTTTTTATAATTATTTTGTTTTTTGGCCTTTTGGATATATGTATATGGGCCTAATAATATTTGGGATAATATACTATCCCATTTTTTTTAATATAATAAATTTTTTTTGTTTTTGTGCATTTAGCAAAATGGAAGCACAAGATCCAATAAATTGTAAAGGCAATGAGTTCAAGTGTTAGGGTAATAATGAACTCATGTATGGTTGCCTTGTTTTGATATCACAAGGTGTGTGATATCGATTTTTATAAACTTTTATATAAGTATTGAGCGTCAACGATAAGGTCGTGTGCAAATTCGTCAACTCTCGGGTATAAATTTGAATCCCAAAATCCACAAACTTCGGAAATTTGAGATTTTGTAACGTCAATAGATGCATATGATTCATCTTCGACCATAACATAAAGGGCTGGATATTCGTCTAAATTAGGAACTTTGTTTTGACTTCCGAAAAGATCATTGAACTGTGAACGAAGCCAAAGTTTAAGACTACTCTCCGAAACTTTGAACTTGATGATGAACTCGAAAATGTTCATCTCAATTTGATGGTGGGCTCCACAAACGCTAGTTGCAGACATCAAATAAATTGTTAAGCCGCTTAGAAAAAAATTCGAACAAAAAAAAATTAAAATTTGATAAAGTTGTATAATCATTATCTCAAGATCGAATCATGAATAAAATAAAACAATGAGCGGTCAAAACTTTTGAATGAATTTGAAGCTTTTACTGTTGGTAAAATTGTGTAGTATCGTTTTGTCAAATAAAATCATTTTTTCATCATATGTGCAGTGCTAAGCGCATTATGAAAAGTATCACATGGGACTTTGAAGGTTCTAACGAAACTATATACGAATGCAATAGTAAAGGTAAACTTATTCTAAGTAAGAAAAACCCACGCACACAGAAACAGATGTCTTCAGATTTAGCTAAATTCTATAACCCATCATTGGAATCATTTACTCCTATGAATATTCCTATGCATCCCATTGATTTTCCTGTTCCTTTAATACTCCAAGAACAAAAGCAACAAGAAGTAGAACAACAATATGAACTACAATCATTTGGAGAAATTGCAGATGTTGATCTTTACAAAGACGACTTCATTCTCGATAATTCATTCGAAAATACTCTTAATGACGAAGAATTATTTTTTGAGACTTTTGATGTTATTTGAGGATTTCATATCCTTTTCCTTTTATTTCTTTTTCATTTTTACTGGGTATTGGCAATCCCATTTTTTAAAAGTGCCTTAAAAAACTAATTTATAAAAAAACATAAGTTTTTTTAGTTTTTTAATTATCACACATACTTTTTTTCAAGCTTATTACAAAACTTGAACATGTTATTTTAGATCATGCTATATTCATTCAAAATGAAACATTTAGTCATCTATTATCAAGTAAATATTAATTAATATTTCGAAGAGTTAATAAGAATAATAACAATAAGCTTTCAGTATCTTGTAATTTGAAGGAAAAAATATTAATAATTTTGCAAATAATAGATCTTCTATTGTGAATTCTCATTTACTAATCGTGTAAATAGGGTTAGCGTAAAATGATGTGATCGGAGTGTACTTAGATAAATAATCGGAAAAATTAGCTTGTATGCGGATGGTTTTACATGTTAGTAGATGGTTAATTATACTGATGATGCCACTGCATACTTCTCTTTATATTGAATTGCTGAATTAAGGTGAATATTTTGGGAATAAATTAGATTTTAGATGAAGAATCTCTGGATAATGGCCAGCACTGCTAGTGTTATAGACTTTTAAAGCCGAAAATACTGTAAAAGAGTAATAGAGACAAAAAAACTTTTTTACGACGTGTAAAAATATTTATGTCGTTATATGGGATTTCTTTGGATGAAAAATGATTGGAAATTTTATTTTGCACCTAAATAAGTAAATTAGCATCGAAAGAGTAATATTCTTCGTAAAATCGAAAAAGTGCAACAATGGCAAGCAAAAGTACGGGAAGTGATCCGTTACAACAAGATCAGACGATAGAATATCCTCCAAAACAAGCAACTGATACCTCTCAAGTTGATTTAATTCGAATTATCTTTCAAGATTTAGTCGATAATACAAATCCAAGTAATTTCGCAGAACAATTTGAGCAAAAATCAAATATTCACGATCGCGACCTCGAAGGAAATACATTACTGAACTTTGCTTCCCGCTCTTTCCGAGTCGATATTATCAATTATTTATTATCCATTGGCGCAGACATTGAAGCCAAAAATAACAAGCAAAATACACCACTTATGACATCTGTAATCTACAATCAGCTTGGTATTGCTCAGGCTCTTCTAGAACACCAAGCAAACATTGAATGTCGAAATTCTGAGAAAATTACACCGTTAATCTACTCATCTGGAACAAATTACGAAATGACATCATTCCTTGTCAACCACTACGCCGATATAGAAGCCAAAGACGCCAATGGCTGGACTCCTTTGATACATTCCATTGTCAAAGACAAATTTCAAATTGTCGAATTCTTAGTAGAAAGACACGCAAACATTGAATCGACATCTATTGATGGCTGGTCGCCAATGATGTTTGCATCACTCTATAACAATGTTGGAGTTGTTAAATACCTCATCGACAAACAAGCGAAAGTAGATCATTATTCAAGAGATGGATTAACAAGTTTACATTTGGCATGCGAACAAAACTGCATTGAAATTGTAGAAATATTGGTGTCTCAGAATGCCGGAATAGAGAACAAAACAGACAAAGGCATGACACCATTGATGACTGCTTGTGCACATGGGAGTTATGAATCTTGTGAGTATTTAGTTCATCATCATGCAAACATCGAAGAAAAAGACATTGAAGGAAAAACTTCATTAATTCACGCAGTTATTTACGGAAGATTAGAAATTATACAGTTGCTTGTTGACAATAAAGCACAAATCGATAGTTCTGATAAACAAGGAATGAATTGTTTTATGCATAGTGCTGTTAAATCAAATATTAACACAATGGAATATTTACTTAAAAATGGTGCAAAAATCGAATCGAAATCTTTGAAAGGATTTACTGCTTTGTTGTATAGTTGCGAAGTAAATGCTTTGCAAAGTGTTAAATGGCTGATAAAGCAAGGAGCAAACATGGAACAGAGGAACAATGACGAACAAACACCTCTTATTGTTGCGACAATGAATAAATCAACTGATTGCGCAAAATATTTGTTGCGAAATAACGCGCAAATTGAAGCAAAAGATAAATTTGGATGGACAAGTTTAATGTTTGCATGCAAAGAAGATTGTGGTGAATTAGTTGATGTATTAATATCTTCTAATGCCAATTGCGAAGCTTCTGGATTGAATGGAATGACTCCTTTGATAATTGCAAGTTTTTACAAAAATTTGGAAATTGTCAAAAAATTGATAAACATTGGAGTCAAAATTGAAGCTAAAGATAAGAATGGAGAGACTGCTTTGATGCATGCATCAAATAAGAATGCTTTGGATGTTGTTAAGTTCTTGATTGAATCAAACGCAACTATTGATGTTCATAACAAAGAAGGAAAAACAGCTTTGACAATTGCATTGATAAATAATAACCTTGAAATTGTTCATTACTTGATTGATCACAATGCTGATATTGAAACTAAAGATATCAATGGTTCCACGTTGTTAATGCATGCTGTTAAAATGAGAAACAAAGATTTAGTTAAATTCCTTGTCAGCAAAAACATTTTCATTGATGCAACAGATAATAATGGAAATACAGCTTTGTCGCATGCAAGTAAATCATTGGACACAGATATCGCTTTGTTTTTAATCAATAACAAAGCAGCAATTGACCACAAAAACAATAAAATGATGACACCTTTAATAATTGCTTGCGGTGAGAAAAATAACATCGAAATGATAAATTTACTTTTAGAAAATGGAGCTGAAATTGAAGCTTATACAAATGACAACATTAATGCATTGATCATTGCTGCAAAACAAGATAATGGAGAAGCAATGAAACTTTTAGTTTCTAAAGGTGCAAGCGTTCATGCTAAAAATCACGAAGGATGGACTCCTTTAATGTTTTCTGTTTCAAATAACAACATTTCTAACATGGATTACCTTTTGAAAGCAAAAGCAGAAATAAATGGTCAGACGTTGGATGGTTATACACCTCTTATAATTGCAACAATTAATAGAAGAATTGAAGCTGCAAAGTTTCTTGTAGAAAACGGAGCGAATATTGACATTTGTGATAAAAATGGAATGTCCGCTTTGATGCATGCGATTAAGATGAACATCATGGAATTTGTGAGATTCTATATCTCTAAGAATGCAAGGATTGACCAAGAAAGTCGTGACGGAAAGAATCCAATTCTTTTGGCTGCTGAATATGGTTGTAACGATTTCTTTACATTTTGCATTGAAAATAAGATCAGTATTAAATTCAAAACAAACGATGGATTGTCTCCGTTGATGATATCAATAAAGAATGGAAAGACTTCTGTCATTGATTTGCTTATAAAAGCAACAGATGACTTAAATGAAGTTGATAATTCTAATAACACGGCATTGATGTATTGTGTTATTCATAATCAGCCATTAGTTGCAAAACAGCTGATAAAAGAAGGTTGCAACTTAGAAATTAAGAACAAAGAAGGCTGGACACCATTGTTAATGGCTTGTGCATTGAACAGGATTGATATTGCAATTGATTTGATTAAGAACCATGCAGATACAGAAGTTAAAATGGCTGATGGACAAACACCAATTTTATTTGCTGTAAATGGAAACTTCTTCAAGATGTTAAGGAAATTGGTGAAAAAGAAAGCAAACTTGGAGTCCAAAGATATACTTGGAAATACTCCAATACTCTTAGCAGCCAAATTAAACAGAATTGAGATACTAAAGTACTTGGCAAAACATGGTGCAAATATTAATGCGCAAAATAACAATGGATGGTCACCACTGATGTACGCCGCATGGTACGGATATGAAGAAATTGCTGAATTCTTGTTTGATAAGAACTGTGATCAAACATTAAAGACCAAAGATGGCTTGACAGCAAATGATTTAGCTGTAAAGAATAATCAAACAAGCTTGTTGAAGAAATATCAGGAAGGCAATGGAAAATGTAGGATTTAATCAATTATATTTTTGTTTTATTTTTATAACTCGGTAAATTATTTTTATATTTAAAATTCAAACATCTTTTTTCTTTTAAACTCTAATAATTAATGGAGTTATCTAATAGCATAGGTAACTTCCTCATTGCGTTTGCATATACAGTTTATATTTATCAATATCGATTACGTATTTCAGTCAACAATTATATTTTTGGATAATATCTTATTCATAAATATTGTATGATATGAACTTGCCAATTAAGTTTAATCTATTCACATCAGATAGCTTTATTTTGAATTAATTATTTTGCAAAAATAGTAGTCAATTACAATGGGTCAGTGATTTCTATTTAACTAGCTGATGCAAGCAGATAAATGCTAATTACAACATGGCAATCTAATTTTCAAAATTTTCAATGTCAATTTTTTGAACAATTCAGGAAAATTCTTAATTAACTAATAGGAATAATTTGTGATCAGACTGTGTAAAGCAAAAAGCTTATTCATATCACATGTCTCCCACAAAATTATGAAGATCGTTCTTGTTGGTGATACTCAAGTCGGGAAAACTTGTGTGCTTGCAAGATTGATAAACAAAGAATTTAAATCCGATAGCCAAGCAACAATTGGTGCTGCTTTTCAGAATTATTTTCTTCAAACACCAGCTGGCTTTGTTCAACTACAAATATGGGACACAGCCGGTCAGGAACAATCTAGATCCCTAGCTCCTATGTATTATCGAGCAGCAAGTGTTGCAATTCTATTTTATGACGTTACAAATCTTAAGAGTTTTCAAGCGCTTAAAGATTGGATGGATGAACTTCAAGAAAAGGCTCCAGTGCAATTACAGATTGTTATTGTAGGCAATAAATGCGATTTAGAAGATAGAGTTGTTAGCACAACAACAGCTCAACAATTTGCCAAACAGAATGGTGCTGCTTTTTATTGTGAAACATCAGCTAAAACAGGTGAAGGTTCTTGAACTGTTTTCTGAAGTAGCACAATTAAATGACGCAACTGATACAGTTTCCAAAAAGAAAGAATCAATGCAAATACCAACAGCAAACGATAACAACAAAAAAGGTTGTTGTTAACACATTAATCAACAAAAATACTTGAAAATAATTATAATAATTTTTTATATATACTTATTTTGTATTGTTTTTAATATGTTAAACTATTACTTAATTCGTGAATTACTTTGTTTTTGAAATACTAATGAATTTATTTATATATTTGTTCTTTGGAATATATAACAGATCCATTTTATCAGGAATTTATGTAGCATATTGCTTGAAATTGATGACTTACGCTAATGCTCAAATATTATGGCATAAAAACATAGTTAACCCTACTCTTTAATATTTAATATGAGCCAATTGCTGGAAATTTAAAGTTAAACCCATTTTGGAATGCAAATAACAATAGTAGAATCTTCCAATTGCATAAACATATAAACAAAATTTAATATAAAACAATAAAAACAAAAATAAAACAATAATATTAAATATATCTACAATAGTGTATCGAATTATTCGGGTATCAAATCATATTAATTAAGCTTCATTCTTTTTTTGTGTATTCCCACAAGCAAATATAGCCATCGGCCGAGACAGAGACAAAGAGTGGCTTATTTTTGCTATGGCGTAAATCTGTAATGGTATTTTGGTGAAATACTATGGAAAATAATTGGATCATTGTTTTTGTTTCCCAAACTGTAAGTCTGAAGTTTACTGATGCTGTAACAAAAAGTGATCCATCAGTAGAGAAATCAGCGTAAGTTATGTCATCATCTTTCTTTGAATCTGATTGATTTGATAATGTTATGAATCGTTCAGAATTTGGCGAAGAAACGAATCCGTATGGTATTCTACTGCCAGTGTTATTAATGCTCACAAGCGAAAACTGTGGGATTTTTAAGGTAACCATTACGCCCATGTCACTAGAAACTCGCAGGTTATTTCCTTTGATTTCCATCCCTGTAAGTATTAATTGTGGTGTACCTTCGAACTCGCATTTGTATGTTTTGATCGGTTCCAAAGTACTCAATTGAAATTCACTTAAAATACCGTTTTCATAAGCTAGAATAAGCAAATCTAAGTCTGTAGAGAATTGAATTGAGATGATTTTGCTTTCATCTAATGATATTTCAGTGCATAATTTGAGATTATTTGCGAGATATAATAATAATTTGGGCCCGATAGACAGGCAGATATATTGACCGTTTGGTGTGAACATAACGCTGCGCTTATTATAAAGGACTGATGTGTTATCTGGGATTAAAACAGAATTTATGAAAGTTCTGTTCTCAAGATTTAATAATGTCAAGGAATTTCCATCTGTAAATGCTAACCTAGTCGTTAAATCATCAATTGCAGCTGATTTAATTGTTTGAACGTTATTATATGATAAAACGAGGCGAACGTTCGATTTGGATTTATAAAAAGTATCATTCGCTAATATCTGGAATTGCAAATTAGTATAATTCTGTGGGATATCACGTGTCAGCTCAACTCTATATTCGCTACAACTCCTAATGATCTGGGAATCTTCTTTATTTGGTGTTGTAGACTGGAGTTTTCTTGATACTTTATTGTACATGTTTCTTAGCTGATTGAAGTCTGCTTGGTATTGTTTTAGATGCGTTATTGCCAAATTTTGTTCAGATTTTAAATGTTCGATTTCATCGTGGAGCATCTGGATTGATTTGGCGTACAGCTCTATCTTTTTCAGAGTATTTTCAATTGGAGGATCTTCTACTCTAGTGTAGAATCTCGAAAAATCATAAAACATTTTTAATAAATGCGAGCTGACAACGATAAAATGCAATTCAAAAACTTTTGTTTGTATTTGATTAAATCATAGCACTCGATGTGCTATATTATCCCTCAGAAAAATTCGTAACGGTTTTTTAGGATTCAAATTTATAAAAAAGAACATTATAAATAATATGATATTTAGAATTACTTTTTTGAAATTTCGAATTCTTGGATTCAATATGAACATGACAGGATCTGATCGAAATATGCATTATCACTTGAACTATGATATAATAGTATAAACCGAACATTTCGAAAATTGAATGGGATAACGATTTTGAATCCAACCGGAAGAATTGAATTGAAAAGCATTTTAATATGAAATAATGATAAAATTGATACTGCACTAAAAATATGACGTAAAATTTTCATAGTTAATCCAATCAATAAACTCGGACAATTTTTATTTTTTTACTATAGAATACTATTATATCTCATTTTCTTCCTTTTTACACAACATTTATTAACTTAATTTCTCCCCAATGTCATTTTGCAAAAAAAATGCAGATTGAATTTCCAAATACATTTTTATTATAGGTTGATTTAAAATTATCTCTTTTAGTTACTTAATAATTTTTCATCTGAATCAATCTGAAAAGCAAATTAGAGGTAGGGCAACGATAGAAAATTTTTGGAAAAAAAGTTCGGAGATCTTAAACGTATCATATTCCCTGCATGGTTTGGTATCTTCCGCCATGCGTTGTGCCAAACATATTGACACTTTCCAATAATTAATTTATGGTATGAGTCACAGAGTTAGATTATAAAAAGAAAGTAAATAATTGCAATTAGAAATCATATATGTCGGAAATCAAATGTTGATGAGCAGAAACCTTTTACTCATCATAAAAGAGATAAATCACTAAAGATTTGTATACATTAAAATTGATATTTGGTGCTCGAAAACTGTCTGATGGGACTCCTCCAAAATGAACCAATCTATCGCTGAGGACCAAATTAGATGATGTGGATGGTGTATTCTCTAATTCTAACTTAGGAAGAATGGGAACAAAACGAATGACGACAACAACATGTCAAACATAGATAAATATCTATGAATCAATAAAGTATACGTGCATTGAAGGTGATAACGATCACTTGAGGCTTAAACTCTTTGACTAAATTATGCAATAATTAAATATAATCATTTTATATTTTTTATACTGATAGTAATTAATATACTATCCTGCTTAATAAATGGTATGATCGAATTTGTTTGAAAATTTAATTATGTATATGAAACTATGTCTTCTATATAAAAATCAAAATTTTCGGACGAACCTAGATTGAAGCTTTATGAAAATCTATCATTTTTGTTAATTGAGTTAATATGAATCTTTTACATATGTATATATAGCATTGATAGCTTATATAATCATGGTTTATTCCATATTAACATATTTTTTCAGTTAAATTTGTTAATAATATCATGTAACAAATTAATTCAAGATTAGAATGTCTACAAAATGCTAACAAATAAGAACAAAATACGATTTCTCGACTTAAATTTTAATATGGAGTAGTTTTTCGTTTAAATCTAATAAAAATGAATAAAAACTTATCTTGTACTATTTTCATTCAAAGATTTTAATAATGTAAATCATGCATTTTCATAATTCAGTACAGTTCTTTTTAGAATTAAAGTTGATGAGGATGATATTTGTGATTTAAAATAATTTGTTAATGTTCACCTTTTATTCATCACCTTGTGGTATGCCCTAAAGCAATAGCATTATCAATTCTGCTGAATTGATCAACTCAAAATTCCAAAAAAAATTCAAAATTTCAAAAATGAAATTAAACAATTTGAATTTTCACATGAAAAAATCAATTTCGAAAAAAATTTGGAAAATCAAAGTATTTGATAATTAGTCAAATAATCAATTTACATCGTTTTTACTCATAAAAACAACTAATTTTTGATTTTGATATCATATTTGATAAATACTCATTCCAGAGTTGACGTAATGTATTAATTATTGTTAGAGATATTGCTTTCGCAAAAATTCTTATTTCATGAAAGAAAAAAAAATGATTTTATTCCAACAAAACAAGTAAACAGATGAATGGAAACGTACTATATTTTCATAAATGTAGTAATCAGCGTGTCGGCTTTTGTTTATCATGTTCGAGTCAAAATGTATTAACTTGTAATAAGAAATATTCGAAGATTATATGAAGTATTGAGCATCTTTGTAGAAATATTTGTAATTCATTACTAACATATATAATAAAGTTGTTTTTTTTTCCTTATTGCAATAATTTTGTCTGATTTTAATAACTTTTCATGTATACGAGTTGTGTGAATATGCATCATAATATGCGTAAATATACTTATTTGCGACGAATAATGTGGTTGCATAATGGAGGTGCTAAATTTTGATTTTTAATATGGGGCTTTGGTATGTATAATCATGTTCTTATCTCAACGTAGGAGTATTGGTGCAATATGATTAAAATTTACGAGGTGATCTTAAATTGAATAATTCTGGAGTATAAATCACAATGCAGCTAATTCTATGTTAAAGATAGATACAGATTGTAGTAATCAATTAGGGAGTACAAATTCTTCTTTCATTTTGTCGTATTGAGCAGAAAGGAGAGATCATAACCCTAGAAAAAAAGCCAAAATTGTCACTTTTCATAGTACTTAAACTCAATTCGCTCGGCGAATGCCGAGCAAGATGCTACTCATATCAACATAATATATCCATTCTTGTGTGATTATATAGTGCCAGACAACACAAAATTGTCATTTCAAAGAATTACTTGAGTTTTCAATCTTAATATCTAATCTCAGTCTTATTCGAGAGACCTCCATCATAACTTATCATCTCAATCACTCATTACGATTCATTTCGACATGTAGAAACACGTAACATATCAATATCCATATACAGAAGGAAGTTCTTTTCGAACAACTCATTTGGAGTCTGTTTTGGAAAGAACTTCTTTCTGTCCGACTTAATTTCATAGTTCCTGATCAACAAAAGACAGAAACCACACACTATCTACTTAGGAAAGGAGTTCTTTCTAAATCTTCCTTAAATTGAGATTTTACGAGAGATAACCCTTTTATTGCACTTAAAAATGAACATTTTGATATCTTTAGTATCACACATGGTCATATATAGTATTTCATCTACATGAACATTCATCTTTCGAAGTCTCTCATTAAATGGGAGGCTTCGAAAGATGAATCGTTTATTCATACAACTTTAAATCTCGAACACATTTAGAGAGTGAGTATATCATTTTATTCTTGTTTTGAGTTTATTCTGATTCAAAATTGCAGTGAAAACAGAAGTTCACACATCATATCTGAATGTGAGCTCAGCTATACTTATACGATCTCAATACCTCCACTCTAAGCATAAGAGGTGAAGTTATATAAAAATTATCAGATGCGTTGAAGTCTCAAAAGTATTGCCTGAATGCTTGTTTCATATTTGTCCAAGTAGTTTCAATGAATAAATGTATTGTTTTTTATAATTTCGATTTATTTTTAGAAAATATTCAATATAAACCTTTATTGTGTTATTTACATCTCATAAATTCTCTGTCTAAATCATATAAAAGCGCGTTTTACCCCTATGAATCAAGAAATTCATTCAATATTCATGGTATATTTATTAAATTTATACGATTTAAGTACAGTATACATTGTGCGTCGCCTGTAGCCTACAGCTACAGTCACCGACACAATGAAAAAAGTGACAGAAAACTGACACCATACGGGCGCGCATATGTACGCATATATGTGTAAAAATAAACGTTCATATGTAAACTAACCTTTATTCACTAGCAGGAGCTTTGTTGTTCGCTTCCATTAAAATGTAAACTTTACGTGTCAAAAAAATTCTGTCACGTAAACTATTTATGTTGAGATTGAGTACCAGACTCTAATATAAGTTCAACCATTATATTAGAGTCTTTAGGAATTTCATATGGTTCTTTTACATAATATTCCTTTTTTTGACCATCAGTTGATTCTTCAACTCTTTTGAATGAAAAGCGCTTATAAAACTCAAACACGAGTGCATCTTTATAACCAGTGATACGTAAAATTTTGGTGGCACAAGCTGTTCATTCACATTACATATAAATTGTTTGTTATCATGAGCAATATTACTCAACGTTACTAAAGGCTCAAGGAGAGGATTTATTCTTACTTGATAACCGAACAATTTATATGTTGGTTTGCCCTTTCGCTCAAGGATAAACCTGATATTCGCTATAGTTATGAAAAGCTCATCAAAGTACTTATATGTTTTTTTATCTTTATCATTTTCGTCAGTGAAATCTGCTATGGTAAAACTATAATATACATGCATTCGCGAGATATATTTTTTCCCCATAAGTCTAAAAATTTTGCTTTCGATGGAATTACTTTTTGCGTGAATGTTCTACCATGGTCATCTTCCCAAACAAGCTCTGGTTTTCTTGATGTTTGTGTCTGTTTCAGTGGTTTCTAATAACGCAGTGATGAAATCCAACACATCTCCTAGGGACATGTCATATTTATAATTCAAGGCATTTTTTTTCTATACTACTGTATGAAGGTAATGTTATGATTGGTGATGTACCTTTTCTTAATACATTCAATTTATTTTCATTTGAATCATAGTAACAATCAACAAATTCTCTACTTGCCTCAGTCATTTTTTCCATAAGACCTTCATTCAACTCCTGTGTAGTCATGTTGGGTTTTATGTAATATCTCATGTCAAACCTTTTTTTCACTGATTTTGATGAATCTTCATTTCTAATGGAATAGCAAGAAACTCAAAGTCTGGATGCTCAAGACTTATCTTTCTTATCTCAAGAGCTTTTGACGCAGGATATTCAATGAAGTCTCTCGGTATTTATATGAGACTGTATTACCACTTATCGTGCCATCATTCATAACATGTTATAGTATAATCCATCATATTTAGACATTTTATATGTAACTAAAAGATGGAGAAAGTTATTAATCAAGTAGATAAGATTCTTCATGATGGAGCACGTAAGAATAGTAAAGAACTAAACAATGCACTCATTATGCCATTTTCTGATGATTATCCATTTTGTACTAATGGTGTTTATTTCTACTGCGGTAAGATGGGTTCAGGTAAGACATATGGTGTTATTCGTCATATAATGTAAACAGACCGCTTCACTAATACTCCATATTATGACTCAATAGTTATCTCAGCAACATCAGGAACAATGGATAAAACAGCGAAGACATTTATGAGTCAAGTTAAAGCACCAGTACTGAAAAAGGATGATAAAGAACTTATGCCTTATTTAATGAAGAACGTTAAGATGAAAGCAAAGTATTACGCTATGTTGAGTTCGTTCAAAGTAAGTTCGAAAAAATTTCAGAGGAGATGGAACACATCTTAACAAAGCATCAACTAAGGAAACCTGATGGAAAGTTTGAGTATAAGAAGATTGCAATATATGTTGTAAAGAAGTTGAACAATATCCTTTCACAAAGTATCCAGTAATTCTCTATTAGTGTTAGACGATTATGGTGGTCATGACTTATTGAATGACCCACGTTCACCATTAGCGAACTCATCACTAAGGTCAGACATTATAACTATACTGTTGTCATCATGTGTAAACATGGAGACATATATGTTTAAACATTAAGGACTATGCACTGACTTCGTTATCTTTCAAGGTTATTCTATGAGAGACTTTCAGTCAATGATTGAACAGTCAGGAGCAACAGAAGATTGGGAAGAGTTATGGAAACAAATACAAAGAGCTACCAACACCTCGTTCATATATGGAAGTTCATATAGTTGCAGGAAAGACGGACTTTAAAGAAGTTAAGCAACAAGATGACATTATTTTAAGAAGAAAAATAAATGGGTTTTGGCGATTATGTTAAAGCTGGATGGGGTATGGTGAAAAAAAATCCTGGTCTTGTAATAGGTGCTGGATTTAACATTGCTAACAAACTTTTCCCTCAAGTTGGTCAAGTCGGTGGTGTTATCGGTAGTCTTGGTGAAAGAATTGCAAAAACTACATTAGGTGAAGATAATGCATTAACGAAGAATCTTAAAGCATTCATAAAGCTCTTGGTGGTGACTTCAGTAGAGACAAGCCTGTTGAAACACCTATAATTCAACCTCAACAAACTATTGCAAACAATAAGTATAACGCATACATTGGAGGAGCTATTTGGAACAATCATAAGCCATTAGTTCAGTCAGTACGTGTACTATCAGACATGCCATGGATTAATGCTATTAGTGGCACTTTACGCAGATAATATATTTTATTGAGGTTTAAATGAGTGAACAGAGGAGGAAACTCATTGATGAACGAGTTAAGAAATGGGAGAATG
This sequence comes from Trichomonas vaginalis G3, assembly GCF_026262505.1. Taxonomy (NCBI): domain Eukaryota; phylum Parabasalia; order Trichomonadida; family Trichomonadidae; genus Trichomonas; species Trichomonas vaginalis. Next base: position 28,583,552 of record NC_067206.1, on the reverse strand, counting down.
AACGTCCGATAATTCGTACCATAATTAGCGATCAAAAGTTCAAGCAGCATACATTTGATTTTTTGCGCGATAATATAATGATCTTGCTTTTGATTACAATGCTAGGCAATACTTTGAGAAAGAATATGTTCAAAAAGGTCGTATTAATTTCCCAATGAGAAGAGAAGGCTTTTTGATTACATCAACATATACAGCACGTGGTAGAGACCCTTTTACAGACGCGTTCGTAACTTTAAAGCACGTTCTTCTATTAATAGATCCAGTTTCTACATACCTTATTACGTTTCGTCCCTTCGCATCCTTTACGAACCAGTGATCCTGGATATGACGCTAAACGAGAAGATATATAGAGACGAAATTAGCTAAATACAAGGAACCTAAGGATCCAAGGACTGGAGAAGTAAGGAATCACATGTCAAGATAAATAAGCTTTACAATAGTTGAAGAATTGGAGAAACGATCTAATGAGATTAACGCTGAGAAGAAAAAGGAGAGTACCAATATGAACAAATAGATAAGATGATTAAGGAATATAGAGATTGGCGAATACATCGAGCGTTCTAATAAAGGAAGTAGAAAACACGACAAAGCTGCAGAAAATGATTCATGATGAATTACTGTTAGGTGAATTTTCTATAAAACAAAGACAGAGTAACTTAATGGGTGGGCTTATTATTTGGAGATTGGTATAATGAGAGGTTAAAACAAATGTCGACTCCAACACCAACTCCTACACCTACTCCTACAGTAGCTCCAACACAACTCCCACTCCTGAACCAACAGTAGCTCCAACGCCAACTCCTACAGTACGTCCAACGCCAACTCTGACACAACTGCTCACGCAGGTCCTCCACCAATGTCGAGTAGTCATGGTATAACATTAAATAAACCAACACCTACACCAAAAATACTCCTGTATCACATCCTAGTACAACTAACCCAGTATCTGATTCAAATCAAGCGGAAAGATCACAGGTTCTTAAAAGAGCTAATACACCAACTGCTTCCCCTATTAGAACACCAGAGCCAACTCCAAGAATCACAAAGGCCAACACCTTCACCGACTGTTGAACCAACTCCAGAACCAACAGTACCTCCAACTCCATCTCCAACTCCATCACCGACACCTACAAAAGCACCTACTCCATCTCCAACTCCGACTAAAGCTCCGACACCGTCTCCAACACCAACTTAAGCCCAACACCGTCTCCAACTCCAGCTGAACCAACTGATGCAGATCTATTCAAAATTGGTTAGACGAAGAAAAGCGAAAAGAAAAGGCTGCAATTGATGCTGCACTAGATAAAAACACACCACCACAGACACTTGGTGGTTACATGTTAAAGAAAGACAACATTCAAAGACAAGAACGTGCATAGTGTGTGCCAGAGAACAAGCACAAGAAGAGAAGAAAATAGTTGAAGAGAGAAGCTTCAAATAGAGGGTGGTCCAGGAACTTACAAAGGATCAAACTATCCAGCAGAGAAAGCCTCGAGTGATAATGTTGTCTCAAGAGCTACTGATTTAGTTACCCATGGTATTCTAACTGGTGCAACAGCTGTTGGTAGTGCTATTGGAACCAGTGTTGACACTGTTGTTGATACTGTAAGAACTGTTACAAATCCTACACCTGAAGATAGGAAGGAAGAAATTTCTTACTCTTAATACAAAGGCAAAACCAGGGATATGGATTGGTCGTGGAATTTTAAAGTCTGGTATGCTATTGGCAATGGTGCTTCAGCGGTAGGGGGATGCTCGGAAGAACAGCAACATCAACCGCAAATGGAATACTAACAGGTGCCAAATCACTTGGTAATTGGGCTGATGATAAGTATACAAAATATTATGAAGAAAAAGCTCGTAAGGCTAAGGAAGAAGCTGAACGAAAGGCGAAAGAAGAAGCTGAACGTAAAGAACTAGAGGAGCTTAAGAAGAAAGAAAAAGCTCGTAAGGCTAAGGAAGAAGCTGAACGAAAGGCGAAAAAGAAGAGCAACGTAAAGAACTAGAGGAGCTTAAGAAGAAAGAAAAGCTCGTAAGGCTAAGGAAAAGCTGAACGAAAGCGAGAAAGAAGGCTGAACGTAAGAACTAGAGGAGCTTAAGAAGAAAGAAAAAAGCTCGTAAGGCTAAGAGAAGAAGCTGAACGAAAGGCGAAAGAAGAAGCTGAACGTAAAGAACTAGAGGAACTTAAGAAGAAAGAAAAAGCTCGTAAGGCTAAGGAAGAAGCAGATAGAAAGGCGAAAGAAGAAAGCAGATAGAAAGGCTAAGGAAGAAGCTGATAGAAAGGCGAAAGCAGCAACACCATCGCCAACTCCATCTCCTTCACCATCTCCATCTCCTTCACCATCTCCATCTCCTTCACCATCACCAACTCCTTCACCATCAATAGCGGCTCCTGTGAGACAATTTGGTGCATGGGGTGCTGATTTAGTCAAAGATGCTGCACAAGGAATTGGAAAGGAACTGAAGAACACAACATAGTACAATAGAGCGTTTTGGTAATCTTACGGATTACACAATTAGATCAGCTGCTAATCTTTTTATATAACCAGACTACTGATAACGGTACTGATGAATTGGCTGTAAACGGACTAGCATCAATATAAGAAATCAGCAGAAGATAAATACGATGAATGGAAAAAGAATATTAAGGGTGAATTATAATAAGTATGCATATCCTGAAGAACATATGAAGTTAGAGCTTACCAGACTAAGATCAAAATATGTAATGAAACAACAAATACTACAACGCAAACGACGAAAGCTGACAGAAAGATTGATGACACTCCTACTCCAACTCCTGCAATGGCGAACATCACACAACAATTGCTCCAAGAGTTCCAAAGGAGAAGGTATATCAGGAAATGTTTCAACTACTCATAACATTACTGAAGCAGCTAATGTTTCAGCAGTTGAGCAACCTGTTGTTAATGTAACTCAGGAAAACGCCTACTGAAACATCAACACCAAGACAGGATGTAAATAATGAACGTCCAGAAGTTAAGGAGGTTGCAAAAGCATACCTGGAGAAAAATACTACACAAGTTCTTGAAGCAGAAAAGCATCTCAATTCAGACAAAACACCATCTCCAACTCCTGAAGCATCAGTTCCTCCAGCAATTGGTGGAAATATACCTTCAGTATCACCATGGCAGAAATTTTATGGATTGTTTAAAGGAGCGAATAAGGTAATGGATGCTGCTGAGAATCTCCAAAAGTTCAAGAATGAAGTCGCAACTGGTGCAAAGGAAATAGAAGAGAATGATAAACAAGCTGCTGAATTAGCTAAACAACAAGCTGAAGCAACTAAACAAGCAGCAGCTCCTAAACAATCTATATCTAAGTCTCAAAGACAAGGTCCTGACCCAAGTGCTAAAGTCAAACAGAATCCCCACACCTGCAGCAGAAGTCCAAGAAGGACAAGGACAAGAAGAAGGATAAATCAAGAAGGACAAGGACAAGAAGAAAGATAAGGATAAGAAAAAATCGTCAAAAGATAAAAAACATAAAAATTTATCCAGTAAGAAATGAGTCAAGTCATTAAAGCATCAACTAAACAAAAGTGGTTAACTGAATATATAAAAGATGGTAAGGTTCCTGAGGATATATGTACATACAATGAAAGACGGACGTGTACAGTTCCGTAAAGTCAAGCAACCTCTCAATGATGAACAGATCAGAAGGAAGATCTCATTGTATGAAACAAAAATAAAGGACTTACAAGCTAAACTCGAAACCACGATACTTCTCAAGAAAACTAGGCATATCTTTAACATGACCTTCATTAATATTTTTCCTCCAATACTGTACTTCCATTTGTGACAACCTGTTTGGATTACCTTCACGCAACCTCTACCTGTCACTTTTCCTGTATTTTCGTTCTCAAACGTAACATCATACTTTACATCATTACCGACAAGTTCATGACCATCAATACTTTTAACAGCACCGTGTCTTCCTTGATCTAAAGTTTCTCCTTGCTTTAATCCATGCTCTATTTTTGTCCATATCTGATAACGTGGATATCTTGCAACACTTCCATCTTTTGCTCTTAACAAGTATGCACTTGTATCAACTGAATCAACTGTATAATAAGAAGGATCAAGATGTCTTCTTTGTTGGTTACCTTTACCCATGTTCTTGGTTCAACTATGACTTGAACTTTTTGACCAGGTCTTAAGTTATAAAGGTTATTTTTTCTGACATACTCTTCTTTCAATCTTTGTTCTTTATATATTCCTCATTATCCTTTTCTGTGAAATCATCAGGCTTTTGTTGTGTGCTTGAATGATATTCAGTGTTGTAGTCATTAATAATTTTGTCTCATTGTATCTGCAGTGAAAGGTGGTGTTTTATCACCTTCTTTGAGGTTTAACTTCATATGTAACATAGTTTAATAGTTCTACAGAGAACCTATTAATAATACCTAGTATGTTATGATTGATTTCTGTGTCGTCATGTGCTCAATGTTATGACTGACCAACAGATCTCGAACATTTTGTGTCGTATAAGCTGGGCTTCATCACTAGTAAGTATTGTAGGCTTCATTTCACCTGTAGCTTGTGAAATGAACTTCTGCATTGCACTTAGAACATTGTTTGAGTTCTTTTCACTCATTGGGAACGCATAACTTTTCTACTGTTTAACATTGATGAACAAAGAAAATATGGTGGTGTTCCACCAGGATTCTCAAATGTATCGAATTGATAAGTCCCATATCAGTTTGAATATATTTGTAGCATCAAACTCTTGTTATTAAAGTTTTCTTTGTTTACCAACAGTCATTTTTTTATTAACGTTAAAGTCTACAGGCATTGAGTAATCGCTATAACCATAGTTAGTATACAAGTCTTGGGTACCGGACTGCGTTCCTCCATACGCAATACTTGTGAATTTGACACTTTACAAAACCGTTAACGTATATTTTACAACACAAACACAAACACAACTTAACCTTAAATATTTATAAAGCCGCCAACCAACTTCACCTCACTACTGTAAAAATAAAACGTTCTCACTTACAAAAGTATTGCAACTCTTCCCATTGCTGTGCTTCACACATAGTTCATATTCTTCAGTATCGCTGCTGTCGCTCCAATCGTCAGAGTCAAAGTCACTGTCAAAATAAATGTTAGTAAGTTTTGACAAAGCTAATGAAACACGCTTACCGTTTGTATCGTATGCTTGTATAAACTTTCCATTCTTCATTCCTTCATAAACGCTCAAACTAACTTTACCCTTTCTCCCTCGTATCTGATAGAATGTATTTTCACGAGGAACGAAGAACAAATTCTTGAACTCATGACCGTTGTAGTTTGTTATCTCAATAGTTTTCGTCATTTACATAAATAAAAATTAGTAAAATAAAAAAATAAACTTAAAATTAATGATATCACCACCCTCACACGTATGAAAACATAGCACAAAAATAAATTTAGGTGAAGTGGTGAGATTCACCTGTTTTTCACCTGTTTTTTCACCCACTTGAATTCATTGCTTTATAACTCTCTTCCTTGGTTTCTTTTTAGTTGCTTTCTTCACGTCTGTCTCCAACTTACTGTCTTTCTTCTTCGTCCGTAATGATACCAGTTACTTCCACCAGTCAATGGGTCAAATGGTCTTTCGTAAGGGTTTCCATACATTCCATAGGGACCATACGGAAGAACTACTGGTGGAGAAGAAACATTTTCTTTAGTTCCATCGACTCTATTTAAATGCATTGTTTCACCTTTCATCTGGTCATTAAAGTCTTTTGCGTGTTTTGCAAACTCATCGTCCTTTCCTAAAGCATTTTCTGACTCAGTCGCAACCAAATTGGATGCTTTATTTATGAGCCCTATTTTATTTAATCTTAACTTCTTTGCAACCCAGCCTCCAATCTTTCCTTTATTTGCATCTAATGTCTTCGAAACTCTTCCTCCACTCATTTTATTTACTGCGTCATAAGCCCAAGTGCTTTTGCTCCAAATGCTAATGCTTTTGTTCCCATTGCGCCTAAAGCTGCCCAAGCTACCATTTACACCATATTAAAATCATCTCTCTTCAATATTATCTCATAAAAGTTCTCTTACTGGAGAAAGTCAATGAAACATAAACATTCTCACGGGCTTCGCCCTCACCGCTTTGCGGTCTATCTAACTTATTTCTTATATCATCTATACGCTCAAAATGTCTGAACAATTGCTAACATCTTCTACAACAGTTATTTCATCATGAATGACCTTTAAAAACAAGCTCATTTAATATGCTATTAAAATCATTTCAATAATGAGTCCATCCTTTCCATCTTTAGGTAGCACAACATCTTTCATTGAAGAAGGTTCGACAAGTCTTATATTAAACTTACTGACAAAGTTTGTTATACTATAATGCTTCGGCGGCGAATACATAGTAGTTTGAAAGACATAATATAGATTCTTCAGCAAATTCACTTATACTGGATTTTATAACAATGTTCTCACGAGACCAAATACCACCAATTGACAATCTTGTAAGCAATCCTGCTGAACCTTCAACTGTAAACGTCGATGGTAACATTCCACGAAGGTCATCTATTGACATCTTTGAGTCACTGAATTTAAATATTTTCTTAAAGCAATCGTCATTATCTAACCATGCAATAGCTTTGAAGTTTTCATTCGAATATACATCTGCTTCATTAAATGTAAAACCTGACTTCTTTGCAGAGACGACTTTAAAATCTATTGAGTTTGTTTCAAAATTATATGCTATGCTAACTTCTGAAGGTAATGGGTGTCCTTCCGCAGTCAGTTGTTCTCTCACTACCGTTTGAAGCTTTGTATTAAAAACTTTCATGTCATCTCCTGTGTCTAGGTTCACATACACAGCAATAGGAAACTATCTTGCTTCTTTGTCTCATCATTATACCTCAAAACATTAAAGTTCTTCAATAATATTGTTCTTCCTGCTGGAATACTTCGAACCTGTCTTATTTCAATAGCTTTCTCACCTCCTACATACTCTACCCAGTGTCTTGGATATTCATAAGTATACTGACTTTCTTGAATTTTGGTTGGTTTCATCATAACATGTTCATAGTATATCTTTATACTCTTGTCAGTTAGACTCGGTGCTATGTTCTGAATATTTCTGACTTGCATTTTTAATGGAGATAAAATGAAGCATTTAATACATGACGTAGATGAAGACATGAATGAAACTACAGACAAACTTAACTCTTCTCTCATTCTTCCTTTCAGTAAGGACTATGAGTTCTGTTCAAATGGCGTTTATTTCTATTGTGGAAAGATGGGTTCAGGTAAGACATTTAATTTAATTCGTCATATACTCATAACAGAGCGTTTAGGAAATGACTCATATTATGACCAAATCATTATATCAGCAACTTCAGACTCTATGGACTCAACAGCGAAAACATTTATGTCAAAAGTTCAAGCCTCTGTCGTTAAAGTTCCAGACAGTGAACTCATTGAATTTCTTCAACGTTACATTCGACGTAAGAGGAAATATTATGCCATCGTTGAATTTATACAGTCAGGAATGCAAAAGACTTCTGAGGAGATGGAAAGAATTATTGACAAACACCACTTACGTCAGTACTCAGGAGTTTACGATATGAAACGACTTACAAACTACATTCTATCAAAACTTTCAAAATACCCCTTCAAAAAGTATCCTTCAAACACTCTGCTCGTTTGCACGACTTCGCCGGAAAAGGTTTAGTGTCAAAGCCTGACTCACCATTAGCTAACATCATTACTAAAGTCAGACATTACCACTTAACTGTAGCAATACTTATGCAAACATGGAGGTTTTTAGCTTTAAACATAAAACGTCTCATAACTGACTTCGTTATCTTTCAAGGTTTCTCACGTTATGATATTGAACTCATTTGGAAACAGTCAGGTATAACATTACCTTTTGAAGAAATTTGGGAAGCATATAAGTCTCTCATCTCTCCTCGTTCATACCTTGAGATTCATATCATGACTAATACCATTAAAGTCAAAAATATTCCATGGGAACGACCAACATTGTTTTAAAGTTTAACCTTCAATTGACTGATGGTAAACAAATTCCATGCATCTCTGTCGCCATTTCTGTTAATATTTTTGCTGTCATTCATATCATCCACTTCCCCATCCGTTAACTTTTGAGGATATGCGTTAGAATAGCTGTTCTTAAATGAAGGCTTTTCACCTTTTAGCGCATAAACTCTATAACTTTCTGCATACTTTATGTTTGAACCTCCTGAGCCATCATTGACATAAATTTTTATAGGCTTCCACCCTTTGTTCATGTTCCTGCTTCTTCCCTTAGCTCTTTTGTTCAGTAGTTCTACATCTTTATACACAGCACCTGTCTCAGTGAATTCAACAATATTTTCATTCGTTAGCTTTACATTCAAACCCTTGTCGAGTATATTGTTCATTTCATACATATAAAAGGTTTTTATTCTATATGAAATGAGAAGCAAATCCATCTTAGCTGGTGCCGTTAATGTTCCAATTGAACCAACATCAAATGTTGACTCACGAACGACAAACAATATTGTCATAAAGAACTATAGTTCGGAGTGTTTGAAAGAAAAAGAACCAGAACTGAAATCCGTGAATTTAAACTCAGCTTCAAACGCTAACGCTACATCAGATGTTAAGTTAGAGTATCCACCACTGGACCAAATTCTTTCAAGAGAAGCCAACGACAACCCTTACACAAATGTTCAAACAAATCCTTCAGATAACGTAGACCATTACCTTCTTCAGTTATACCAACAATTTACTCAAAGACGATAAGAAGCTTTTGACAAATCTTATAAGTAAGAACCAAATAATTCTAACAAAGGAGGACCTTGAAAATGTTATCTCACGAATAACAGGGAAACAATGTGTCATTGACTATCTCGACCCTGAAATCGAATGCTGTGGTCAAACGCCACCATTCATGAAAATAGGTAACATCCGCATCATTGAAACACCAGGAACTACAGGAGTTGAGTTTAAGTATAAATATTCGAACGAGTATACAAAACTTTCAACAGAATATAAACTTTGCTTGAAATATGTTTTAGTAAATTAAAGCAATTTGTAATATCTGTCCAAAACTTCTTCAACAGTATCGAACTCATCTTCATAATGCAAACCTAATCTTATTGACTTGGTGCAGTTTTCACTAACACAATATAGCGCTTTGCGCTCGGCGCCTTTGACGCCTTTTTCTGTTCTCTTGACTGACATAACTAACTCATTTGTTTCATCAAACAGCAACAACCAAAGTTCATGACCTAATACATAACATTCATACTTTATATTTTTAGCTCTGAGTTCTCTTGTAAGCTGTTGCATTTAATATTTTCTAAAAAGTCAACTTCAACAGTCATTCGCACTGGTGCCTTCAGTTCTACAGGCTCGCCTGAAAGTCAACAAGTCTGAATTGCATGTCTTTCAAATTATGAGGACTAATGCGAACCCATTTACCTAAATGAGTTGCTATGACAGGAACGTTTGGAATGAACATTGAATTTACTTCATAACAGAAAGACTTATATTCTACTGAACCTTTACTATTAACTCCTGAAATGCCTGTGACATTAGCTATTTTAGACTCAATGTACAAACAATTACCATAACATACGTATGGAACAGATTTCATCTCAATCGTTTTGTCAAAACTTTTCAAAGGAAATGTCATATGGTATGCTCCCAGAAGCAATTGAACTCTATGACTCATTCGTGTTATCTTAAACTCCTTCGCATAACTGAACTTCAAAACTCCTGCAATAAGTTTAACATTCATTAAGTTTTCTTCGTTCTCCTTGTTTATTGTAGTATTTATGAGCGCATTTAACACTCCAGCTAATGTTTCCATCTTATATTCTACATTATTGTGAAATCTTATTTCATGCTTCTTTCCATCTATTTCAAACTCCATGAAATCTGTTTCATCTGTTATGACAAAAGTTGCGATAGTATTGAAGTCAACAACTCTGAAAGCAAGCGCTTCATTCTGAAGACCTAAGTTTGTTGTAGCTTTACTGTCCCGTATTCGTTTGGGTCTGTACTTTGCAAATAGAACAACATTTTATTCTCATTAAAATATGACTATTGCTGCATATGCGTATGAAACAAATGAAGCAAGAAGAGCACATGAACTAGTAAACGAAACTCAACTTTAACCATTGAAGGCAATGATTAGTCATTGACGATGGAAAAACTAAAAAAGTCATTGATTTCGATACTTTTAACACTTATGACCCATTCATTACAACAAGCAAAGTTCCTATTATAAATGATGGAACGGTGCAATATATAAATTCTACAGTAGATGCCTCATTAGTGAAAGTATTAAATGTTCTCATTGAATTGTTAAAGAGCTTTCGATTTGACGACAACATTAAATGCCTAAAGAATTTAGTCATGAATGAGAAACAAATTCTCGGCGTTGCTGGTAGCAGTAATGATGTACACCTTATGACATTAGAATATTATAACGAACATAAAGATGAACTGAAAGGAGAGAAGGGTGACACCGGACCACAAGGAATACAAGGACCTCAAGGAATACAAGGAATACAAGGAATACAAGGACCTCAAGGCGAAAACGGTTGGATGGAAAGGATGGAAAGGATGGAAAAACTGCTAAATCATGGATATGGGACCTTATAAATACTGGTTTAACAGCTGCTTCATATGGAGTTCTTCAATACCAAATCGGAAAGATATGGGCGGTACTTGGTGAAGAAGTTTTAAATGACGTTAAAAATGCTTTGAACTTCATTTCAAATGGTTCGGATACTATTAAAACTTTATCTGGTTGGATGCAAGAACAAGGAGTCAAATAGATACTGTAAGACGTATAGCAAACAATGCACGTACGGGATTGGATACTTTACGACAAGCACAAAATACACTAAAGGAAGCAAATGATATTCTTGGCTCAGTATCAGACATGCATGAAGATTGGCTTAAAGGTATTGACAAATCTTTAAAAAATCACAGTCAGTCTATTGCTGACTACAAGAAAAGTATAGATTTTTACATAGTGCTATGGACGTACATGATGGAAGCATAAGGAACTTACTTAATGCTAACAATAACTTACCAGGAACTATTAAAGCATTTATAAAGTCCTTTGTAAAACCTGGTGCTCTAACATTTAGGTCTTTGAGAGCAAGAGCATTGAAGTCAAGAGATGCAGAACTCCAACAGAACCTACAGAAGGAACTGAAACAAACAGAAACTCCAAAGAACCACCAAAACCAACAGCTAATGAAATATTGTTCGAATATTTTCCAAGGTACTCTGTTCTCATTGCATACATTCAAGAAATACTTAAGAAGCAGACTTGACTTTAGGAGATGATGAAAGTTCTGTATATCTTTCGTTCCAGTTTCAAATAGCAGAACTTTTGAGACAGATATGTTTAATGTATGACAACATCTCTGATTTCACAAGATATGATGACGACCATGACCCCGAACACGGTGAAGAAGAAGTTTTACAAACATCCATTAAGACAGGAAAGGTTTTAACTCAAAGTCTCATTATTGACACCAAAGATGGCGAAGTGGACGTTCTTCAAGAGCTGAAGAAAAATACTTCTTCGGGAGGTGGTGGTAGGCATGAACTTGAAATAAATGAGATAGAAGAGAAATTAGCCGAAAAAGCAGATAAAGAACATAAACACAATATCTCCGATATAAATGAACTTCAAGCTACATTAAATAGTAAAGCGGACAAAAATGAACTTGACGCAACGAACAAAGTTTTGAAATCTCATAAACACAATATCTCCGATATAAATGAACTTCAAACTTCTTTAGACAATAAAGCAGACAAAAACCATGTTCATTATATAAGTTCTGATGAACAGATTATAACGGACTATCATGGATATTTAACACAGGGTGAAAAAGTGAATACGAAAAATGTTAATGAAAGAAGATATAAATTCATTCGTGCTAAAGGTTATGACATACACTGTACTGTACAGTATGACACAGGTATAGCACCACAATCATTTGGTTATAACGCTGAAATTTATGCTTCATACTTCTTTGTTAACGGTGTATTAGTTGAACCAAGATTTACTTTGAGAGTTAAGTCAAAAATAACTTTTGAAGATGCTATTAAAAGTAAAGCTGACAAAACAGAACTTGACGCAACGAACAAAGTTTTGAAATCTCATAAACACAACATCTCCGATATAAATGAACTTCAAGCTACATTAGACAGTAAAGCCGACAAGAACCATACACATAAATCCTTCACTACTGTTAGAGCAGACGACATAATATTGAACTTTGACCTTGGTTCAAGTGCACCATTAGAGAATCCGAGTACAAGCGTAAAAGATACTCTTAACAATTTAGATAAGAGTTGCAGGAATATCGAAGATCATGCCAGAAACTTTGAAGCATATGAACTACCAGCAATGTTAGATAAGAAAGCAGATAAAACTTATGTGGATGCAGAACTAACAAAGAAATTTTCGAAACCAGATACAATGACATTTACAACAGAAATTATAAATGGTGAACCAGCAACTCCATTTGAATTTGTTAGAGGTCTTCAACCAGATACTTTTGAATTTTTCTTGGATAATTCTATTGAACTAACATTACATTATAAAAGTGGAACAAATGCAACATTTCATCCGGGAGATACATTCCAAATGGTATTTAATGACATAAGTTCTTTAGAATATGTTTATAGAGTTATGAGCATATATGATTTAATATATCCTATAGGAGCTGTTTATACGTCTATGAATCCAATAAATCCAAACACTTTATTTGGTGGTAGATGGTATGAAATAGTTGACAGTTTTCCATTCTACACTAATACGCAGTCAATGAAGATGGGAGGTTCAAAGAAAATAGGTATTGAAAACCTTCCTTCACATATGCATAGGTTCAGTGGAAGAACATCTGTGGAAGGAAACCATTCACATTCAATAACAAAAAGAGGTTATACAAATCTTGCAGCGGGTTCGGATAGACAGGGAATGCATAGATATGATATTTCAACTGACCCAGTAGATTCAAGCACAGGTATTTTCTGTGGAACTGCAGGAAATCATACACATGTTGTAGCTGGTATTACAGACCAGCAGGTAATGGAAAGATTATATGCCTCCTTATATAACAATGCACGCTTGGATACGAGTTGGTTAAAATCTTTAACTTTACATAAATGAGCTTGAAAGAAGTATTCGAACAACATCCATGGAGGTCATTTAAGAAGTTCAATGAAGCTGCAAAGAGTTCGGGATTTACTAACAGAGCTGAAGTGAAAAGGTTCTTTGACAAAAATGTTGTACATCAAACAAAAATAAACCCTTACGACTACTTTTTACCAATTTACTCCAACACTCCTGACGCATACCAATTTGACACTCTCATTCAAAGCAGAAAAGGAGGACATAAACCATTCCTCATCTTCATAAATGTTAACACTCGTAAAGCATATGCATATCCAATGAAAAATAAAGGAACTCATGAAGTGTTAAGAGTTTTACAAAAGTTTGTAGCAGAACATAACCCAAGTACTTTAACATCAGACCAAGACGGTGCATACCTCAGCAACGAAATCACAGAATTTCTCATTAAGCATAACATAACTCACTACACTACTGAAGACCATAACCATAACATACTCGGTATCATTAACCGCTTCATAAGAACGCTCAGAGATTTAAATCAAGAGCGAGACTTTACCGAAGAAACAATGAAACATTTCATCGAAGTTTACAATTCCTCAACACATTCTACAACAGGACATACACCAAATTCAATGACACAACAACAAGAAGAAAAGTATATACAAAAGAAACGAAGTCAAACACAAATATCAGAAATTCAACACAATTTACTCTCATTCCTGGAACAAAAGTTCGTGTAGTTCTTGACGACAAACCGTTGACAAAGAAACGTTTAAGGTTAAGTCGAAATTATTATATCGTAGACTCTACGCAAGGTAATGGATATCTTATAAAAGCTGCTGACGACTCCATAGCATTTTACCCTCGTCATAAATTAGTCGAAAGTAGTAATGGCAAACTTGCTGAAACCATTGACGAAGCAAAGCGAGGAGTGGTTATTGAAATACTTGACTACAACATAAACGATGACACTTATAAAGTAAGATATGAAGGAGGCGTTGAAGATGTTATACCATCTAAGAACTTGAGAGAATCTAAACCAACTCATCTGGGACCATTAGAGCGGGAGTACTGGAAAGATAAAAACATGCCAGAAAGAATAAGAAAATTCTTTCTAAACTTTTTCGTTGGATGTAAATCAGACAAAAATATATTATAGGTGAAGAGGTGAGATTTCACCTGTTTTCTCACCTGTTTTTTTCACCTCTTGAATTTTCGTGAATTTTCACAAAAGACCAAAAATAAAGTTAGTTTTATTTTTTTTATTTTTTCATTTTGTATGTAAGAACAGAAATGTCAGTCGAAGCAAAAACATTCACGAACAAATCTAATGGCGAAACATTCACAAAAGGCACTTATAATGGTATTGAAGTCTTACGTAGAGACAAGGATGGTTACATTAATGCAACAAAGATGGCGAGAGAAGCAGGAAAGTTAAACCATTTAAACAGATTTCTCAATAGTGCTAAAATGCAGGAAATTCTTGAGTTTTGGTTGAAAGAATACGGTCGAGCCAAAAGTGGCTCAACCTCAAAACAAGCATTTATGAGCTTACTAAGGGCGTTATGAATGAATTCAAAGGTATTTACATACATGCTGACCTCGTTCATTTTGTTGCTGAATGGTGCTCTGTAAAGTATGCATTTTATGTCAAAGATATTATGGACTCCATAGACAAGAAAGTTCATGAGAAGTTAGATGAAGAAGAACTCGAAGATACAGTGGAGAATGCTAAAACCTTTGTTCGAAGAAGAAGTTGGAAAAATGTGTGAAAAACAATTAGAACATGAACGTGAGATATATTATGGTTATAGAGATTCTCCATACGAACTAGTCCAATGGAACAAGAAGATTTAAAGAGAGAATTTAGAGAATATGAACTCGCTAAGATAGCATTTGAAGCTGCAGAAAAGAAGTTAAAAGTTTGGGGTCGTTTTGTACAAAAATATTGTGAGTAAATGAACCATTTATTTTTATTGAATTCACCAAAAAATATAATTTAGGTGAAGAGGTGAGATCTCACCTGTTTTTTCACCTCTTTTTTCACCTCTTGAATTTTCGTGAATTTTCCCGATAGAAAAAATAAAGTTAGTTTTATTTTTATTTATTTTTTATTTTGTATAAAAGATATGATTTCAACAATCGGCACAACAACAATTCAAGCCGCGAACGGCGGGACTCTGTCCACAACAACTTCACCAAACTCGTTAGTCATGAATCCAACATCTATGTTAGTAGAGATGGAAAGCTTCATTCCTTCTTCATTTACTTTCGAAACAGAAATACAAAAAATTAAGCAGGAACTTTTAACAAGTAATTTAGACTGTAGTGCGAAAGATGAAACAAATGAACAGTATCTTTATGAAATGGAGGACCTCATCGACCATTTACCTAAACTACCTGAAATTCAGCATCAAAAACTAACTATTCCTGAATTCGACGAAATTGAAGTCAAAGCAACTGACTCAGTAGAAATAAAGAAGTTCATACGTAAAGTAAATTATGAATTCCTTGGTTTTCATTGCAACCATAAAGTTATGGACAAAGATTGCGATATGGTATATAAGAATGTTTCTGACATATATAAATCTGAAGAATTTAAGACCTACGACAACTTTGTTTCGTTAGTTGCTGAATGTGTTTGGGAAATAAGAGATAAAGATAGAAGAGGCAAAGTATGGAACGAACAACTAAGACCCGCTATGTTTGAGATGAAGAGAGCAATTGACGCTTTAGTTGTTCTAGCAGGTCAAATTTCAATGTATAATGCAAAAATGAACCCACAATGTTCAAAATGTAAAGCAGCAATAAGGAAATATAACTACTCCGTCAAAGAGATAGAAAGAATGCGAAACGACTATGCAGACTTAAAGAAAGAAGCAGAAAAGCCAGCAGAAGATAAAATGGACATGTTAGCATTTCTGAACAAAAACTATCCAACAGTAGAAGATTTCCTTCTATCTGACGTCAAGAAGAAATATAAAGAGACTTTCGGCATTGTTAAAACTTTTGATATCCTCAGCGAAGAAATAGAAGCTACAAAACTGTTTAGGATTTCAAATATACATCGTACAATTCATGTAAAACGCTTGTGAAGAAAAAACCAGAATTTTCGAAAAAGTGACACCAACTATTAAAGTTATTTTATTACTAGATTTATTTACAAATTATAAGATAATATCATTAACCGAATATATTTTTAATATAAATAAAAAACTTTTTTTATACAAAAAATTACAATCAATCGATAAATATTATAAAACATTTATTCCAAAAAGATTAAGTAATAGGTGGGATCCTGCATATAATATAATTTTATGTCATAAAGTTTACAAATTTTAGATGGACCACAGTGAGAATGTGAGTGGTTAATTTAAAGGTGGTCTGATAAAGAAATCGAGGCTTACTCAACACAGCATGAAGCAGTTTCTAATACACAATCTTACTAGTGGTGTTTCGGTCGCCAGCGCTCTCATAGGGGTGCTGATTTCAAAAACCACTACTTCAAATTATTCAACAATACTCAATGCAGCATGAAGCAACTACTACTGCTGTATCTTACTGGTAGTGTTTTGGTCGTTGGCTCTTGCACAGTCTCTCAGATTTTCAAATTTTTTTTCAACACTATCTTGTTTCGCTCTCAGAAAGCTATCCTACAAAGACATCGAAGCTTACTCAACACAGCATGAAGCAGTTTCTAATACACAATCTTACTAGTGGTGTTTCGGTCGCCAGCGCTCTCATAGGGGTGCTGATTTCAAAAACCACTACTTCAAATTATTCAACAATACTCAATGCAGCATGAAGCAACTACTACTGCTGTATCTTACTGGTAGTGTTTTGGTCGTTGGCTCTTGCACAGTCTCTCAGATTTTCAAATTTTTTTTCAACACTATCTTGTTTCGCTCTCAGAAAGCTATCCTACAAAGACATCGAAGCTTACTCAACACAGCATGAAGCAGTTTCTAATACACAATCTTACTAGTGGTGTTTCGGTCGCCAGCGCTCTCATAGGGGTGCTGATTTCAAAAACCACTACTTCAAATTATTCAACAATACTCAATGCAGCATGAAGCAGCTACTACTGCTGTATCTTACTGGTACTGTTCTTCGCTTCTTACTATCAACTCTAAAACTAGTTTGATGTATTATTTATTCATATATAAATATATACATATATAAATATATACATATATACATATATAAATATATACATATATAAATATATACATATATAAATATATACATATATAAATATATACATATATAAATATACATATATATATAAATATACATATATATATAAATATACATATATATATAAATATACATATATATATAAATATACATATATATATAAATATACATATATATATAAATATACATATATATATAAATATATAAATAACAAAATACAATCAAAAAATAGTGTTTGAAAATTTAAGGTTAAGTGTCACTTTTTCGTAAATAGAAGCTACAAAACTGTTTAGGATTTCAAATATACATCGTACAATTCATGTAAAACGCTTGTGAAAAAAAGAGGTGAAAAATTAGGTGAAAAAAGAGGTGAAATCTCACCTCTTCACCTAAATTATATTTTTGGTCATTTACACTCATTTACGAAGAAGTCATGACAAAGCATTTACGATGAAATCTTGACAAGGCATTTACGAAGAAGTTATGACAAAGCATTTACGAAGAAGTTATGACAAAGCATTTACGAAGAAGTTATGACAAAGCATTTACGAAGAAGTTATGACAAAGTCAAGACCCTTTGGGTCTCGCCGCTTAGCGGCTGAGGGTGAAAAATTAGGTGAAAAAAGAGGTGAAATCTCACCTCTTCACCTAAATTATATTTTTGGTCAAAGCTTCCACGAGAGAAAAGATTCCTCATTTGCTAAGGATTCCAAAAATGAAAAAATCGTTGATTTCGGCTGAGAAAAAACAGCAAAACCCTTCTTCCACGGGAACAAAGAAATAAAGAAGAAATAAAGTAAATTTTTTATTTATTCCCGTGGAAGATAGAGCACTTTTATGACACTTTTTATTCACGACAAACAAGACAAATAAAGAAAATAAGAAAATACGGCGCTGTCGCGGTTCGAACCACAGACCCTGACCCCTCCATAACACCACCTTAGACCACTGTGCTACGTAGCCTGTCGACATAAGATTTTATAAATTGCATATTTGACGTAAATTTATTTCCATCTGGCTTCCCACTGCATAAGATATTCATACGTGTTTGTAAGACATTCATTAAACTTCTTTTCTATTGCATCTAATCTTGCGTTATTTTTTTCAATAACTTGTCTGTATTCTTCATCATCTCCAGCAGTGTTTGGGTCTTCACGTTTAAAATATTCATTGTTAACCAATTTTTTATCTACAAATTTTATTAGTGTTTGATTCACTTCGTTATGATAACGGTCATATTCTTTCAATACGTAAGTGAAGACAAAATGCGTCGTACCTTCAATCTTAAAGCTTAAAGAACTTTCAACACAGTTTTGAGGGTCTGTCAGTGCGTCAATGAGATAGTATTCGAAGTCAGTCAATAATCTTTTTAAAGTCATTTCATACAGGATAAAATTTAATGTTGTGAAGAAATAGTGTTTAACACAGAAAAATAAAGTTAGTTTTATTTTTATTTATTTTTTTATCCGGAATGTAAAGACAGATATGTCAACATTAGAGAACACAACAACTGCTATCGTTCATGAAGTCATAAATGAAGAATACGAATACATACAGTATAACAAACAATTGAGACTCATTCGTTCTGTCAAAGACGACATGTACCAAATGCAAAGTATTTTGACGGCTTGTTTTGCTCCAGATACTAAGCTTCCTAAAGACTGGTTTAGGAACCAAAGCACCATAGAACTATTAAGTGAAGCACAGCGAGACGTACTTTTTTCTGAAAACAGTGAAGAACAGCGAGTAGGTAAAAAATCCCAGTCGCCAAAACTCTATGAAAACCGTGAAAAATTGCCAAACGGTTTGAGAGGATATTATGTTCATAGACTTTTAGTAAATGCAGTTGCAATGTGGGCTTCACCACGTTATGCTTGGAATATTTACAAACTTCTTGACGAACTTCACAGACAAGAACGTGGAGAGATGGAAAAGAAACTTCAAGCAAAAGATGAAGTCATTGAATCCAAAGACAAAAGCATACAGAAAAGAATACCACGTTCAGTACCAAAAGGAAAGGAAAAGAGTTATAAGTATATGATATATACTGAAGAGTTGGAGAAAGAAGAAGATAAAGATATGGTTATGTTGCATTTAGTCAGAAGAAACAACAAGAGCTTTTATGACCTTGCTAAGATTTACAAATCTGACAGAAACTGGTTCTATCGTGAAAACTTACCGATTTCAATGACACCGAATGAGCAAATAAAGAAATTGTCAAAAATACTCTTCCTCAAACACACTATGACATCAAAGGTTGCACAATACTTACCTTCAAAGAAGACTTACCATTACTGAAGGAAAAAATAACAGAATATTTCGATAACTTCAAAGAGGAAGAATGAAGTCACGACAACATTAACGAAGAAGTCACGACAACATTAACGAAGAGAGAATGAGGTGAAAAAACAGGTGAAATCTCACCTCTTCACCAAAAATATATTTTTGGTTAAATAGCTTCAGGGTCAATTTCTTCAACCATTTCACTTCCTTCGTCAATGTCAATAGAAGCTTCTTCAACCTTTGGTAAGAACTTTTGTATAACATCTTTGTTCGTTATTGTCTTCAGAGATGAAGGATAATATTTCACATTTATTTCACCCTTCTTATATTCTTTCTGTTCGGAAAGATTTAAAGCAATACTGAAGAAGTCAACGTTAGAGTTCTTTATGACAGTATAGTGTGTATCTTTGACATTCACGAAGAAACCCTTTTGTTTCAAAACTACTGCTAACTCTTGTGAAGTATAACGTTTGCGGTCAATGACGATAGCTAATGGTCTGACATACTGACCAAACTTAGATTCTTTCACAAACTTCTTGTTAAAGATAACATTAACGTTTGCAGAACCATTGAACTCATTCTTGATGGCAGTAGCGAGAGCATTGTATGAAAAGAACTTGCAATCTTGCATGTGTTTCATTAAAATAAAAATATTAAATTATTTTGAAAAATAACTTAAAAAAATGTAATCTAATTTTTCAAAAAATATTTTTTATCCGATAGAAAAGATGACAGAAAAATTAACTTTTTACATAGCGCCAGACCCTTCTTGCCCACATCTTTTTAAGCCACAATATATAGTCATAGAACTAAATAGAGAAAGCGAAATTCTACAAATAGAAGAAAGCGAAATTCTACAAACAGAAGAAACATATAGAGACCTAGATAACGAAACTGGATATGCACTATTCTGGTTAGATTGTCCTTATGAAATGTATGAAAAAAAGGCTTTATATGAAGAATATAGAAAATATTGTCATGAAAACAATATAAGACCAAGCTCTAGAGAAAAATTCTATGCTGGTATAAAACATCTTTTCGAAGTTCGGAATGGCAAATATAGAAAGAAATAATTTTTCTAAGTTTATTTTTTCAAAAAATATTTTTTTATTTCCTACTAAAGATGTATCGGAAGTTGTCTAAGTTAGAACACTCGGAAATAAAACAACTTCTTACAGAAGCTAATATAGATGTTGCAAAGCATTACGCAACAAACAAAAAAGCACTCGCTGACATCCTCAATGACTATAATGGTGCAATAAGTTATGATAGAATTCATGAGTTCATAAAGCCGCAACGCGGCGAGGACGAAGTCCATGCAAGAGCATTTCCTTTAAATGACATTGCTATTGACTTATATCATAGACGTTCAGTACCTCATGAAGTAAGAAGAGAAATGTTTGACATAACAAATGCAAACGTTGGTGAAACAAGAAGAGCTGTACCACATGAAGTAAGAAGAGAAATGTTTGACATAACAAATGCAAACGTTGGTGAAACACGAAAGAGAGATGACACACTGAAACAACAGAGAAGAGAGATGTTTAAAAGTGCTATAGAACAAGTTCGCAAAGCTAAACGATGTCATTCGTTCCATTGACGACAAACCAAAAGAAGGTGAGAGATGGTTAAAGAAAGATGAAGAGAATAGGAAGAGAAATGTGAAGTCAGGCAATAGACTCATTGACTTTAACATCGAAGCTTTAGATGAACCAAACAGAGACTACTTACACAAACATTTCGGTAAGGTTTTCATGAGACTCTTAGAGAAAATTAAAATAAACTCCCAACAGAGATGGATGGTATGTTATAAACTTGGTGGAAAGTATGAATGTTCTACGTTAAACCTCAATAATATTGGAACATTACTACATCAGCTCTTGAAGGAGAACTTTATATCAGAGATAGAAGCAAATGCGCAGGTATTGTTGAAATGCACTATGACTTCTTCTTGACAAACATAAAGAATCTTACCGAAATAAAGATGTATGATTTAACAGAATATGAAGGCTTAACGATGTCAGATGTAAAGAAAGGCAAACCAAAAAAGAGACCATATAGAGATGAAAGCACACTGACAAATGACCAGAAAGCCATTTTGGAAGCTCTTAAGCAAACAGGAAACCCAGCACTTATAGAAAGCTTTTGGAAAGATAATGGTGAAAAGAAGTTTTATAAGAAGAGAAGCGGTCAGTTCTGGAAGTATCTTTGCACATTACCTATAAATCTTGAACGCTACCAAATCTTCAATGAACTGAACAAAAGAACTGCAACACTTATGACAGAGGACAATTGTTTCGTTTATGCTTGCATTCAGGCTGGAGTAAATGAAGAAACTATTGACCACATGAGAGAAGTCATTCGTGTTAGAGACTTTCCTCAAAGTAAAGTACAAGAAATTTCTGACGCAACAGGTATATCATTTAATGTTACCATTGGTTATTTCAATGACTCAAGACATAATGAAATAAAGAGATATATACCAAAAGAATGCGAAACTGTTAGAACTATTGACTTACTTCTTGTTGAAGACCACTACATGCTAAATGAAAGATTACCAATGACAACATACTTCATTCGAAACTATAAAGAAATTCTCAAAGCTTGTGGTGGAATGAACATTGAGAAACAGATGAAGATTTATACAAAGAGAGAAGATAAATATGTAGTTCGTTATGATAGAACAACACCGTTATGGGATGTTATGAAAACATTGTGGGAGTGCAAATATTTCGAACCTATTTCTTATGGAGAACTTTTCACATATACTACTGACTTATATAAACAGAACCTTGCACCATTTAAAGATTTGACATATGCTCCAAAGTATTGTGTACAACTGAAGAAGAAAGCAGAGTCAAAAGAAGTAAATAAAGCTAAATGTAAATTCATACCTGAGCACGTTTTCTTTGCTGACTTTGAGTGTAGTACGGATGGCTTTCATAAAGCTTTTAACATCTGTTATGACAGTGAAGATGGTTCAGTTAGTGAAAGCATTTGGGGTCAAAACTGTGCAACAGAATTTTTGGAAAGACTTCCTGACAAGAGTTTAATATATTTTCACAACCTCAGTTATGACATAAACTTCATCTTAAGACACATGACAGAAGTGAAAGGAACTCCCATCATTAAAGGTTCACGAACAATGCAAATAACTGGTTTATATAAAGGACGGGCAATTATTATAAAAGACTCTTACAGTGTTATAAATAAGAAGCTTAAACTATTTCCTGCTATGTTTAACTTACAAACAGGACCGAAAGAAGTATTTCCATATAACTACTACAGCAGTGTTTTGTTAGCAAATGACAACAGAACTGGTGTCATTTCTGAAGCATGTAAGTTTATCCATGATGCAGATACATTTATGAAGAACATAGATTCCATCAAAGGTTGCAGAATAGATGAAAACCACTTCGACTTAGAAAAATATAGCACGTTTTACTGCAAACAAGATGTAAGAATTTTAAGAGAAGGTTTTGTAAAGTTCCGCAATGACTTATTGAAAGAGTTTGATTTAAACGTTTATGACTACGTTAGTATTTGTTCTATTGCTAACAAATTGTTTGAGAACAGAGTATACTTCCCGAATGGAAATCTTTATGACCTCTCAAATAAACCAAGAGAATTTATTTCGAGATGCATTCAAGGTGGAAGATGTATGTTGTCAGATAACATGAAACAAAAGAGCAAAAAGAAACTCATTGCTGACTTCGACACTGTTTCATTATATCCTTCAGCTATAGCAAGATTGTATACTTTAGAAGGAATTCCAAAAGTATTGAAGGATGAGATGCTAAGCACAGAGTATCTCATGAGACATTTATTCGATGATGACCAAAAGGAACCCATTGGTGAAAAGTTTATGTCTGGCTTCTTTGTTCTCATTAAGATAACAGAGATTGGTATACCCAGACACTTTCATTTAATAGTTTGCGACCCTGAACTAAATCCAGAACTTAACGTTCCAAGAAGTTCAAACACTTGCTGTCTCATGTATGTTGACCATATAACATTACAAGACCTCATAAAATATCAAGGTGTCAAATGTGAAGTGTTGCAAGGATACTATTACGATGGAAACAGAGATATGAGAATAAGAGATGAAGTAAAGAAGTTGTTTGAGTTAAGGTTAAAGTATAAGAAAGAAGGAAACCCCTTACAAGAAATTATAAAACTCATTCTGAACAGCATTTATGGCAAAACTATTCTATCTCCTATTGAGTCAAAAATAACCATAGTAAATGACAAAGATGCTATAAGATATGCTATAAGAAATTACAACCATATAGTGAAGTTCGAAGGTTTGGATGGTTCAGATAAAACTATTTTCAAGCTAACGAAAAGCATTTGCAGACACTTTAACTTCTGTCCACTTGGTGTTAATATTCTGTCTATGTCAAAACGTATTATGAATGAAGTATTCTGTACTGCAGAGGACATGGGACTTCAAAATTTTACCAGGATACCGACAGTATGCACTTATATAATGAAGACATCCCAAAGCTTGCAGCAGAGTTTAAGAAGAGATATGGTCGCGAACTTATAGGAAAGAACCTTGGTCAATTTCATAGCGACTTTGCAGAAATAACACCTGGAAAACAAAGTTTAGCTTATAAAAGTATTTTCTGTGGAAAGAAGACCTACATAGACTTACTCACTAACGATTTAAATGAAGTTGCATTTCACTGCAGAATGAAAGGCGTGAAGCAAGATGTTATTGCTTTAACCGCTAATGAAATGTTTCCTGAAGCTATACAATGCTATTACAATGAAGATAAGAACATTCACATACCTGTTGGAACATATGACAAAGACTCTGAGTTCAGTTTAATGAAACTTTACAAAGCACTTTATGATGGTCAAGAGATTGCATTCGACTTATGTAAGTCATGTCAACCTTGCTTTGCTGAAAAGTTCAACTTTTCAATAACGACTAAAACAAGCTTTATTCGTAAGTTGAAGTTCTGAGGTCATTTATTTTTGTCAGCAATGAGGTCATGAATGAGGTCATATGAGGTCATTCGTGAAAAATAAAGCTAGCGTAGATTTTACAATACTGCGATGGTAGAGTTTAAGAGTTGTGCTTCAATGTAGAGACAGTCCTTATGGTCTGGAGGCAAGAACACTGGACATTTATGGTCATGAGTGGAGAACATGTCTATCCAAAACTCACGATTGAAGCCAGTTAATTTATAGTATTTAGGGTTAGGAAGTGGTGAAGTTCTTGTATGACCAATGAACTCATTTTCAACTCCCTTACTTAAGTTTGAATATAATATAGCTTGCTTTCTATCCCAAATGCCAGGTGTTACAATCTTTGAAAATTCATTTTTCCTCGGAAGCATTGCATCATAATTGAAAACATTCTTAAAATCATCACTTGGTTCAGAGATTTGAAACCTTATACGTAATGGATTTTTTTCTCTTTAGCGACTTCATTGAATGGTGAGAATACAATGAATTGACAGTCATGAGTTCCATCTTCATTTTCATTAAATTCATAATGAAAGTCTATAAGTTGTGGCTGACTACCTTCTTCTTTCAGTTGTGCAAGAAACTCACGTAAAGGCTGTAAAGTTTGTACTTCAATGTTGAACTTTTTCTCGAACATCTCATTAAATGAAATCATACATTGCAACAATGTTGTATCGTCTTTAAAGTATTTGTATATGTGAATGTTTTGGGCGCTTAAAGACTGTTCGTCATTTTCTATCTCGACTTGAAGTATAAAGTCAACCTTTCTGAAAGCACGTGTTATATACATAGATGTTATGCCAATGTACTTCTCTTCATTTATGTTCACAATCCAGTCTGTTGGAAACTTAAACGTTACTCTGTTCCCCTTTATTTTGACGTCAGGGTTTTCACTACTGAACGCAACAGATAAAGGTATTTGTCTATACATTTAGTTCGGATAAAAATAAACCATTTACTCTTTCTTTGCTTCAGCTTCTTTAGCTTTTGCTTCAGCTTCTTCTCTAGCTTTCTTTGCCAGCAAACGTGGGTTCTTTTGTCTTCCAGCAGCTAATGCAGCAAGTTGTTTTTCACTAAGTTTTCTCTTTGGTCTCTCTGGCTTTTGTTCTTGTTTTTGTTCCTTCAGTTCGGATAAAATTTGCTCACGAATTTCTTTCTTCAATGCTTCAACATCTATGACCCCTTGGGTCTTGTCCGTAGGGCTTGTCTGAGTCATTTGACTGTAGATAAAAAACTAAATTAAAACTTTAACCGATGTAAAATGAGCTTGTCAAAATCAGAACGAGAGTCTATTATATTAAATGACGCCAGAGGAATACAACATCCTTTCTATTATGTAAGTCAGAGTAAAGATGGTAAAATATATGTAAGAAAAAGAAAGGTTCCATTAGCGAATACAGAGAGCGACAACATTAAGGTGCATGGCAAGGGCGAAGCCCACGAAGCCCATATAAAACCTTCTGTTCAAACTGAAAAGTCAATAGAACAAGAAGAAAAGAAGCCAGATGTTCTTTCAATAACGAACCAAGAGCTTATTGCAAAGTTCGTGAATTTCATTGAAAAGCAAACCGAGTCAAAGAACCCTGACCCGCCAGTGAAAGAAGTTGAGACAAAAGAGAATGTACAGTTCATTGAAAATGTCAAGAAACAACTTCCACCACGAATGCCAAGAAGAAGAGTGAGAATAATGAAGTAAATAGATATTTTTATCTGAAGTAAATACATGCAGAACGAACAGCTAAACGAATTTACTCCAGCAGAGCATATTCATCAGATTCGCTCATATTTCGATATCATAGACAATGCAGTTCAAATTGGTGACACTAATAGAAAATATTCTGACGCAAAGATTCCATCACAACCTGGAACTGCTAAAGATAACACATGGGTAACATTCAATCTCTCACCTCCTGGTGAAAATATGTTGGACCTTTACAATACATTCATTACGTATAAAATGGAAGGTCAATTTATTGTAGATAAAGAAATTGGTTCAGGTTCCAATAAAACAAACCCACCAGGATTTTGGATTGGTTTCGATGACGCTTTCTATGCAGTTGCTGGATATCAAATCCTTGCAAATGGTCGTATCGTATATTCTCAAGACAACGCAAGAGAAGAAGCATATATAACTTCAAACTCACAAACTACCGAACAAATAAAGAAAGTAGATGTTTTCTCAAAGACTCGACATGAAGATGTATGGAGTCATTCGGGAACATGCAGAACAGGACAAATTGTTAGTGGTCCAATTACAGCAGGAAAATCATTTGATTTTAAGCTTCGTTTAAGAATTCCTGTTAGAAGATTCCTTCCATTAGAAGCTATTCGATTTATTCCAGCTTTTGCAGGAAACATTCAGCTTAAAGTAAAGTTCAGTAGCGACGCCTTACAATGCACATCTATATCTGTAAATGATATCATTGCTTTCAATCCAACTCTTAAAGTTGCATTTGCTTCAGATTCAAATCCACCGACAAATAAATTTGTTCCATGGAATGAACCATTCACTATGATAACGAAGGCAGTAGAAGCTAGTGGAACAGTTACTATTACAACTGTAAACCAGCAACTATTTCGAACAAAGATGGATTTTAATGAATGTTTCATTCATCCAAAGTCATTCTCTTTAGACCCTAACATTTATACAGAACTTGTAGAACATTATACAAACGAGGCTTTATGTTTTCCTGTTAAAGTTATGGATTGGATTCCTATGGACGGTTCATTCTCAAAGAATACAGATAGTTCAAGTGCAACATTTACAGCAGCTTATACGCCTATTAATAAAAGTATTTGGGCACTATTTAGAAAGAAAGACAACTATTATGTTAATTTTGAGAACCCTAAGTTTAAATATCTTCAGCTTTCCATGGGAGCTTATGGAAATATGCCTGCAGAACCTGAAAAATCATATGGACCTGTATTTTATGAAATGGTTGCGAACGCTTGCAATACAAACAATGATATGATAGGATTTAATGAAGATGTTATGAGGTCATTGGTGGATGATGGTAGTGTGGAACATAAATGGGATAGCTATGACAACACACATTTCTTATGTGGTTTTCCAACAGAAGTGGACTTTTGCTTCCAGCAAGGTCAAACATCTACTGCTCCAATAACATACAAATTGTCTGTTAAAGGACCTATTGAACTAGCAACTGAAAACGTACCAAAGCCACTTATTGGATTTATGAGGGATTGTTGCTTTGCCATTCAGGTGCGTGCTAATGGAATCCCAATAATAAGATTAGATGACTATAACTTAGCTACGGACGACAGTGAGGAATAAAGGATGAACGTTTATTTTTAAAGCTTATAAATGAGTTCTTCATCAAGCTCTCGTGAACCTTCACCATCTATGAAACAAACTTTACCAAACGATTATGGAGCACCTATTGAATATTTCTTACGAGCTGCACAATGGCAAAGAGCAGTCTCACCAAGGTTAGGTGTTCCACCAGCTCCTGTCAAAAATAGCATTTGGTCAAGTCCTTATATAAATATGGTCTCCCACTAGGTTTGCTAGCTACAGCAGGAGCAGTTATGATGTTGAAAAGAAATAAAGCAAATGTTGTAAATAATACTGAAGTAGCTGAAGTTAAACAAACTCCGACACCATCACAAACAACACCTTCAATGACTCCTGAACCTATGAAAGTACAAACTCCTGTTCAAAAGTCAACTCCTAAACCGACTCCAACATTTAAACCAGAACCTACTCCTCAAATAAATCGTAAAACTCCTGCGTTTCCTTACTGAAAAAATAACGTTATTTTTATTTAATATTAAAATTTTTATTTGATTGAAATGACGACTAAAGTCACTGAAGCAATGAAACAAAAGTTTTTGGTAGAATACATTAAATCAGGAGCGGTTCCAGAAGGTTTTTACGTTCATACTATGAAGGATGGTAGAGTTCAGTTTAGAAAGATAAAGCAACCATTAGATAGAGAAGGTATATTAAGGAAGATTAAACTTCATGAGGACAACATTGCTGAACTTAAGAAGAAGTTAGAAGAGTTGGAGAAAGGAAGAGAGTTATAAAGCAATGAATTCAAGTGGGTGAAAAAACAGGTGAGAAAACAGGTGAAATCTCACCACTTCACCTAAATTTATTTTTGTGCTATGTTTTCATACGTGTGAGGGTGGTGATATCATTAATTTTAAGTTTATTTTTTATTTTTACTGAAAATTTTTATTTGGATGTAAATGACGAAAACTATTGAGATAACAAACTACAACGGTCATGAGTTCAAGAATTTGTTCTTCGTTCCTCGTGAAAATACATTCTATCAGATACGAGGGAGAAAGGGTAAAGTTAGTTTGAGCGTTTATGAAGGAATGAAGAATGGAAAGTTTATACAAGCATACGATACAAACGGTAAGCGTGTTTCATTAGCTTTGTCAAAACTTACTAACATTTATTTTGACAGTGACTTTGACTCTGACGATTGGAGCGACAGCAGCGATACTGAAGAATATGAACTATTGTGTGAAGCACAGCAATGGGAAGAGTTGCAATACTTTTGTAAGTGAGAACGTTTATTTTTTACAGTAGTGAGGTGAAGTGGTTGGCGGCTTTATAAATATTTAAGGTTAAGTTGGTGTTTGTGTTTGTGTTGTAAAATATACGTTAACGGTTTTGTAAAGTGTCAAATTCACAAGTATTGCGTATGGAGGAACGCAGTGCCTCCGTACACGAGACTTGTATACTAACTAACCAAAATATAAGTTAGTTTAAACATATATTGCTATATCTCATGATCTTACTTAGTACTTTTAAAGTTAATTTCAGAAAAAATTTGACACAATGGTATCCGGCACATACAAGTGGTGTACAACCAAAATATAAGTTAGTTTAAACATATATTGCTATATCTCATGATCTTACTTAGTACTTTTAAAGTTAATTTCAGAAAAAATTTGACACAATGGTATCCGGCACATACAAGTGGTGTACAACCAAAATATAAGTTAGTTTAAACATATATTGCTATATCTCATGATCTTACTTAGTACTTTTAAAGTTAATTTCAGAAAAAATTTGACACAATGGTATCCGGCACATACAAGTGGTGTACAACCAAATCTTCGACTCGATGAACTTGTCATCGAGTTATATTCCAGTGTTGTTCCTTCATTCCTGATTAAGTTGCAAATTAAAGGTCTGGATTCAGAGAGAAGTGTTAAAGTTATCAAAAAAGTCACAAGAGATTTCGAAGAAATGACACAATTTAAAAAAGTCGAATGCATCAGTATGCTTGAAGCTGTTCAGAAAGGTCTGAAAAATGATACACTTGATCCCAACATTGTTTACTCAACATTAAAAATATTATTGCAAAGAAAACATTTGATTTAATAAACATTTAATTTATTATAATTAATTTTTTATTACAGTATAGTAAAAAATGCTATAAATAAATTATTATATTTTATTAAAATGTGACTTTTAATAGTAAGTGAATAAAATAAATCAGGAATTAGGAAAGAAATAAGGTTAATTAAAAATAATGAAAATTACAAGTTTAAGGTTAATGAAAAAGTGACAATGGGCGAGTTTGTCCCCCACTCAATATGAAGAGAGATCAATTTCCAAAATTTTACCAAAAAGAGATTAGGCCTAATTTTTATGGCCAATCTTTATGATTTGTTATAGAGATACTAGATCTACTACTCCCCAAAACAATTCATTTTTTGAATGGCCCCCTTTTTTAGGCCTTCATTTTATGAAAAATGCCAATATTATACGATTATTGATATATTTATTTTTTTGTTCTCAATAAAGGTATTCAAAAGTCAATATAAACCATTCAAAATTGAGAGGAAACTCATTGAGAGGCTCGGAATTCGAGTAGTGAGGAAGGGTAAATTTTGAGAGCCAAAATTTCAAATCCCCTCAATATTTCAAAGCCCTTCTACTTAGATTTTGTGACTACCTTATATATATCATATATCGGCGCGACGCGCCGATAGATGAAGGAAAAGTGCATTTTTATTATTATGTATACTTGAAACCCCTAAAAAATGTGAAGCTTTCCTAGCTCAACTGGATAGAGCTTTGGACTTTTAATCCAAGGGTTTGGGGTTCGAGTCCCCAGGATAGCGTTTTTTCCTAAAATAATGTTATTCTTTTAATTTTTTTGTAATTAAGATACTAAAGTTGGATTTTGAAAGGAGAGGTATTAAAATACACAAAGAATTGTTCACAAACAATAAACTTCACATTGATGATAAATCAGAATTGCTTATTCTTTTACAAAGAAGTGCATTAATATACTGTTTCTCATTGGAACCCCTCTTTCGAGATGAGGTGTAGTGATTGATTTATTAGAAAAGTCGAAGAAATAGGATTTTTCGTGTAAGGGATAAAAAGTGACAATAACGAGAAAAAAAATAGATAGAAAAAAATTATCAGAAAAAAATTATGGATGAAGAACACGGTTTATTCGCCGTGATGTTAGCTTCATCATTAGAACAATGCAGTGTTAGATATGGATCAGGTCTTAAAGTATTCCCATTGTTCCATAATTCCGCAATGACAGTTCAAGTTCACGAAGGAATTGGCATAATAGATCCTTTAACACAACTCACACCCACATTTAACGAAGATACAGATGATTACGAAGAATTATACGAGATTTCAGACGAATCTATACCTGATGACATTGATGAGCTTGTTTTAGAAGATTCTTTACACGTTTTTAACCACATCAAACGTCTAGTATCATTGCTTTACGGTACTGATGTTTCTCATCTCGAAATTGCATTCGGACTTAAAGATATCGGCGATGAAATACAAATTTTCATAACAGATGTGTTATCTTGCAAATTACAGAAATCTCCGCTTTCAGATCTTCTTGCAAATGTACCCGATGGATCTGATATGTTTGCGCAACTACTTACAATTTTATATTCGTGTAACTACTCAACAGATCATTGCTGGTCAATTCCACGCTGTGACAAACATTCAGAGATAACAGTAACACTTGGAGTTACTCTCAGATACTTCATTTTCCAATTATTTTACGATTGCAACGTTGATTTACTTTTCAACTTTGCCAAAAACTTCTTCAGAGAGTTCTCTCCAGAATCATTACGAAAGACAGTCCGTTTTTGCAGAGATTGTTACTTCAAATGGCAACTTGAAGAAATGAAGTTTAAACAGCTTGGAAAATACCACTACCAAACAGCTCCTGTGACTAAAGGTCCAAAAGATAAAGCCCAGCTTCGTGCAGCAGCAGGAAATGTCCTTAGAAATGGAAAAATGCGAGCATCAGTCGGATCTTCTGAATTACTTCACGCTACATACAACAATAAGAAAAATTCTGTTTATAACTCTCGTAATGAAGGCTTTTCTTTCTCTTTGCTTGGAAAGAAACGAATTTAATATCTATATTTTTGATTTTAATATTTGTTTGTTTGTAATTATTAATAAAAGAGTTTGCTACTTAAAATTTATGCTTATTTCACAGATATTTCTTGTCAAAAACGTATTTGATATTGAATTCTCAAATCATTTATAATATTTTTGAATTTTATATTTAGAAATTACCTACTTCAATTTCAATCTGCTTTATCTAAATAAGATGCAGCCTGAAAATGCTGAAAAAGAAAATGAGGTGGCTGATGCATAATGAAGAGGAGTTTTACTAGAAAATTTAGTGGTTAGCTAATGTTCGGATTTAAAATGTGAACCAAAGTGAAAATTTCGAATAAGATCACTATAAACAAAACAAAAAACAATTCATCCACATTTTTTATCTCAAAAATTGAATCACCATTCAATATTCTAAATGATCGCACTGTCATCACAAATTATCAAATGCGCATCAATTCATATGGAAGCAAATTCATGAATTTAGAAACAATTTCGGTTTGACATACTTTGAATTTTTTTTCATGCACTTCCAAATCCAAACTTTCATGATTCCATATTTAATTTTATTTTCTTGTTATAGGGTTTTACAAGGATGTACCCAACGTATTAATTTCACTATAGAAAAGAAAGAAATTTTAACATATTGTGTTCAAAAAGATTTAAAAGCAGCTTCTGATCACAACAATTATGTCAAAGTTAATGGTGTTAAAAATGGATTATATCCTGAATATTTAGATCGAATAATTCCACTTCATTTAACATATGAAGATCCTCCAGATGGAAATTTCTTCGGCTTTTTGAAAAATGCCAAAGAGCTTCGATACAGAAAATACTACCAAAACCTTAGATATGTTCCGAAATACGCAACAAATCAAACTAAAATCTTTATTAACAATTTCAAAGGGAAAATTGCAATATACAAAGATGCCTACGCGAACGAATATGGAGAGTTTGTTATAAACGGTCATATAATTAGACCTCCATTTGATACTTCAATGACTGATATTCGCATATATCAAAATGGACCTGTTGTATTTGAATGTGAAAAGGCATGCGTATTTGGACATTTTTGGATGTATAATTTCGGTCATTTTATTCATGATTATTTATCACCTTTGATGCTAGTGCCAAAAGACTTCTTGGAGGAATGTGTTGTCATATTAACAGAAGAAGCACGAAAATACGGTGACGATGTTCTTAAAGCAGTTGGTGTTCGTTGATATATCTATCTTAATACTTCTGAATGGGTTCATGCGAAACTTCTTGACGTTGCTGTAGAAGGACGTCCTCATCTAACACATTTTGGTGTTCCTATGCAAAAGCTTGTTGATCTTTTGAAGATTTATTTTCAAACCTTAGAAATAAAACCAACGAAGTACGTTATAATGAATAGACCTCTGAATATTAGAAGGCATATAAGTAATACTGAGGATCTTGTAAATGCTGTTAAACAAAATATAAAAGAAGTCGAATTCGAAGTGATTGAAGATAAGCTCGGATCAATAGAATCATATGCAAAGCTTTATCCTTCAATCAAGTGTGTATTCCTACCAACAGGAAGTAATGCAGTTAAAACGATTTTCATGCATCCAAACTCAGTCGTTATTATTGCAAGCACAGAGATGTTTGACTTTGCAGTTGTTTATTCAATTCTCTCAGTTCACGTCAAAGTTGTTTATTTCATTCATATTTATTCTCATCACACTGAAAGTTTCGATGTTGACATTCCTCTTTCAATTGAAGCTATCAAAGTTGGTGTTACTGCATCTCTCACAGGGCGTTTCCCAGCACCAATACCAAATATTTCATTTATTGATTATGTTCACTAAGTTGTCTAATCTTTTCTGAATAAGTTCTCAATTATTTTGAGAATCTATTCAATTTGAATCTTATAACAATATGTTTTGTATTATGTTTTATATTATATTTTATAAAAATACTTTCCATAAAATTTATCACTTTTTGAAAAATAATTAAAATACATCAATCACAGCAATTCTATTAATATGGAAGCATTGTATACAATACAATTTTATTCAAAAGTCAATCTTAATTTCTCAAACATGACTAAGCTCCACCCTCAGTTTGGGAACATTTAGACTTCCCTTTCCAGTAAATTCTGGTCTTCAACTCTCATTGGAGATTCACTCACGTTATATATCGATATATTTACTGAAGATTTCAAATTCAATTTACCAAAAGGTACAATGTTTTTGGAATATTTTGCATACCCATGCATATGCATCCAAGTTTGCACCACTTTAGCCTTACCAAGATATGAATAAAATCTAAATTTTTTAATCAAATTTTTTTTTTAGAAAAATTGTCTTTAAGTCATTTTCCATATTCATGATTGATGATTATTGATATTTCTTATCATTATGATAGAAAAGTGACTAATTTTATTAAATTTATGATTTTTTTCCTGCTGCCTCACATAATAAACGCGAGGCAGCAGAGACTGAAGTTTCCAGGAACAACACGGTATTTCAATAAAACTGGTTTTCAGGTTCGATTTTTACCTTTATTAGCTGAAACAAAATTTAATTGTTCCTACGACATTCTTGAGTCTCTTGATTACTCCACAGCATTCTACCTTTCAGAAAATTACAGAAATTCAATACAATTTGACCCAATAGATCAAGAAGAAAATGTGAAATTCGTAAATCCGCCATTTGTCAACGGACTAAACATACATCAATGGCAGTTAACGCCGATAAATATATCAATATTCAATTTAAATCCACACAAACTAGAAGTTTTTTCAGATTCCAAAGATATTTATTTCGAAAAAATTACACAGTTCGATAAAATTCATACGTCATCATCGACACTAATTTCTTATTTGATACCATCAAAAATTGGCCACTTTTCCTGTTCAATATTTCTAAAAACACCTGACCAATTAATAAAGATACCAGTTACATACAGATCATATACTTCTCATATAAGGGAAGTCCAACAAGATCATTTTTTTCGAATTTCACGTACAAATTTATTCATAAAATTTGATATCGAAGGGACTCCTAACCAATCAATAGTTTTCGACAATGCATTGTTCAATATTGAATTAACGCGCATCTCTCAATACAGAATACAGCTTTGTTTTTCAAATCTCGACAAAGGAGATTATCAAACGTTTTTAAACTATTTTATCAAAGGATTTCACTACACAATTCCATTATATATCCATATCCTTGAGAATGCAGTTGCATCTGTTAATGATTCTATTCATTTCGAAAATGATAATAATAATTCACAAGAAAACAAGATTATTCAGATATACAATGGGTACCGAGATACAGCATCTATCACACAGTTCCATATCAACAACCTTTCAAATTATTTTGAAATTACACAAATAAATTCACGTGTTGAAAGTGGAAACACAGTAGATGCAATCAATATCAGAAATACTAAACATGTTCAATATGATTTCAGTACATTTGTTTCACTTACACTTACAATTAATCAGAAATTCAGTAAAACATTGATAATTCCAATCCATTACAAATATCATTCGAAACAAATTGATATTTCATATGAAGAAATTGATGAAATAGATGATATTTTTGTTAAACGTGTTTCTGTTCGTAATGTTAACAAAGAGAGAATTTTTGTATCAGGGATTTCAGTTGTTGGTCATTTATTCAGTGTTTCTGAGTTTACGCCATCATTTGTTTCATTTGATGAGAATATTTCATTTTTGTTGGTTTTAGAACGAGAAATTCCTAGATCACAATTAGATGTTTCGTTTTTTGTTCATTTCGACGGTATTAAAGTTAAGAAGAGCATCAATTTCTATCAAGGAAAATGCACAATCTTCAACAATCTTCTTTGTTTCGAGAAAGTTCCAATGAATTGCACTGTTTCTACTAATTTTTCAATTCGAAATGAAAACAACTTTTTAATTACTCTTGAACATGTTGTTTGTGATCGATTTTTATCTGTTGAATGCGATACACCTATATGTATCAATCCACATGAAACAGCTGTTGTTCCTATAAATATTTCGTTCGATATTGAAGATGAAAATCAACATCAAAATTCTATTTCGTTGATTACAAATTTTGATGTTTATTATTTATTTGTTAATTTCACAGGTGTTTTAGGCGATTTCATTATTTCTAGTACATTTGATGACCAACTTATTTTAGGTAATTCTTATTCAGGTTTCATACAAATCATACAAAACACTAATTATGCCTTTTCACTTTCCAATATTTCATCTAATCATTTTATTAATACAAGTTTTCCAATTTCAATAAAATCGAAAACAAAAATTTCTGTTTGTGATATTGATTTTTGTTTAGACAAATCATTCTTCCCAGAATTCTACTCCATGATCAGCAACATGACTGATTTCGACAGTCTTCGTCGATCATGGTCAGGCACTTTCCGTGACAACAGTCATTTTGTTCTTTCAGTTGTTTTTTATTTCGAAAACATTTTCATTCAAAATCAATGTTGTTGTTTTTCCAACAGTGAGTGTCGAACTGTTGAATACGCATCCACGGATTTCGACATCACATTCAGTTTCATTGAAGAATTTCTTTGATTTACCCATTCATTACACATTATCTAACAAAGAAGAATATAATTCAAGTTATTTTTTAAGTTTTTTTCAAGACATTTTTGTTTGTAGTCACGGAAATTCTACATTTGATTTCAACATTACATGTCATTGCGAAGGCTCATTTTCTATTAGTATCAATGTTGTTACTAACAGTACACATTCAGGCCGTATCGACATCTACAGTCTTTGTCGTCGTCCATATCTTTCATTTACAGATTCAAATGGTTTTAATATTGAAGAATTATCATTTGAAGATGGAGATAACGAATCTCTTTTTGGATGGAAGAAATGTATTTTCATCCGAAATGACATGAATCAAATTGTTGATATCCGTAACATCCGATTTGAACGTATCCACGGCATTTCGTACAGTTCATTTTCATCCACATTGAAACCGCATTCTTCTACTAAGACATGTTTTTCATTTTTAATGTATTCATTTGAACCGTTTTCTAGTTCACATACATTTTTCAGATTTTTTGGTAATGAGAGTAAGTTTATTTTACCAGTTTCAGTTCATCTTAGTGATTCTACAGTACATCGAATCCAAACATCTATTGTTTTCATCCTTTCTCTCCTCACATTTTTATCATCATTTGTTTTCTTTTTCTACATTTTGAAATTTCTCATTTTTCATTTATTTTTCAAACTCAAACTTAAGTCTAAACTTAAGGAATACGATCGTGCATTGAAATACTACTGTGTTCACCGATACAAGAATAATTTCGGCCAGATTGATTCTGTTGAGTTTCATCCACCGCAAAAGTGGAAAGAATACGAAAACGTTCGAACACATCTTGCTTCCGAGAAATCCATTTTTAACATGGAAAAATATTTATCACAGATTTATTTTTAATCACATATTATTCTGATTTATTTGTTTGTAAACATATTATTTTAAATTCTGTTTTATCTTGTATTTTGTATAAAGGATTCATTATTATTCTATACTCGATATTCTGATCATTGTATGTGTTCACCCAAATTAGTAGTTGACCTTTTATATTCAACCTAAAATATATGCAAAAATATACAACACTTTACTCGAAAAGTCGCCACTGCAAGGCCTTAGTGTCTCTCACTTTACATATGATTCTCTCATGACAAAATGAACTAAAGTAATTCTGACATCAAAAAATCACAATCTGCTATGATGATGAAAAAGAAAATAAATATTTTAAATGAAAGATTTTTTTAATATAGATATTGATAAAATTGTTTTGCTCTATTTCGTTTTCTTCGAATTTGTCTTTTGTTGGAATAGAGTCTAATAAAGGACATTCATTTATATTTGTGTTCTTAAATATTGGTGGTGTATCTGTTGATTTAATGATATCTGTAGCTGAGTTTTCAAATGTTATTGTTTTTGAATATGCCCTAAAAATGTATTTAATTTCATTTTGACGAATACAACAATAACTCATGAAAACATCACAAAAAGAAGAAATCAGATAACCTTCTTCTGGACTTTTATTTCTTATATAATTACATGAAGTAACTTTAAATTTTGATGAATAAGAATAAGAAGATCTGTGGGAATTAAAAGTACCTGATGATTGATTGTTTTCAACAACATTGACACAAGTGATGTATGAATCAGAGGTAATTTCTTGAACCCAGTAACCTCCACTATCTTTTTTGACTCTATTTTGTGTAATGTTGCATTCATTCATGATACAAAAGCCCTGATACATGATAGTTGTAATTCTGCAGTCTTGTTCTGAACTTCCGCAGTTACAAACTGTAGTTTCATTAGCATGATTTTTGTAATTAGGTTGTGCTGAAACAGATGTAAA
Organism: Trichomonas vaginalis G3; assembly: GCF_026262505.1. Taxonomy (NCBI): domain Eukaryota; phylum Parabasalia; order Trichomonadida; family Trichomonadidae; genus Trichomonas; species Trichomonas vaginalis. Next base: position 28,545,199 of record NC_067206.1, on the reverse strand, counting down.
AAATGATGTTCCATAATCGCCTGTATTTGTTGAGTTGATGTATGAATTTTTTGTTTGAACAAATTCGCCTGTGTCGCCAAAGAAGAGAGAACCTCCTCTTTGTGTGGAGGAACATGAATCAAATTTGCTTGTTGTTGCATATGTTTTAACATCATCTTGACTTGTTGTAATATAAACGGCACCATTTGGACTTAATTCAACAAAATAACAACTTGAAATGAAGTATTTTAAGTTGTTATTTCTCGAAAATACACCATTTTTGTCAATATATTCTTCACTATATGTTGATCCTGGGAAGGCATCTTCCCAGGATCCGGAGATAAATTTTGAGAAAAAACGACGTCAAAAATTTTCGAAAAATTAATAATAAATAATAAGTGAATAGTGTTAACAATTTTTAGAATGTGTAATCAAAATTGAAGCTAGTCACTTTTATAAAATTTTTCTATCGTTTAAACGTAAGGGGGAAAAAGAATGGAAGAGAAAATATCAAAAGCTCGAGAAATTGTAAGTTCTACAGGACATAATGTCATATATTCAGATGTGTGCTACCAGAACTCCATATCAGTTGACAAATCTCAGTCCATTATTTTACTCACAGACTACAACTTGTATTTTTTCAATTCAATTCTCATGAAAATCTCGCTCACATTTCCATGGCTAGAAATTAAGTACTACAATCCACAAGAATCTCACATCGACATTCGTTTTCCTCGTTTTGAATTTTTTATTTCTTCTAACAACCTCGAAAACATTATTAAAAACATCGATTTCTGTCTCACACAAATCTTTACACCAGATGAACTCCACAATCTTAATCAAAATCACTTCAATAAAGTCAAATTTTCAAAATCAGGTCCGTCTACACTCATTCGATACTCCGAATACTGTCACATTCACTCCAAATCAGTCTCTCCAAATAATATTTCTATTCTTTCTGACATTTTAAGTCGCCAACGAACAACACTTGATAATAGTTATTTTTCCGATCCAATTTCCTCACTAGATTCCATTATCTACAGTACCGAAATCATTCCATGGATAAACAAACTTGTTTTACACGATTTCCCATATTCTAATTTATCACAACAATTTTCACGTCTTTCGAGTCTATTTCGTCATTTTCAACACATCGAATTTATCTCATCAACACATACAAACATCAAACATTTCACAGAATCGATTCTTTCATCGCATTCTACACATATTTCAGGAATTACATTTGACAAACTTAAATTGACAGAAGAAACAATAAACTCCATCTACAATCTATTTTCTGGGCTCAAATTACCTTCTTTAGGACTTTGTTACACTCAAATTCCCCAGTTTTTCTACAAAAATTTCTTTAAATTGAACATAAATTTATCTCTGAAGTTTTTATCACTTGACAACTGTTCCGGAATTGATTTAGACCTTTTGATGGAGAATATCAATGATGTTTCAGTTCTTTCTCTTGAAAACTGCTCTCTAGAGATTTACGACATTTTGTTTTCGATTTCAAAGTACAAAATCGAAAGTTTGAAGGTGATAAATGTCTCTAGAAACAAAGCATCACTAATGCCATTTGCCGGATTCAATCTTCCTTCTAAACTGTTCTCTTTCGCAGCTAATTCCGTTCAATGGAGTGAAAACACATTTAGAAATTTGGTTGGAAAAATTTTAGTTTCTCCAGGAATTTGTAAAATTGCATTTTCTGGTGCAGTTTGCAGCGAAAAGGAGATGAAAGCAGTGACAACATTGATGTCGAGAAGCTCATGCACATCAATACAGTCATTGACATGGAATGACAATCCAATTAACATGAATTTGTTTGATTTCATCAAGAAAAATGAAAAAATGCAATTTTTGGCTTTGGCCGGTTGTTTCCACGAAAAACAGTCGAAAATTGCAGTTAATCTGCTGAATTACTTAGAATCGAAACCGAGTAACTTGTCTACTTTGATTATCAGAGGAAATGACAAGTGTTATCTCGGGAGATTGCTTCCAAACATTTTAGTTTCTGCTGCGAGTTGTCCGAAATTGAAACATTTAGATGTCAGTTTCTCAAGGGCTGGAAACAAAGGTGCTGCTTTTATTGAGAAATTGTATAGTGCGAAAACACATATTGAAGAGTTCTGCATTGATGGATTGTCTCCAATTACTTTTCCATCAATTATGAGTCTGTTAAAAGTTGCATGTAAATCTAAAATAAAAACAACATTTCCTTTCAAAGATGTTGAAAAACTTGTTCAAAGTGGAAGAATTTCGAAAGAAGAATCAGAAGAAGCAAAGAATCTGATGAAGAAAAGCTATAGTTCTATTGATTCTCCTCTTACGAAACCATTCTTTTTGTACGAAGACAACTACGAAAACAGTTTTCCTAAATATGCAACAAGAGATGAATGCGAAGTTTTGTCAAAAATCAATGAAAAAGTAAAAGAAAATGAAGAAATTTTTGTCAATCAAGAGACAGAAATCAATGATGAACAAACAACTCAGGCGTATACAGTAGCTACAAGAGATATTCCTGTACAAGAAATAGTTAAGAAGAGAGATCTTTCGGACTTGAGACCAGAACCTTTGATTGTTCCTCACCTTGAAACAACAATTGAAGAAAACGAAGAAAACGAAAGTGTTGAAGAAAGAGAATTGACTACAGAAGAAGGAATCGAAATTCCGAGTAAGTTTTCATCTGAACGAGAACGAAGAAATATCAGAATAAATGTTGAATCAGTACAGGAACTTCCTACTATTGATATCCTGCAGGAATTTCAACATCCTTTGTAAAATAAACGATTTGTTTGTATTTTTCAAATTTACTAATTACTTTTTATATAGTTAGATTAGAAATAGGGATCATTCTAAAGTGGAAAAAAAAGTAAAATAGACGATCAAAATTCACTCAATTTTCCACTTTTTTGGATTGATTTGGTATGTATTTTTCTATTGCCGGCTTTTCATTCTTAGGCTCCTGCGCTTCTCTTGGAAAAATGAGTGAATTTTGATCGTCTTTTTTACTTTTTTTTTCACTCTAAAATAGCTCAAATGAAAAGTGGCTTACATCAACTTCTCAAAAAGAGAAAAATAGGCGTGAATATGTAAAGAAATTAAAATCTTAAACAGAAAATTTGAGATGATGACAGAAAGTGGAATTTTGACATTGTATTTCCATAAGATTAGTAGCTTAGCTTATCTGTATTATATTATAAATGATTGGGCTTTGTCATGTATATATCAATAAATATTGTAGGCATAATTAGGTAATTTTTCCAAATTGTGATGGTTCAAATTATCTAACTGGTTCAAATTGCGTTTTTGAGGGAATTTGTAAATTCTATCGTACTCATTTGTGAGATTTAAAAAAAACATTATTATATTTTTGCCATTGTGTCAAAAATAAAGTAGCCGATACAATTTTCATGTGCATTTTAAAATCTATCATTTGATCTGAAGCTGTCCCGTCAGCAATTTTTGAACCCAAAAAATTTTGAAACGTTGCGTTAAATCTAAAACACGTTGTTTCTTTCTTTTCAGGTAAATCTGATATAGTTAAAATGACATCGTTTACTTTCTTTTCTTGAAATGGTTTACTGTCATTTTATCTTTGTTTAAAAAAAATTTGAGAGTCCACTGTCCGGACAAACGAAGACTAATGTCATGATCAATATCTAATCATATATCATAAATCTACGTCATATTTATATTCTGTTTGTAAAATAATTTTTGGATTTTGTCAAGGAATAAGTTCCAAAAAATCGATTCAAGATAAAGACGATAACGACAATTCTCAATTTTTATTTCAATTTTTGAATAGTATTGAAAATATACCGTGGCCCCTTGAAATTACAAAATGAAAAGCGGCATTCATCATTTTGATTAATTTTTTTAATCACATGTCAACAGCAATAATTTTCAAAAAATATTAGTCACTTTTTGAGAGGATGGACGACGATTAAAAAGTGAATATATATATTTTAATAGTTGCTTGATAGTTTTTCGGGCTTATTTATAAGCCCGTAAAAAGTGTCACAACTATTTTTTTATAAAATTTTTGACTTTTTTTTAAATTTTATCTCGGGAGCCTGGGAAGACATCTTCCCAGGATCATCCTGCAATGAAGAATATATTAACAAGAGTGATGTATTTTCGAGAAATAACAACTTAAAATACTTCATTTCAAGTTGCTTTTTTGTTGAATGTCATCCAAATGGTGCCGTTTGTATTACAACATATCAAAATGATGTCAAAGCATATGCAACAACAAATAAATTTGATTCATGTTCCTCTGAATCACTATATGGGGGTTCTCTCTACTTTTCAAATTTGATTCATGTTCCTCCACACAAAATGGAGGTTCTCTCTTCTTTGGCGACACAGGCGAATTTGTCCAAACAAAAAATTCATACATCAACTCAACATGCACTGGGAGTGGAATATCATTTGCCGTATTTGTTTCACCAATACCTGATTATAAAAATCATGCTAATGAAACTACAGTTTACAACTGCGGAAGTTCAGAACAAGACAGTACATGCTTAACTGCCATGTATCAGGGCTTTTGTATCATGAATGAATGCAACATTACACAAAATAGAGTCAAAAGTGAATTTGGAGGTTATGTAGTTCAATATGTTTCCTCTGATTCATACATCACTTGTGTCAATGTTGTTGAAAACAATCAATCGTCAGGTTATTTTAATCACCACTCTTCTGAAGCTTTTTCAACATTATTTAACGTTACTTCATGTAATTATATAAGAAATAAAAGTCCAGAGGATCGGAGTTTTCTGATGTATTCTGGAAGATCTGATGTTTTCATGAGTTATTGTTGTATTTTTAAAAATGAGATTGAATACATTTTTTATGCAGAATCAACAATTACATTTGAAAACTCAATTACAGATAGCAATAAATCATATGAACATGCTATAGATCCAATATTTAAGAACATAGATATAAATGAATGTCCTTTATTAAACTCTATTCCAACGAAAGACGAATTCGAAGCAAAAGAAAACGAAGAAGAGAAAAACAATTTAATTAATGTCTATATTAAAAAAATCTTTCATTTAACATATTTCTTTTCTTATTAATCTTCATTTTGTTAAGGGTGTACTTACAACTTTCATACATCTTTTTTTGACATTTCTAACTATATATTCCCCTTTTTTAAATGGGGCGCAAAAAACTCGCAAAAACGATTATTCAAAATTGAATCTGCACGTATTTTGCGTATTTGAAAAAGTTTGGAGTTGACTATTATATATAATCAAAGCCATTAATAAAGTATTGCAACAATTGCTGATGCAAAAAATATAAAAGAAATAATACATCCATCTAAAAAATGCCCAAAGGTCAGAAGTTAATATTTTTGGTCAGGAGAAAGTAAATATAAATCCCTATATAGTACCTAATATGGCTGCTATACTTTTCTGCTATTAAAAATAAAGATATAATGATTTTTTTTCATAACATGTCAGAAAGTAGTGAGTGCACCCTAAAGATAAAAAATTACTTAAGGGTTCACTTACAACATTCTGATATGCTGCAATAATATCAATATATCTTTACTTTAATAACAAAAAGGTATAAAAGTTATATGATGTACTAAGTAATGATTTATAATAATTCTTTCCCGATCAAAAATATTAGCTTTTTTTTCCATAAAAAATTGTGATATAATATTTGAGAATGTCAGAAAGTAGTAAGTGCACCCTTAAAGCGACATAATTAGTTCCATCAAATTATCTTGCAAGGTCAGAGTTTTTGAAACAAATATAAAAAGAGATATTTAAAACAAACAAGAGAAGTAAATTAATTAAATATGAACTTTGTGATCAAAAATGATTTCGTTGCATGGAGGGATTTTGTCAGGAAGTAAAATAGTCAATGCACCAAGAGAATTTTCAACAGAGATATCTTTGTCTTGATGAGAAAATTCGTCAAACAACTTATATAAATAATCCGGAACACCGTCGTCGTCGTATGAAGAATCTGATGGAACAACGAAATCTTTGAATTGAGAACAGAATTTCGAAAAGTTTGTTGAATTCTTGATGCAATTCTTGACTAGTTTTAGTTTCTGTGATATCTGATTTGAATCTTTCTCGTCCAAAAACTCTTTCATCTGTGGAACTGATGCTCCTTCGTATCCTTGCTCCAAAAGGAATCGAAGTTCTTTAGGACGCCAGCTGTTCATTGTTCTCCTTCTTGTGTCAAATCCCAAATGAACTAAGTAAAGCAAATAAACTAAATATCCAAGTGAAAAATCAGGATATTGAAGCAAAAGTGACTTTTCTGAGTATCCTGACTGTACAAATGATGAAACAAGCTTTGGAATGTTGATGACGTGATTAGGAAGAATGAAAAAGCCATTGATGTCTGTTTCAATATCTCGTGCTTCTGGTGATGAAACAACTTCGAATTCTTTATGATAAAATGAGAGAATGTGGTTCTCTTCTTTCTTCTTTGTAACTAAATGTTCGATTTGGTCCATCATTTTTTCGAATTTCGTAATGAAAATTTTGGAATCTGGGTTTTCTTTGGAAAATGTTTCCAATGAATCACATTCGCATATACAACGTGTAATGATGTCGTAATAAGTTCGTAAAAGAGAAACGTCGCGGATATGGATCAGTTTGCAAAGATTCTCAACTTTTACACCTTGATGGAAGTAAATGAAAAGTTTCTTGACTTTGGATGTCTTAATGGACAAGTCAAAGACTTGTGGACACTTCTGGAGATTGAAAGAGAGCCAATACAAAATGAAGTGAAGAGTACTCACTGGAATCGTAGGAAATTGATGCTGGATAGATTGCCAATCACCATGGCATGCGTAATATTGGTTGATAAGTGAACAAAGATTGATCGTATTCTCCACATTGTCAGATGATGAATTCTCTGAGTCTGAACGATTCGGTGAATCCGTACTGTTCGTATTTGTGTCAATTGGCATGACAGAAACGACTTTGACAGTACGACTATTAAATAATAAATCTGATGCTTTAGAAATATCTCCGTGTGATGTGATTATGGCATTCGTAATGACACATGGTGAGAATCCGAGGTTATCGAAGTATTTTATGTCTGATTCTTTGATTTCAGACTTGAAACTTGCTGGTTCTTTCTTTTCTGGTGAATCTGAGATCGAAACAGTTAAAGTAACATCGTTTTCGTCCTTGTCCTGAAACGGTGTATCGTTATCCGATAATTGTTTACCAGATAAATAAATAATTAAGTTCTCTTTGGAAATCGAGAGTTTCTTCTGGATTGCAAGTTTTATTGAGTATATAGTAGTGTTCTTCTTAACTTTCAATTCTAATCTGGTGTTGCGTTCAGGAATATTAACAATCATTTATTCCTTTGGCATATCTTTGTAAACTATTCATAAATTTACCACTCAATTTTTTTCGACTATTTTTTTTAATTGAACTTTGTTTTATGAAATGAATTAAGAATACAAAAGGATCGAGGACAGAATTTTAATGTCACATTGAAATTCTGAAGGCGGTTTTTTCCACAATTTTTTTGCCGTGCAATCGTATGTCATATTGATTTATTCAATTGTATTATTTATTAACTGGTGGATTGCCTTCAGGAAGGATATGAAATCGATGGGAATTCATACTTGTAAATATTTCAATTTTTTTCAATAAACAATATTTTCCAAATATTAATATATTTCTACAATAAATTAGCATCAACATGAAATGTAAGCTTAGGTTTTTGGGGCTTAATTATTTTATTCTAAATTGCAAATTTAATATGATATTTTTCATTGAACTTAACGCCTAAATTTTCCAATGTCAGCCAAATTAATATGACCAGTAGTGAATTTCATGCGATATTTGTTGCAATATAGCAATAATCGAAATTTTGGACAGAAGCATGCTCTGTCTCTATTTTTCCATATATTTAAATACACTATTTCCAGCATGTTCTTATTTACGAGCTCTGTTCCGTTTCTTTCAAATTTTATTCAATTTCCTTAAATTGAGATTCTGTCTAATTAAATTCGTGGTATTGCGTATCCATGCTAATAATAACTAATGAAATTATTATTTAGCATTAATTTCCCCTTTTATCTCAATTACATTGATCAATAAACTCGTAAAAAAGCGAGAAATGTTTTTTACGTTATGAATATTAATTAACAAGCAATGAAGGACTTATTTCGAAGGAGAAGCGATATAAATCATTTTTCACTTTATATAAAAAAACGATTAAAATCTTTTCTTTCAAATTTTTAAAATTGAGGGCTCGAATGGTCAGAAGAAAATGCGGAAAGGTGATGCCTCAAAGCAAGTCGGAGCTGCACCATTATACTGGTGGTTGCTTAGCAAAGCTGATTTGCATCAATACAATTGCCTTCGTCTTGCATTAACTTCAAGCGAGAGCAAAAATCAACGGAACCGCAGAATTGCTACTTTCACAGAAGCGATCGAAGCTGTTCGAGTATTCGCTGTAAGAGGGGATCAGTATGATAGAATTAGATGCTTAGTTTGTGGGATTGCATGGCTTCCGGAAGGTCTTGCAATTAATACACATCAACTCAAGCTCTTGATATCTAGATGTAAATCATCAATAAATGGAAGCTTCCAGAAATTGGGCTTCACAGAAAAACTACGACGACTTGCCGCTGCAAACGCTTTAATTTCCGTTTATCCATTTCTAAACGAGAATACATCAGAGCTAAGAAAGTGGTCAGTTAGAAAAAGGCCAGCCAATTTTAACCAAGTTCCTCAAGAAACACAACAAATTACAAACACTCAGCAAAACGTTGAACAAAATCAAGTGAAACCACCACAAGTAAAGCAGGAAGTTGAACAAGGAAAAGACATATGGGAGCAAATAGAAATGACTGATCAACAAGAGAGTATCTTTTGGAACTAATTTTTTGAATAATGTTTAATTTCGGAAAATGTATTGATAATTTAGTGATCGTAATCTTTTATGTTTGTATCTTATCTTTAAATGTATATACCATTTATATGTTTATTCTAATACAGACCTATATTTATTTTTATTCATTTTTAATTATGAGGAAATGTATATAGTGACTTCTTATTACGGAAGCTTTTTACATAAGGATTATGGGTAATTATTCCATTTTGTGATTATACAATTCCTACGAGATAAATTATCAAAATTCGTAACAACTAACAATATTTTAGCTATACAGTCCATTACTATATATTGTATTTGTTATGTCGTATTTGACGATCAACTCTTAATGACGTATCTGTCATAATTTGGTTGAATCAAATTTTAAATAAAATACTGCGATCAAATTATTAGTGAAAAATTACTCAGGTCGTACTTAACACACGAATTATTTGAATGAATTTGCCATTAAATAGTAGTCAGTTGCCAAAAGGAAGATTTTATAATTGACATGTCAATTTTGTCAAATTTCTGATGTGCCCATCATCTATTCCTGTAAAGGTTGTTCTTCTTGGATCTGGTGCTGTTGGAAAGACTTGCATAGCCACTCGATATGTACGTGGAAATTTTTTGAACTCGACAGTTTCTACGGTCGGAGCATCATATTATACAAAAACTTTCGTCATAGGACAGGATCAATACGACTTTAACATATGGGATACTGCTGGGCAAGAACTATATCGTAGTTTGACACCAATGTATTACAGAAATGCACATGCAGCACTCATCGTTTTCGACGTTACAAGCAGGTCAAGCTTTGAAGACGCAGAAACATGGATTAAAGATCTGCTCGATATCAATGAAGGCGTTTTCGCAATTTTGATCGCAAATAAAATCGATCTTGATAGAATTATTGAAGAATCAGAAGGACAGAAATTAGCAGATAAATACGGACTTTTGTATGTAGAAACTAGTGCTTGCACTGGAGTTGGAATTGACAAAGCATTTCAAATGATTATTCAACAAATTCAAAATTCTGATAAACTCAAATCAAAGCTACATAAGAATTCACCAGCTACTCAAGGAAATGAAGCGAAACCAAGTGATAAAGAATCAGGATGCTGTTAACTCCGTCATTTTTTTATTTATCGCCCTATTTTATTATTTCTAGGATGGATATATTTACTTCATATGATTTTATGAATCATTGAGAGAGGTAAACCCTTATATTTATAGTTTTTAATTTCAATAAAATATTTTCTGTAATTTTCTATAGATAATTTTATGTTTTTATAAATTCAATGCTTAAGAAAGTATGAATGTACCAATGGTTGGTTTCTAAAGTGTTATATTTCGAGATTTTATATGAAAATTGAGCTTGGAATTTAAATTTCGGAAATGAAAAAGATTCTGTATTGATTTATCTATAACTCCCATGCTTGGATAAATGCAAGATTTCAAGGAATAATTTTGCCGATTTATAAATCGAAGCAAAAAAATTAAGGGTGCACCCGCATGTACGTTTATTTGAGAGGAGGAGGATTACCCTCTCAATTTTGAAAGCTTCGTTAACTTAATATCTCGATGAATATTGGATTAAAATTGAATTTGCCCATACCAATATATCTGATACAATATCCTTAAGTTTTACTAAAAAGAATTTTTTAAAATCCCTGCAGATTCGGGGATTTTTAAATTTTTTGATTTTTTTCGAAAATTTTTCGGGAAAAAAATATTTTCAGAAGAGCCTTAACGGCTAAGTTTTATGTTTAATGTTGAGTATCAAAAAGAATGGGCATCTGATATAGCCATCATATATCCCAGAAGCAAATAAAAATTCTGACTTTTTAAGCATAAAAAATGAAATTTTATTTTTTGCAAAAAACAGGCCACCCGGATGTACGTTTATTTGAGAGGAGGAGGATTAAATTTTTGAAAGCACTAAAATTTGTAAATATGGTAGTTATATAATAATATGCATTATTTTAAAAAATAAAAATTAAAGCACGTTAAAATCTTTTTTGATGAATTTTTACAAAAGCTACTCAGGATAATGCAAGATATGAGTAGTTAAACATAAATTTCAAATCAGATTTTACTTATAATAAATATTTTAAATTTCCGAAAATTAAGTTCAGATCGACTCTATACGTAGTAAATACTAAATAAGGTGCCAAAAACCTATTAAACAGTATCAAAACTATCAAGATTGTAATGTTTTTGAAGAAAAATTTATAGAATTATGGACTTCAAACAGATATTATGTAAATAAAAATAATATAATGAATTTATTTATTCGTATAATAGCAGTAATAAGTCGATTATTCACTTCTACTTCTGAGATTTGAATTTAATTTCGACAGAAAAAGAGATTCAAGAGGAAAATACTAGGGGATACAAACAGCCACCATGACAGGATTATTATGGAGCCAAGTTGTATTTTTTGATATTTTTAGAGTTTTCCTACCTATTTAGGTACCAAGTTATTGCTTAAAAATTAAGGTTCTAAATTCTGAAGTTTACATGATCCTCCCGGGCGCACCCTTAAGGAAATGCAACAACCAGATAGTATTCTTGTCATATGTTAAGGAAGTCAATTTGGAAAATTGTTTTCACTTTAGGAGAATATAATTTTCCATTTGGAAAATTTAAAAAGTGAGACGCGCAGGATTCGAACTTTTTTAAAAGTTGATTTAAATGAATTTTAGTGTGGAATATAAGGATAATATCATATTTAAAATAAGAATATACTAGTTTAGGTGGTATTAATTTTTTCGATAAATTTGAGAATATGTACGTTTAGGGCATGAAAAGTGTCAATTCGCTCAGCGAAAGCTGAGCTAGCTTCGTTCTCGAAAGAATAAGGAAGGAGTGAAGGAGAATGATACAGAAGTTGACACATTCATATCATTTCAACAAATTTTGATCAAATTGAAATTCAATAAAATTCAATTCAATTCATATCCTTCAGTCAGTACATTGATATCCTTCTGCATCACAATGATAACTCGGGCATCAATAGTTCTACAACTAACTCAGAAAAAACAAGATTATTACTTCCTGCTTACAGCTTTTAAAAAGTTTCGATGATAAAAATCACTCTACTCTCGTTTATCGACATATGGTGATAGTAGGTAAACATATTCTTATCGATATTAATAAAAATATTTGTACGAAAATCTTATCCAATTAGAGAGTTATTCATAAAGTATATGATAATTATAATTACTTTATCTTTGTTTTATCTTTGAATAAACAATTTAATTTAAATTGCATAATATTTTTTGGTTGAAAGACAGGAAACTTAGTTGAGTTTGCATTATTTTTATCGTTTAATTCATCGGATCAGTGAGTGATCCAGATATTTAAGATATTTAGAAAAAAATTATTAATTTGATGAACAAATTTTAATCAAAATAGCAAAAATCTATTTGATAGCTGTAAAAAAACAATAATTTTTATTTCAAGCAAAATCACTTATTTTCATCTAAACGTATAAAATTGTCAATTTTATGAAAATAAATTGAAAATCTCTTGAAATGTAAAGGAGAGTAATATTTTTCAATTTTCTTTTTTTCTTTGTCTCAAATATTTTCTGTTGGGAATTTTCTTGTTATCAAAAAATAATTTTAATATTTGTTTATTTCATTACATACAATAAAATTTTAAAAACACTATTTCTTCTCAAGAAAATTTTTTCCTTCATATGAAGAAACATTTTGTTCTCAATTTGATACTGAGTCTAAATCTCGATTTTTGAATTTTCTTCTTTCCAAATTTCTTTTTTCCAAATTAGAAGTTTAATTCAAATTTTCAATAGTTTATATATTTTCTCAAACCGTCTCAGATTTTCTCACTTTTGAGGGATTTTCTCTCAAAATATACAAAAATAGTAATACCAATACATGTGTCTAATATACATTAAACCCATCGTGACAAAATTCATAAACGAAGAGTTCTTCTCTTCAAAATTTTTTCAAAATCAAAAAAATGAGATAAAAAAGTACGTTTGGAAAATTCATTTTTAGCATTTTAGGAATTTTCTCACTTTTCTTCCAAATTGACATCCTTGTAATAAACAGACATTCATCAAAAGTGACAGCTCTCAATTTTTTGACATTTGTAAATTCTAAATTGAATGAGAAAAATGAAATAATACTAAGCATAATACAATATTCTAGATTTAATTATAATTAGGAAAAAGTTAGTTTTGAGAGTACTTTTCATAGGCATATAGAATGAAATCTTCTGAAAAATAATATCACATAAACTCATATTATTTTCTAATATATAACTATTTTATATAAAAATCAAATTCAATGATCTTAAAAGCGAAGGATAAACCTCAAAATTTACGAATATAATGAGTGGGAATATAATGCTTATCTATCATAAAACCATATGAAATATCAATTTTTGCTTTACGCCTAATTTTGACGACAATTAGCAAAAAATGTTAAATGTTAACACTCAGTCCATTTGAATATGAAAAATAAAATTGACTTTGATTAAATGTTTTTATTTATCATGCAATTCTTCTTGCGACCAAAGATTTGAATAAAAGTTCAAAAAATAAGATAGCTTAAAAAATAATATACGGTAGTGTTTACTAATAGATGAATAGTATATAAATTCTATTAAAATGGATTTGATCCAAAAAAATATATAAAATTTGATCATAAATAAAATCGTTTTAAATTACTTCTTCATTTAAATTATAACAATTATTTTTGGTTTTATATTTTTTTGGATCAAATCCATTTTAATAGAATTTATATATTTCATCTATTAGTAAACACTACCGTATATTATTTTTTAAGCTATCTTATTTTTTGAACTTTTATTCAAATCTTTGGTCGCAAGAAGAATTGCATGATAAATAAAAAATTTAATCAAAGTCAATTTTATTTTTCATATTCAAATGGACTGAGTGTTAACATTTAACATTTTTTGCTAATTGTCGTCAAAAATTAGGCGTAAAGCAAAAATTGATATTTCATATGGTTTTATGATAGATAAGCATTATATTCCCACTCATTATATTCGTAAATTTTGAGGTTTATCCTTCGCTTTTAAGATCATTGAATTTGATTTTTATATAAAATAGTTATATATTAGAAAATAATATGAGTTTATGTGATATTATTTTTCAGAAGATTTTGTGTTCTTCTTCAAAAATTTATTTTTTTATTAAAAAGAATCTTTACAAAATATACATTTACTTTAATTATTATTTAAAAACGTGCTCTATCAAAAGTTCCAAAAATTCAATATTTTAGCTTTTCTGAGGTGTCACTTTTGATGAATTTCTGTTTACAACATCCTTACATATGTTCAATAAAAACAATTTGCCATTACGATACAAAAATTTTTTTACAAAAAAAATGAGAACAAACAATGACTTTACGAATCAAAATATTTTCAATAACAATCATATGATAAAAATACGAATCAATGACAGCTATGAAGTTTCCCTCGATATTAACAACGCAATCTCCAAGTCTGACGCAATTAAAAATTTGATCTTTTTAAATCAGGCAACAAACGAGATCAATTTCGAAATACCTATCAAGGATATTGAAACATATAAATTTTTAGACAAATATTTTCAGACCGGCATGCCAAATCATTTATTTAAAAAAAATCAGCTTGATGATTTGCTAAATATAGGAATTGCAATGCAAATACCCGAATTCCTTCAAATCTACATGGCTTACAACCCATATTCTAACGATTTATTTAATAATTTCATTGAAATATTCCGTTACATTGACTTTTCAGCGGAATTTGTCAAATATTGTGTTGAAAATTACAATGAGTTAGGTGAAGAAAAGATCATCTATGCATGTCTAAAAATAGGACTTGATTTTTCCGAGTTATTAATTTTCAATCTACAAAATGCACAAATTAAAAATGAATTCATTGCAGATTTGATTGCGAATGACAGTAAATTCTTACATTTATTAACTTATTACGATAGATCTCTTTTCAAAGTCGAAGATTACAACAAGATTTCGAAATCAGTTTCATTAAAAAAAGATTATAACGAGATCTACAATGATTTCGCCATGTTTTCCATTAATTACATCAAAAACAAATCTTTAAACAGGACAAAGTTCACACAAACAATGAAAATTGAGGAAGAAAAAATTATGAAAATCAAAAATTTGCAAAAAACCCAATTCGAATATTTAGCGAAAAAACTAACAGAAATGAAAAACAAACACAAGAAAAGGCAGTGGATATTATGTTTGATAACTATTGTTTTATTTGTTCTTCTTGCTTATTTCGCGAAAGATCATTTACCAAACGTAAAAATTTATGATGAAAAACTCGCCGCTTTGTTTAACTTATGGAGAAACAGCACAGAAGACAGGGAATTTCGGCAAAATATGAAGAATTATTCGAAATTAATTAAAGGAGTAAGAGATATTAATTTGAAAGATGAAGAAGGAAAAACTCTTGTTTATAATGCTTATTATCAACGTAATTATAAGTTTGTTAATATTCTTGTTGAAAACGGTGCAGATTTAAATATTCCTTATAAAAATGAATCGTGTTGTCTTCAATTAGCAATATTAAGGAAAGATTATCATTATATTAAATACTTTATTGATCATGGTGCTAATATTAATAATCCTCCAAGAATCAAAGAATTATATGAAAGATATATTTCGAAAACACATATGCAGCCGATGCTTTATTACGCAATACAATCAGGTGATGTTAAGATTGTTAGAGATCTTATTAATTATGGTGCAAATATTAATGCATATTATATCTCTGATGATGGTCATCTTAAACCGATATCTCAATTTGCTGTGGAAAATGGATCTGATGAAATTATCGATCTATTCTTAAATAATAGAAAATTGGATTTGAATTTGGTTGAAATAGAAAATTATGAATCACTTTTACATGTTTCATGCAGATATAATAAAACAAAAATTAGCATTAGACTTATAAATATGGGTTGCAATGTTAATGCAATTCAAAAACATAGCAAACAAACACCTTTGACAATCACATACTTTAATCAAAATATAGAAGTTTTTGAACATCTTCTGAAAAATGGTGCAAACACAGAAATACTGTATAATTCAAAAACATTATTGCATCGAACAGTTGAAGAAGAAAAGTATGAATTTGCAAAAATGTTACTTAAATATCATGCAAATGTAAATTCAATTGATGCAAATCGTGAAACACCTCTCCATATCGCCAGCAAATTGAAAAATACATCTTTCTTAATTCTGCTAATTAATAAAGGTGCAGATGTCAATGCTATAGCAAATTATGGAGTAACACCATTTCTTGTTGCTAGTAATAACAGTATCGAAGCTTGTGCAATACTTCTCGACAGAGGCGCAAATATAAATGATAAAGATGATTATGGACAGACAGCTTTTTATAATTGCATGATCCATAATTATTTCAAATTCGGAATTACTCTTATCGAAAGAGGGATAAAAGTAAGTCATTCATTTTTCGTTAATACGAAGTTACCTCCTGACTTCAAAATCGATAGTGAATATGCAAAGAACTTAAGAAGAAGAGGCTTCGTTATTAATGAAGCTTATATAGCGGAATAAATATTATGATGATATACTATGTAAAATCTCCTTATCATACTCATTCTCTGAATATAGAATAAAAAAATTATTAATAATAATCACAAACACATTTATTTTATTATTAAAAATATCTAACATCTCCATAAGGAATCATTTTTGATGGTTCTTCAAAGAATTTCACAGAGAAATCAAAGTTGATATGATTTTTTATTGGATGATGAAGAATTTCTCTGTTAAACCACTCATTTTCCATCATTGTTTCCTTGTTTAAGTAGTTAAAATTATACTTATCATTCAAGTTTGAAGAATCCGAGAACAAATTTGTTCCCAAACCAAGTTTATCTCCTTTAATTTTTGCTCCTGCTAATGCTAATACAGTTGGAAACAAGTCAAACAATGTATATTCGCGCACAGTCCCATTTTGAGGTTTTAATTTCGAATTAATAATCAAATTATAAATTCTTCGATCATATTTTGCATCATCAGCCATATTATTTGTCATATAATGCATTATTTGATGATCTCCATGCAATATCAGTGTCGTATTCTCATAGAAATCCTGTTTTTTTCAGCCAATTTATGAAATCAAAAACTTGTTTATCAGAGCAAGAAATCGAATCATATTGTGGGTGTTGAGTTACGTTACATAGATGGCATCTGAATCCAGGCATGTGTGTATCCATTGTCATCATAATTGCCATGAATGGTTTTTCTTCTTTCGACAATTCCAAATTTTTTTTTTTGCTTTTTCAAACATCAAAAAATCTCTTACCCAAACATCAGTTTTGTTTATGGCGTATGAATCAATGATATTCTGATAAGGAATAGAGTGTGACGTGAATACATATCCCTGCTTACAAGATGACCACTGCGTTCCGTAAATGGCAATATTATTATATCCAAATTTCTTTGTAATGTCAGGAAGACAAGTTAATTGCGGATGAAATATTTTTTCATTTTCTTCTGTTGTCATGAAACCAGGAGTTCCTATATAATTTCCACATATCATTGAATATGATGCACCTGCCGTGTAACTCATCCTTTCCATCTGCTTAGGACCACCAAAGAAACCTTCTTTATGCGTAAAATGAATGTTTTCTTTGTCTTTCGCGAGTTTTTCTAAATTTGGAATCAAACTTTGTTCAAATAAACCTCCAGACTGTTTGGAAGCAAATGTTGACTCCATGGACTCAAGAAAAAGATATATAATATTGCGTTTCTCACCTGGAAATGTTACTAAATCTTTCGGATTCACGTAATTCAGTTGCATGAAATCTGATTCGGAAACTTCAGTGGGTTTGTAGATAGTTATTAGCATGGATATGAATGTTAATAAGTAAATGAATTTGATGTGATGAGTTTTTAATGTAAAACTAAAAAAAGGTTTTAATTCAAAAAATATTACTTTCAAAGGGAAGTATTTGTAGATTAAATAGCATAATAGACTTGTGATGATGAAGCATTGAATACCAGTTGATGTAATGAAGTTATAAATGATTGATTTATACTGGAGAAGATTTAATTTTGCATTTAATGAGCCTTTGTCGAATGCAATTGCAATATTATTCATAGTTATGACACCATACACGCGAAAAATGTATTTGCAGATCGAAATTCCTAAAGAATAAAATTGAATCATTGCGAAATTCATGATTTCGGTATATTTTAAGATTCGTAAGCGTCTAACAATAACATGAATTGACTCTCTGAAATTGAAATTTGAATAATTAGGTCGAAAATGTAAAATACCAATAATTGTAAAAAGAATAGCTGATACAAAATGGACTATAATAAGAGCAAATATGTTAGGCTTCATAATAAATAAATGACGGATTGCAGTAATTGTTATTATAATTTTTATGTAACAAGAAATTGATTTTTTGCTTGGATAATCTTCCTGCACTGCTCTCAATATTATATATGCAAACAATGGAGTAATATAAAACATTATTTCAAGCAGTAAAACGAAGAAATCCATGATTTATTTCATATGAATTTTTTTTCAGAAATAAATTGGAATATAATTAAAGAGGTATCAATAAGAAACATTATTTATTAATTTCTAGTTGAGTTCATTTTCTGAGGCATTCAATTTTTGTTTTCATCTTTCTCAAGTCGACTCATATCAAATACTTCAATAACCAACATTGGAGAGAAAAGATTATTGCATGATAATGAAGCATTTTATATGTTTTGCAATTAAAAACACCTATACTTTTTGTATAAAACTTTATCTTAATCATAGATTCTTAAAAAACCATGACATGCTAATGAATGTGTTCATGTCTTATGAATTCCTAATGATTATGGCATATGATTTCAAAAAAAAAGTAAAAAATTATTTGTAAATTATAAATAAAACAAACAAAAATAAAACATTTACTTTTTCTTTGATTTCTTTCCTTTTGAAGATGGAGAAATTTCCTCTTCTGTTTGAATTTCGATGTCAGCAACTTCATCAACAGCTTGGACACCTGCTTCTGTCTTTTCTCTCACGAGAATAGAGTTTGCAAGTAGTCTCATGTGATTTATTGTTTCAACAGAATCCTTTTGGTAATTTTCGAAATGTTTTGACAAATTTTCTTTTAATTCTGTCAAAACTTGGTCTGAAAGTGCGTGAATTCGCTTCCTATCATTAGATCTATCACTTAGCTCCGCATTTGTTGACAATGCATTCAATATTTCCACTGGAGAATTCAAAATTCTTCTTTCTCCTGGATTTTCTTGCCTTCTTAACGAATTTGCGTGTGTATCTGGTGTTGCATTGAGATTATCTCCTTTGTAGATGTCTTTGACGTCCAAAGTTTTTCGGATTTTTCGATGTTGACGTCTTGGAGCTCTGTTTAGAAGGCTGTCCATGGAAACAACAGGTTTAGGAGACTGTACTTCCTTTGGTTGCTGTACTTCTTTTGGTTTCTGCTTCTCTTCATTGACTAAAATTCCGATTTCTTTGGAAAGCATCGAAGTTACATCATCTGGCTTAGAAATCATAGTGTTTCCGAACTCGAAATTAAGGGATGATAAGGAATTAATGATAGATTTGTTGTGATAAATAGATTTTAATAATTTCGAATGTTCTTCAACCAAATTGTTGTATCTAAGCATCTCCTGATCAAATCTTGCTCTCATATTGATGATTTCATGGTTCTTGGTCGTAATTTCAGCAGTTAATTTATTTGCTTTTTCATTTTTGATTTCGATTTCACGTTGGAGGTTGAAAATCTGCTTCATGTACTTAGTATAATCCGCTGATACCCTTACTGCCTTCTCAAGTCCATCAGTTGGGAAAGTAATATGAGATAATTCTTCAATTTGTGAATATAAATTAGAAATAAGGTCCTTTTCTTCATTAATTGATGATTTCACTGCATTTAGTTCGTCATTCAAATACTCTGGGTTAATTCTGTAGTTAAAATTCGTGTCATTACTAATTTCATCGAAAGGTTGGAAAGTTTCACCATTATTTTGGTAAAACCCGCGTTGCTGGAAATGTTCAAGTGTCTTGTAGTTGATATAAAGCATTTTCTGGTAAGCCAAAACCATTTTTCTCAATGCGTTCATTGTGATGTCTTTTGACAGTCTCCGCTTTGAAAATGGGTCTGATATCATTTCAGATTCCATCTGAACAAGTCTGTCATGTTCTTCCAAAAGTAGTTTATACTGACTAAACGCGTCCATCGTGACATTTGACTTACGCTTCAGTTCTAGCTCTGTTTCTATGCTCTCCTGGATTCTATTTAGCCTGTTTGTGTATGTATAAACTGTTTCTTCCATACGAGTAAATAATAAATCATAAAGTAAGAAGAATTTATCGGATTCAGTATGATCAGATTCAAGTATTTCGTCTAAACGATCTGGAAAATTTACTTTCTGGTACAAAGAACGTAACTGTTCGTATTCTTTGATATCTGAAATTATTTCATCAGAATTTTTATTTTCAAATATGAAATCTGGTATTCTATAAAATTCTGTCTCAACCATGAGTTTATCGTACGCTTTTACTTGTTGATTATATCTTTCATTAAATTTTGCTAAAATCTTTTCTTTTTCTGCATTGTCTAGCCATGTTTGTATAATTTCTTGCTTTTGCGACTTCCACATGAATATAATTTGTTTAATAATATCATTTTTTTCTTTTGGAGAAGTAGTTTGCATTGCTTGGTCTAAAAACGAGAAAATTGATTTAGGAGATGTTGAAACAGGTTGAAGAGGTGGTAATGGCGGCCTTGCTGATAAAGGAGCATGCATTGTCATTGCCATATTTTTTTTACAAAATATTTTTCAACGGATTTGAAAAAAAATCTTTTACATTTTTCGAAAATTGGATATTTTTAATCTAAAGTATATTTTTGGTATTTATGAAATTGGGGGAATTTGTAAAGTGGCGAGCTCAATAATTGTGGGGAAAACGATTATCAGTGATGGAGAATGATATTTCTCTATTTAACTCGCTCCTTCGACAAGTAGAAGAATTTCTAATTCCGAAATCCAACTATATACTTGAGAAGTATGATGAATTAATAGCTTTAAACTATCCACAAGCAGAAATTGAAAAACAATTAATTTATCATTTCTCAATTATACTTCATTCGAGCTATTTCAGCAGTCTTCACAACGATGTTATATCAGAAATCTCACAAAATGCAACAACCGAAGTCTTACACTCATTAACTTCTTTGATAAAAGATTTATTAAAGTTCAAAATGAATAGTTTTACATATAACTTCTTAAATTCGATTCAGCATTACAACAGAGAGTCCGAAGAACATCAAATTATCATAATTTACGTTGTTTTATTCATATTTTCAATAATAATCACAGAAATTACCGTAAAATCTAAGTCATCAGCCGCAGACACGTTTTTGGCACGTACTGGGCTGAAGATTTGTCAAACAAATTTGCGAATAAAGTCACTAGGAGAAGTATTAATCAAACAATGGGCAGTTATCTTCAGTATCATTTCAGAACGAAGCTATTCCTTGATTTCTCAAACATTTCTACTATTTAATGACAGTTCGAAATGGAAATATGGCTTTTTAATCACAAGATATATCAGATTAGATCATGACCCAGAACTAGGCACTGATTTCATGCCGAGAGTCCTTACAATACTCAAAAACCTCAAATCAAAGAAACTTCTCACTTCAAAAATCTTAAAATCAGCCGGATTCATAGTTTTCGCATTTCCATACAACCACGACATCTACCAGTCATTCTATGACTTCGTGCAATACTATTTTTCGGACAAAGTCCTTGGGCCAGCCGCAATTTTCTTAGCATCCGCATTACTCGCGAACGGCCTTGAATCCATCAACAAACACGTGACATTTATAAAGAATACGATCATTCCTTTGTTCGAACAAGACAAAGGCTCATGGGCGATTAAATCATTTCGATTATTTTTATTAGGCAAAGGAGTAGACCTCAGATCCATCTTCTGGCGATATGGAGCCAATCCACGTTGTTCAAAGATCGCATACATCCGCTCTTCTCCCCAAAATTCCATTCCATCTACCGATCAAAGATCATTTTTCATACTTTTCACTTCCCAAGTGTTCCCGCAGCTGCACAAACTGCCAAACGATAAGACAGTGGTCAAGATTCTGCTTCATTTGGCCTCTCTAGACTTCCAAATTTTTCTGACACTTTTTTTGCCACTTTTTATGAAAGAAGAATCCGAAATCTTCAAGAAAATCACCTTTCTTAAAGTTGTTCCATACATAAACATGCCAGATTTCCTTCACAACTCCGCCCAAATTTATACTCCACAATATATCCAAGAATTCAATCGAATTATCAAGCGAACACTATTACCGTTGCTTGATATCTTCGAAGACTTCTATTCTGAGGAGAGTTTCATGTTCGAACCTTTGATATCAAACATGAAATCTCAAATTCGCCAGTCAGACATCTCTGTTGGCGAAATTATTGAAGCGTGGGGCATTGACGACGTGAACAAAGTGTATCTTACGTATAGTTACAGTCAAAAGATGCCAAATGACAACCAATATCCCTTGACAGTTCTCAAAGCGATCAAATACGCATTTCTTGATGATGACTATTCATCAAACATGACAATTGTCAAACTTCTGATGAAATTAGTCAGTGTTTCCGATAAAGAAATCTCCGAATCAGCGATTGACGCTATGAAAACCATTTTCAAGCAGAAGAACTCTATTCACATTTTGATAAAAGAGATAAAGGACTTTGTCACTCAGCCACAAGACTTTTCTCCGAAACAATTCATTCTTTCATATGTTTTATGTGAAATTTTAGAAAGTCAAAAATATGAATTGAGTGAAGATGAAGAAAATGATGTAGATTTCATTGGTTTTTTGGCATTGATCTCCAGTTCTCCAGAGTTACGTATCATTGGATACCGAATATGTTCATTGATCACATGTTATTTGGGATATCGCGGTATTTACTCCGCAATTGACATGTTTAAGAAACCAATGGAACAAGTTGTCAAAAAACGGTTATTGTATCAAACAATTTTTGACTTTCCTGGCTGTCTATCACTTCCTGATGGTATTATTTCACTTTCCATGTGCATGAATTCACATTACGCGACTGTTTGGTTGAAATTTGTTGCAGAAATCATCATTGTTTTGATTGGATGTTCCATTGAACCACTTCGAAAGAGATTAGAAGAAACAGCTCCTGGATACATCTCTAAAACAACAGCTTCAGGTGATGATGGTGATTACATCGATGTTTCAATGATCCTTTCTTTCATTGCTTCACATTGCGATCACAAAGGAACAATTTTATCTTCCAAAATATATCAATGTCCTCTTTTTTACGATGTTCAACATACAGAACAGTTTCGACCAGCAGCATTTTCTTTGTTGATCTCTTTATTGTCACACAAACAGAATTGGTGTAAAACAGTTGTTTTCACATCAATGGATTTATGTCATCCTTTCTATTTACCATCATTCTTTGGTATTTTACCTGGTGTTAATAAATCATTAATACCACAGGCAGCGCGAGTAATGATCAGGCTCTTGACTAACTGTTATTTGCAAGTGAGTCATATTAAATCATCTTTGCCAATGATTACTAATTTTCTCACTGCGTTGCAAAGTTATTTCGTGAGCCAATCTATCAATAACGCGAGAATTATCATATGGAATGAATCACTTGAGAAACAAGTTATTCTTCACTACAAAACTATCAAGTGTTTCTGCATGATAATTAATATGATTGTCGACCAATTTGGTGTCATTTCTGCAGAAGATTGGCCTGTTTCTTCTCGAGAAGTTTCATTCCGATATTTGGTCAATTGGTCACTTACAAAAAGTTCTGAATTAGAATTTGTTCG
Organism: Trichomonas vaginalis G3; assembly: GCF_026262505.1. Taxonomy (NCBI): domain Eukaryota; phylum Parabasalia; order Trichomonadida; family Trichomonadidae; genus Trichomonas; species Trichomonas vaginalis. The sequence goes on along the minus strand of NC_067206.1, from coordinate 28,521,436 downwards.
GAAATCATCAATTGCATCTATGAAGCGATTGATCTCATGTGGTCGTATTCTTACGGATTCATTGATCTTTGATGAATCAGCGATCCAAATTTTAGCGAAAAACAACATTTTAGTTTGTTTGAAAAATTTGATTGAATTCCAGCCAGAAACATTAATTCAATCATTCATTGAGAACTGTTTTCTTCAGCCTAGGATAACAGCCAGTGGATTCTTTGACGCAATTATTATCTCCATTGATGAGAAAAACATTGATATTTTGTACAGATATTGTCCAGGATTAATTTTATTAGCATTAGTTTATCAAAACATTGAACATCCAAGATCGAATGAAATGTTGAACAAACTTCTTAAGACGTATTCCAAATTCCCAGAGAAAGAAGGATTGGAAGAATTAGAAGAGAATATCGAATACAAAGAGATTCCTAAATATTTTGGTTTCGCAACAGAATCAGTTTTTGGTTACGCATTTCATTTCATCAATCAACCGAATTTACACATTCCTGCTCGATCTATCATTGATTCCATCAAACCATTTGCTAAATCATTGCGATTCCTTCCTAAACAGAAGACATGTTCGCATGAAACTATTCCTATGTTCTCTTATTTCACTCCTTACCAGTTCATGCGAGAACTGATGAGAGCAACAGAATCCATTGGTGATGATTATTTTGATTCCATCATTTCTATATGGAAAGAATTGATGAAATCTCCAGACCACGTTGATATCATTCCCACATTCATTTTCTCATGGGATAATCCTAAGATTGTTTCCAAAATAATACAGACATTGTTAGTTACATCATTCGATTCTATCTTCCCTAGATTGGCCGATGAAATCAGTTTGGCACATTATTTACACGTTACTCTCTGTTTGAATGAAGATTTTAATGATCATTTGTGGACAGTTGATTTACTTTCTAAAGCTATGTACGCGGGACAGTTGAAAATTGGCGAAAGTATATATTCTATTCTTCATTTCGCACTTATTTTCGCTGATGTTGGTTCTCATCCTCTTTTGGAAGCTTTGTGTGATTTGTATTGTCTTCCTTGTCCTGGACCTTTGAGTGACGACTCTTTCGCTTATTATGTTCGAAATTTTGCAGAAAAAACAAGTCAGCCAGAGAAATGGCTTCAAGTTGCAGCTAAATGGGTATTGGGAAGTAGATCATTACATATTGCGGCATTATCTTTGTTAGCATATATTAATTTGCAAAAATATACAGAAAAAGATGATAATTTAGTTGTTACGGGCGTGGCAAAAAGTGTCACTTTTCATTTGACAAACAATGCTAGTGATGTCAAATATTTAACATTGTTAGTTAGTTGCGCGTTTAAGTTTTACACAAAGGCATTCCAAGACAACGAAATTTTTGTTTTTAATTTCGTTAAATCTTTCTTTGACTGTCGCATGTTTTTCGAGTGTTTATTTACAAGTGCAACAGAACTTTGCATTACATCACTTTCATCACAGAAAACTACAGTTGACGCATGGTCACAGATCATCCAAATCATCAGGCCTCTTTTGAGTTACTCATCAACAGATTACGAAGCACAACAAGCACTAGATCACATCATTTCGATCGCAAACAATGAACAACTTCATTTAGCAGTTTGTCCAATCAAACTCGCCTTTCCAGATTTGTTCCCTTCTGCATCTAAACCGGAAGAAATCATTGAAACAGCAAGTGTCTTGTCAATGGAATCCGCATTGTCACACTTCTGTTTGATGCTAATTAACTCTCCTTCTTCAGTTGTCAATCAAATTTACAAAGTGTCAAATAAATTTTTGTCAAAAATCAAATTTGACAGATGTCAAAATGCACTTTCAATGCTTTACAAATCTGCATTGACAAAAACACAGAGTAGTGAAGAATGTTTGATATTTATCATGAATTTAACTAAGCGATATCCGAGTATTTCAACATTGCAAACACTTGATTATGGCGAATGGAGTCGAACTATTGATGACGTTATTTCTGATTTGAATCATCTTCAGTTTGATGACACAAACATACAGATTGTTACAGTTACCGACTGCAAATCTATTTCTGCAGTTTATTCTATTCTTTCTAATGAATCAGACGTTGTTCCACGAATTCTTCCATTCGCAACACAGAAGGAAATGATCGATGGCATGGTTGCAATGGAATCTAAACAGAGAAGAAAGAACTACTCACTGAGGAGGTCGGAATCTATCTCAGACAATCTGTCGGAGAAAGGAAAGAAGAACCAGAAGTCAAGAAGAGATTCAAACGCAATCATTCTTGAATTGAACTGCACTCCATTGAAGAAACCAAGAAATATTTTGATAACAAACAAAGCTTTCAACATTTCTCAAGGATCTTCTTTGTTCCCTACTATGTCTGAATTTCTCGACAAATCTTTATAATTTATAATAAATTTATTTTTTGTTTTTTTAAATATTTAATTTATTATCAAATCGAAATACTTGTTTAATGTCGTGAAACTGCAAATAGTTCTTTTAATCATAATAATAATGATCTGATTTGAGAGAGGGTCAAAGTTGCTATTTGTCACTTTTCCACAAGAATATAATGGGGGAAAAGTTATCATATAGTTGATCTCATTCACTGAGGTGAGAGATGCATGTAGTGTAATGGGATAAACAGTGGGATTGCTGCTCTAAGTCCTAGGTTCGAGACACATTAGCTTCATTTTTCTCTTTTTTATTGACGTAAACTATTCAATTTTTGTGTTCTCCATTCAAATTTCAGAATTTTTTTTGCAGATTTCACGCTACATTCGAAGTTACCTTTTGTAACAACCACCACTGCCTACGAAAGACGAAAGTGTGTCACGATTTCACCCGGAAATCCGACGGTTGTTTAAGAGTATGCACTTTTGTCACCTACTCGATCTGATTTATGATCAAATAAAAATTTTCAAGTTCAAGAAACTGGATATACAGAATTTTATAAAACCTGAAATAATTTGTTTAATGCCCGATTACATAGGCGATTCAATTTTTATGTCTAGTCCGAAAATTGCAATTATTGTTTTAATGGTTTTCCTACAAGTGTGTGTCCGACTTAATTACTATTATTGTTTTAAAGAGTGACAAAATTATAGTTGTTAAACTTAGAATCGGAAACTTCTTATGGATATGTATGGAGTAGATATATGAGGTTGATGATTGTTTCACATGCAAAATAAAAAATAACTTTAAATTTGACTTCTGAATCGTTTACGAGACAAAAATAAATAGAAAAATTTAATATGATTTCTAACATAAAATTTATCTTCGTTTTCTTCGTTTTCGTCATTATTTGGAGTGGAATGACGGCATTTATACTTTAATGAATCGACAACTTCTAATTTCAAAAGAGGACATTTGTTTTCAAATGAAATATCTGTGTTCTTAAATGTTGGTGGTGTATATGTTGATTTAATGCTATCTGTAGTTGAGTTTTCAAATGTTATTGTTGAATGTGTCCAAAAATGTATTTAATTTCATTTTTAAGGATACAACAATAACTCATGAAAACATAAGAATAAGAATAAATCAGATAACCTTCATTTAGACTTTTATTTCTTATATAATTACATGAAGTTACTTTAAATTTTAAGAAAGAAGTAGATGAATAAAATGTGTGGTAATTAAAACTACCTGATGATTGATTGTTTTCAACAACATTGACACAAGTGATGTATGAATCAGAGGTAATTGATTGAACCCGGTAACCTCCAATATTTTCTTTGACTCTATTTTGTGTAATGTTGCATTCATTCATGATACAAAAACCATTGTTCATGTAAATTAAAACTCTGCAGTTTTGTTCTGAACTTCCGCAGTTGTAAACTGTAGTTTCATTAGCATGATTTTTGTAATTAGTTTTTTGTGAAATCCATATGAAAATTGAGAATTGCTATGAAGATGGTCTTCATCATAACATGATCCTGGGAATACAAATACCCAGGATATTCTAGATTTTGGCCGACCAAATTAAAAACGGTTTCATAAAATGAAAAAGTCTTTTTTTTTGATTAGTTGTGAGCAAAATGGAATATCAACAAGTTTTTATCTTAGTTTATGGCAAAGTGTATGTTTTTTCAAAAGGTATATTTGGGTCTTTTGTGTAATTTCGTATATTTCTGATCATTTTCAGTAAAATGACACGCTTGAAGCATTATTTATCTAAATGATACGGTTAATGTGGACATTTTGCTGATCAATATCAGGAAATGAACAAAAAAATTACAAAATTGTTCAATTCGAGATGAAAAAAATGGCTTCAAGAAGGAAAAATCTGGCCACTTAGAGATAATATGGAACGATTTCAGGCCAAAAGTCATTTTGAGCGCGTCATGGCTGGATTTTTTTTAGATTTGATTTTTCGGAAATTTTTCTAACAAAATAATTTAAGCAGATACCAGAAATTCGCATAAACCACAAAAGATAGAGTCAAATAGAAAATACATGCATTATCTCATCTCTTCACACTTTGTTTTTTAATTGTTTCTATTTGCTTCAAGATAGTGAACCATTTCCAAGTTATTATTTTCCTCGGCTACTTCAATTAATCTATTATAGTTATCAATTTCAGCTCCAGCTAAGAAAAGTTCTAGTAAAATTTCAATATTGCCAACTTTTACTGCAAAATAAAGAGCATCTTTTACATCATCGAATTTAATTCTAATATAAACATCGGCGCCTTTTTGAATAAGATATTTTACGACTTCTATTTGTTTATTTTCAATAGCAATCATTAAAGGTGTTTTTCCTGTTTCATCTTGTGCATTTAAGTCTACCCCTTGCTCATCAATTAAATAATCTAATGCATCAATATTACTATTATGCAAGGCAAGGAGAAAAAGAGTGGGAGAAATTTTCTTCAATAATTCAGTGGATTCATTGCATTTAGTGAATATCAAATCAAATATATCTCTTGAACATGTATTTGCTGCCAACTGTATAGATGCTCTATCAATTTGCATATTCACCTCATTTGTTAAGTATTTAAATACATCAAATGCGTTACCAATAACTGCAAAATCGATTAATTTGATACAAGGTTCGATTATTATATCTATTTTAGCATTTTTCAAAACTAGAAACTTAAAAATTTCAAACATGTTATAATAAGCTGCTACATGTATTGCATAAAAACCTTCAGAACTTGCCCGATTAACATTAAAGCCATGATCATAGAGGAGTTTGACAGTACTAAGATTTCCTTTTTCACATGCAATCAAAATTGCATTTCTCTGATCATTATCTTCACAGTATATATTAAAATGTGGATTGCTTTGGAGAATTTCTTCTAGTTGTTGATTATTACCTTCACTTACATAGTTTAAAAAAAGGGATTCAAGTTCGGTTGGAGGATTCCAATTATCTGGTTTTGACTTAAATTCGCCAAATGAAAATGTATCTTTTTTTCTAGCATTATATTGATAGAGATTAACTCGTTTTGCTGATGATTTTCGGGCTATATTGACTCTTGTTTGTTGTAAATGTACTTTGATTGAATTAAAGAAGGTTGTTAAGATGGGAATGTTAAGTTCATTTAAAATATTTTCAAATAACTTGACGTTTTCATGTAATTTGTCTTTGGTTGATAATCGAATTGATTTAAGAAGTTTGATCTTATCGTATTCGTTACATTCATCAAATGTTGGTGAAATAAGTTTAGAAACTAAATCATTTGTAAATTTGACTCGACTTGCTGTACAACAGAGCTCATCCAATGTCAAAAAGCTTAATATTGAACCTGTATCTAAAAACATATCAAACCGATTCACTGAATCATGAAGATCAATACTTATCATTAAAAAAAAATAAATTTAAAAAGTGACAAATATAAAGTTTACAAAATCAATTAATTAATAAGTGAATAAGAAAATAATATTGCAATAAAAAAATATTTAATAATTTTCATTGCTGGCTTCGGAGGAATTCAACCATATCGCTTTTATTGGCTTGTTTTGCTGCTGCTATGAGTCTGCCATAGTCACCAATATTTTGATTTTTGGTGTAAAGAGCGAAGAAAATATCAGTATTACCTGACTTTGCTGCGTAATAAAATACATCTTTGATTTTATCTTTTTTGGAATATACTCTTATATTGACATTTGCATTTTTCTTTAACAGCAGTTTTACAGAATCTGGTTCATTATGCTTAATAGCATATATTAAAGGCGTTCTTCCTTTGCGATCACTAACTTCTATTGGTATTTTTTGTTTATCAATAAAATAGTTGATACCATGGGTATTTCCATTCGAAGCAGCAAGAAAAATGACTACTGGGATGAGCTCGTTATATATTGATGGATATCTTTTCCAAAGAAAATCCAGCATTTCTGTATAAGAATACAAAGCCGAATATCTTGCGCATTCAATATCAAAATCCATTTTTAACTCTTCATTCAAGTACTTAAAAATATCAATTGCATCATGTATGACTGTAGCATCGATTAGTCTTGCTTGATTTTTTATTAGAATATCTAATTTTGCATTTTTAGATACTAAGAACTTAAACATTTCTAAATTTTTTTCTTTAATTGCAGCATATAAAGGACAAATTTTTTCAGAGTTATTTCTGTTAATATCAAAGCCATGGTCAATAAGTAATTCCACCATTTTGAGATTTCCATTTTTGATTGCAATAAGCATTGCATTCATCTTATTATTATTTTCGCAATACAAATTAAATTGAGGATTATTTTCCAGAATTTCGACAAGTAATTCCGTGTTTCCGCCTTGACTTACACCTTTTAAAAACAATTGTTCAAGTTCGGAGATACTGTTACTTCTGTCAGAATCATATGAATCAGAAAAAAGAGCTGGTAATGGAATACATTCAGATTGCTCTCTTGGAACTTGATAATGTTTCACTGCTGCTTCTGAAATTGGTAAAAGAGTTCGTTCTGTTTCAACAGTTGTTTTTTCTTTCTTTGTTTCTTCTTTTTTCGTTTCTTCTTTCTTGGATTCTTTGGGTTCTTTTTGTTCTAAATGTGTTTTGATTGAATTGAATAAGGTTGTTAAGATGGGAATGTTAAGTTCATTTAAAATATTTTCAAATAACTTGACGTTTTCATGTAATTTGTCTTTGGTTGATAATCGAATTGATTTAAGAAGTTTGATCTTATCGTATTCGTTACATTCATCAAATGTTAGTGAAATAAGTTTAGAAACTAAATCATTTGTAAATTTGACTCGACTTGCTGTACAACAGAGCTCATCCAATGTCAAAAAGCTTAATATTGAACCTGTATCTAAAAACATATCAAACCGATTCACTGAATCTTGAATGTTAATGCTAATCATCAAAAAATCAAAATAAAATTTCAAAAAGTGACAAAATATTTCTAAATTTAATAACCTTTATATCTTATCATATCTTGAAATAAAAACATAATAAATTTGATTTTTGAATTTTTCAAAATGATTTAATGGTAAATCTAGTTTCAAATCTGATAACGGCTGTAGCTTATTCTTTAAAAATGCATTTACTTGGATATGTAATGTAAGTAAATGTAAATAACGGTGAATTTTTTCGATTTTAAAGATGATCAGCCAATATTCTTTCACTCAATAACATTAAAAGGTCTCTTCATTATAAATAATGAAGCTTCTGACAATTTTGAGTGACACGGTGATAGAACAGTCGTCTGTTAGATTAATTAAAAATTTTGTTTTCATTAAAATTAAATATCAATATTATCTTTTAAAAAACAAACAAAAATAAATAGTTTACATAAAAGAACTCCAATTACCATTCTTTTCATAAAGAACTTTAAGTTGCTGACAATAAGATATCTTAGAATATACCAATTGTTCAGGAGATATAGAAGAATGTCCATCATCAGCAATCATATCAACTCTTTTCTTCAGTTGATCCAAAATTTCTTGAGATTTTTCTGGTTCAAACTCTACATCAATGAAACCTTCCATTAAAGAGACCAAAGCATCTCTATTTGCTTTGAGATTATTAGCAGTGATGATGCAACATTTAGTGAAGCTTCCATTAACTCCACAGATGCCAAGCCCGTCCAAAATAATGTGTGTCAATCTGAAATCAGCAGCTATTTTTGATTCAAGAATTTCTTCGAAATCGATGTGGAAAACTGTACCTGTTTCTCTTTTCAGCAAAATGTTTCCTAAATGTCTGTCATCGATCTGGAAGATGCTTCCAACCCATGAAAGCACTGCACAAGACATAGTGTACTCCTTCTGTGCAGAAAACCATTTCTTGGGTTCTTTAAATTGGAGGCAAAACCATTCTTTCAAAGGATGAGAAAATTGATTCTTGAAATTTTCAGAATTTACTGCAAAACTTTGTTCGTTCTTGATTCTTTTCTGATATTCATTTCTTATATTCACAAAGTTTGTATAGAGTTCTGTATAAACATTCTTCATTTCTATCGAATCAGGAACTAATTCTATCAAAGAAAAATTCTTGTTCAAGATGATAACAGCGTAAGTTGTTATGTTCAAATGTCTGTTTTTGCAAAATGCATCTAAGTTAAAAACGGAGTTAATAAACGTGAAAATGTCCATGATTCTCATATCCTTTCTCATTTCCAAGTCTTTTCCTTCCTTCAACAAGAACAAGTACTTATCACCTATATCTGAAGTGAATTCCAGCTCCATTGGTTTGCATTTACTTCCAAAAATTCTTGTTGCTTTTACTTTATCAATTCGCTTCATGTAATCGATTTTATAAGAGTGTAAATTATTGGAAGTTGGAACAATTGCTGTTTTAGATTGAATCTGTTCAAGGGATTTATTTATCGGATCATCGTCACGTATTGCTGTGGTGAAAACATATGGATTTGACACTCCATTCGTTGGTTTCTTTGGATATGAATCTATCAAATTTTTTGAAATTTGTTTTAATCTGCTCGTGTTTGGATCATTACCAATTAGATTGTTGAACTCTTCGTTTTCTTCAATAAGAATGAAGAAGTGCCAAATGCTCATAAGTCCTTCTTGAAGAAAAGATTCATTCAAAATCCTCATTAATTCATTTGATAATTTTCCTGAAATTTTATCGAGCAAAGGAATAATTGATTCAGCAGAGATTGAAATTTGATGAGTACAGTTATTAATTTTGTCTCTGATTGTATTGTAGAAATTTTTCTTGTCTTCGTCAGATATCTCTTGTATTTCTTTATTAATAAAATCATCATTTTCATCATCATCATCATCTTCTTCTTCCTCATCATCAACTTTATTTCCTTGATCAGGAATTAAAAAAGAAAAATATTTTGATCCAATTCTAAACAACAAATCAAACAGTCTTGGAATAATATCCAATCTCCTTTTGTCTTTTTCTGATGCTAAGGCACTGAAATAATTATCAATAGTTAACTTGAAATACTCAAATTTAAGACTTTTTATGAATAATTTGTCACAAACTGTTGCTAACAAATATCTGTATTTTGTCTTACTTTCTTCATCAGCGTCTTTCATACCTTCTTCAATGAGCCGTTGAGATTTTTTGTAATCAGAATGTTCCTTGATTTCTAGTTCAGCCAACAACGCTTGAAACTTCATGTATTCTTTGCTCATTGATTGTTTTTCTAATGCCAATTTTTCTGACAATCTTTGAGAAATAATTTTTGAATTCTTTTGGTCGTTCTTCATTATACTGATTTTTAATTGTTCCAGCATTGATCTTACTTGAATACTTTTATAAAGAACACTCCAATGAGGCTCTGATGCATAAATCATTGCGTTTTTGGAATAAAACTCCGCTTTATCTAAAGATTCTTCTTTTCTCAGTTTTTTGATCAAATTGAAGTAGATTTTGATTACATCTTGACAAAAACTATCAAGTTTCTTATTGATTATTATGCTAACAACTGTTGACAAGTCATTATCAGATTGTTTTTTGAATTGTTGATCATAAATTGATCTCAAAATCGAAATTTGATTTTCAATTATTTGCAAATTATTAAAATTCCCTTGGAAATACTTGTTATTCAGTTCATCAATGTATTCCTTCAACGATTGCTGATATTCTTTATGTTTTTCATCTGATTTACTATCAGGTTTCTCAAAATCAAGTATGAAATTAATCAATCTGCTATAAAAATCTTTTGAATTCTTTTCAGAAACGTCTTTCATCAAATCGAAATCTTCTGTGTTGATTGCGAGTTTCGCAACGAATCCAATGATTTCATCATTTGCAGGATATTGATTCATAAGTCTCAGAGAGAACAACTTGAGTACATTGTACATTCCTTGATGTTCTAAATACTTCAAAACTTGTAATTTCTCGTCAATGCTTGAATTATATGACTCTAAAACCAAATTATAATTTTTTTCTTGGAACATTGATGAATAAAAGTATTCAAGATTATCAAAATCATCTAGATTGGAATAGATCTTTTGGAACATAAGTTGATTTCCTTGATCTAAACTATCAATATGTCTCAAACAAATCTCATATTTTTGCATTTTCATCGCTGTAGAAATCAAATCATTTTGATTAATGATATTGTTCTTAAAAATATTAAATTCTTTGTTATAAAATGTTGGATAAAGAGAGAATATAAAATTCAATATCTTATTTGTTCCTTGATGTTCTTTTGATAATAAGAAATTGATGATTTTTGTCAATTTTTTGAAATTTTCTTCTCTACTTCTGATATCATCAAAAACATGAATCAACAAATATTTGCTCAAATGCAATGAACAAGTACATCCAAATACTAATGATCTATATCTGGTGTCTTTATGATTTCTAAACATTTCGATTGCAATATCATTTGGAGTTTTAATGAAAGAAAAATCTTCTTTTTCTTCTTCAGAAATTTCACTCAAAACATTAAAATTGCCAAGTGAAGTGTTTGGAATTGGAACAAAATGCTTGATTTCTTTTTCTTCAATGATGTCGCAAATATTGAGGATATAATATCCAATATGGTAAGAAATAGATCCAAACTCTTGAAGCATAGGACGAATGAAATAATTCAAAATACCAGAGAAATCATTGAAATTTGGAAAAACTTTTGAATAACTTTTTCTCAATTTTTGACACTTTTGAGAAATTTTTGTTTCAATGTGATCAGGAAGATCTCTTTTCATTAAATAATCCAACTTTATCTCTTTGAACTCGAAATCTTCCCTGCTTATTATAGAATCAATGACTTTTATTGGCAAATCTTCTGAAAAATTCTTCAAATTTGAACTATTATTTGCCAATTGATAAATATTTATGACATCATCGTTTTGTTTGGCTGATCTACTGTCTCTTTCAAGTAAATCAAGTATTTGCTGTCTCGTAAAGACATTTGCAAACTGTTTCAAACATTCTTCATTATATTTTCTATAATCTACAATCAACATTGAAATAATCTGATAAATTTTATCTGTGAAATATTCATCATGATTAACATAGTAATCGTTCAATCTAATCATTGATAATTGCAGCAAATCAATATCGTAATGTTGGTTATAATATCGATCCCCTGAACTTATTTTCAGAAACTCTTTATGCATGAAATACATCGAAAACAAATCATTATAGTTGGAATGGTTAAGTGAATGACATTTCGAATTAAAAAAAATGTTTTGATGAAAGGATTCATAATAATTTGCATTTTGTTTATTGAAATAAACAAAACGGCTCAAGTTAAGTTTTGTAAGTTTTGAACAACATTTATTTAGTTTTATGTTTAAATAATCATCATCAATGCTTCCATCATCAATTTCGTCAGCAAGCTTAATGAAATTTTTGACTTTATGTTCAAATCTTTGATATTTATATTCCTTTGAAATATCAATTTCATGAATCGAATTTTGTTCTTTCGTTTGACTTTGTACTGCATTTTGATTTTGTTCTATCTTTTGATTTTGTATAACATTTTGTCCTATCTTTTGGCTTTGTATTACATTATGTTTTATATTCAGATTTTGTTCTATATTTTGATTTTGTCTTAAATTTTGATTTTGTTCTATCTTTTGGCTTTGTATTATGTTTTGATTTTGCTTTATATTCAGATTTGGTCCTATCTTTTGGCTTTGTATTATATTTTGATTTTGTTTTATTATCAGATTTTGTTTTACCTTTGGAAAGAAAAGTTTCGTAAAATCAAAACGAATTTCTGGATCAAAATCTGTTAATTGATTAATTACAGATTCCCGATAATTTTCATCTTTAGTTATGAAGCTATTTTGTTCAAGCAAAGTTTTGAAGATGTGGTAAATGAATTCAACATTTTTGTTATTTTTAATTTTGTCAAACACCTTACTGTGAATTTTGAAATTTTTGTAATCGTGTTTCAAAATCGAAACAAGCAATTGATCATTAGAATAATTCGTTAATAAGTCATTAACACAATCCGATATTTCTTGTTTGAAAAGATCAAAGAAATTTTCTGAACATTTGAAGTTTTTTTCTTTGACAAAAAATTTTTTGAAATTTGCAAAATTTTGATTGTAGTCGATTTTCTCTTTGTTCAAATACTTCGTCAAGAAATACGTCATCTCAGAATCACTTACGAAATACTTTATAATATAGTTCGTAATAAATTTTTCGCAATCATCATAATTTTTTTCATAATTTTTGAGAATTTCTGCCATTTTTTGTTTGTATTGAGTAAATGCTCTGATTTCAATGATTTGCTTATTCAAAAGCCAGCAGATTAGATCTATATTATCTGAAGAAACAAGTACATCTACCATTTCTTTCTTTTCTACTTGGTATTTCGTTTTAAATTTCTCTAAAAACAAAAGAGAATTTTCGTTTGTTTCCAAAAGAGAAAAAATTCTTTTGCAGGATGAATTGTTGATGTTTTCGAGCTCCTTCTCATAGCTAGGATTAAGTCTGATCAATGAGCATTCAATGGATATCTTTTCTTCCTCATTTTCAGTGTCTAAATACTGTTTCAAATCTTCAAAATTGATTTTCAAAATTTTACAAATTTTTATGAAAGAAATTGAAGTGTAAAATGATTTGTAGTAGGATATAATCGGCTCTCTGTATGTGGAAATGCTTCTGTAATCTGTTTCAAAGAAAGATAAAATGATTTCGAAGTAAAAATCAATAAATTTTGGAATTATTGAAGAAAATTGTGAAAAGAATTTCAAAAATGAGATTAATTTAACTGCAAACAATGGAACTATTTGTTTTTCAACAGGATAAATAGCATTTTTCATGGTTTTCAGACAATATTCATCAAATTTTTCTAAATCTTGAAATTCATTAATGTAATGTGTAATAAAGTAAATTAAACCATGGAAAATAACTGATGAATCATGTATATTTCGTGGATGAAGTAATGTAAGTAATTTCAAACTTTGAATTAAGGGATATCGAAGGATAAATGAGGTGATTTGATAAAGAAGTGAACTGGTAATGATAACCTTAGTCATTAAATAAGTTTCTGTAATAACCAAAATAGATAAAACGTCAATTTTATTGTTTTCTGTATCATGTGATGTAGATTGATCATTTGTTAGAATAGTTCTCATATCTAAGTCAAATGATTGTTCTAATTTTGCTTCAAATTGACGAGAGATTGATGGTTTTAATTGATTGAAGAAATTTTGTAAAATTTTGCGTACACCTTCTGTTTTATTTGTGTGGGTTATGATGTTGAAGAATGATGAAATGAAATTACTGAAATTTCGATCGTCATATTTTAATCCTGACAAGATAAAACTATTAAGTAAATCGGATAATTCCTTATTATGATCTTTGTGGTCTTTCAAATCAATATTGTCCTGATTTTCTAAACTCGTCTCAGGATTTGATCCAATCATGAATGAATGTCACTTTTTTAAAACTAAATAAAGAGTTAGACTCTTTTGAAGTCACAACAAAATGGGTAATTAAGGATTTATTGCTTTCTTTCTTGTTCAGCATGAATAACTGGTTTATTGTAAAGGTATGTCTTGGGCTTTCAGGATATCTTTGCCATAATTAAAGAAAGAATCGATGCAATTTGATTCTCATCAAAAAAAAAATTACAGAGATTGTCTACACAGCCACTATCATCAGTTTGCTTGAGTTTGGGATTAATCCAAGCCAATTAACAAATATCATCCCCAATTCTGTTCCATTTATAAATGTTTTCAGTGATTGTCATAAAGCAACTAAATTGAGAAAAATTGTTACTTTTCTAAGTTTCAGAAACTCACAAACTGTTATGGATACAGCTTCTATTCATGATCCATGAGTTGATGCTTAAGAAAATTATAAGAATATCAGAAAACATTTTTTGATAAACCTCACATATGGGTTAGAGATTTTTTTACAATAGAAAATAGAATAGCTTACTATTTCAGAAAGTTTTCAATGCAATAATAAGTTAAGATTTGATATTTATTAAAATTCAAGAACAAAAATAATTGATAATCACTCATTTAGCATAAATGAATAGGAAAGCCATCTTATGTATCTTATTCAACAATAAAGCATGGCGAGCAAAGTGTGATACGCATAAAAAATATTGATTATGAGTAGATATGAACAAAATCCAGAGAGAATATTCATTTTTAAATGTAAGTGGGAATTAATATGTTTAAAAATAAGCAAATGACTCGAAAATTTCATGGAGAACATCAAACAAAATTCGGTAAAAAGGGCAATTTGAAATCATGAGCAATATTTGTGGACTATGTAAGGGTTTCGTTTTGCTAAAATTGTCACTTTTATAGCATATTTGTTTTTGGATGTTTTGCGAAACCAAAAAAAAAACTATGATATACAATGTGTGTGTAAAGAAAATACTTTATTTACTAGTTAAAAAATCATTTGGTATTGATCAAGTTATTTTTTCTGGATAAGATATTATATGGATAATTGGATAGAAAATACAATTATATAATCTTGTACCTGGTTTAATTAAGCTAATTGTCATCAGAAACTTGTAATTTTTATGAATTTCAGATTTTCTTTTCATTACTGCTTTTCTTAATAGGTCAAGTTCTTATTTACATTATAAAGTATGATATTTACAAATATCAAGTTATCATGTTTTTTGAGAAATTATGAGAAACAAACAAAAATGAAAAAGATAGGAATAGCAATGAATAGTGATGTGGGTATAGAAAATGTAAGAGATATGAATGCAAAGCAATCAGTATTTAGGATATTGACCATAGATTTCGAAAAAAAAATGCTGCATATTGAGCGAAAACTATGATTATATTATAAGGCTGTCATTTAAAGCATAATGAAACTATTCCCTTTTCATTTTAATCGAATAAGATAGTAAAGATTTTTGAATTAGCTAGAAACTGATGAGATGTTTTCACAAATCAGATTTTTAATCTCTATAATGCATAATTCACTCAATATCTCAATTTTGATATTGCGAGATATTTTTGCTATCGGTTTCGCAATTTTGACACAATAGCAAGAGGGTTCTATTGTTGTAAACAGAAATTCATCAAAAGTGACACCTCAGAAAAGCTAAAATATTGAATTTTTGGAACTTTTGATAGAGCACGTTTTTAAATATTAATTAAAGTAAATGTATATTTTGTAAAGATTCTTTTTAATAAAAAATAAAATTTTGAAGAAGAACACAAAATCTTCTGAAAAATAATATCACATAAACTCATATTATTTTCTAATATATAACTATTTTATATAAAAATCAAATTCAATGATCTTAAAAGCGAAGGATAAACCTCAAAATTTACGAATATAATGAGTGGGAATATAATGCTTATCTATCATAAAACCATATGAAATATCAATTTTTGCTTTACGCCTAATTTTTGACGACAATTAGCAAAAAATGTTAAATGTTAACACTCAGTCCATTTGAATATGAAAAATAAAACTGACTTTGATTAAATGTTTTTATTTATCATGCAATTCTTCTTGCGACCAAAGATTTGAATAAAAGTTCAAAAAATAAGATAGCTTAAAAAATAATATACGGTAGTGTTTACTAATAGATGAATAGTATATAAATTCTATTAAAATGGATTTGATCCAAAAAAATATAAAACCAAAAATAATTGTTATAATTTAAATGAAGAAGTAATTTAAAACGATTTTATTTATGATCAAATTTTATATATTTTTTTGGATCAAATCCATTTTAATAGAATTTATATACTATTCATCTATTAGTAAACACTACCGTATATTATTTTTTAAGCTATCTTATTTTTTGAACTTTTATTCAAATCTTTGGTCGCAAGAAGAATTGCATGATAAATAAAAACATTTAATCAAAGTCAATTTTATTTTTCATATTCAAATGGACTGAGTGTTAACATTTAACATTTTTTGCTAATTGTCGTCAAAAATTAGGCGTAAAGCAAAAATTGATATTTCATATGGTTTTATGATAGATAAGCATTATATTCCCACTCATTATATTCGTAAATTTTGAGGTTTATCCTTCGCTTTTAAGATCATTGAATTTGATTTTTATATAAAATAGTTATATATTAGAAAATAATATGAGTTTATGTGATATTATTTTTCAGAAGATTTCATTCTATATGCCTATGAAAAGTACTCTCAAAACTAACTTTTCCCTAATTATAATTAAATCTAGAATATTGTATTATGCTTAGTATTATTTCATTTTTCTCATTCAATTTAGAATTTACAAATGTCAAAAAATTGAGAGCTGTCACTTTTGATGAATTTCTGTTTATTACACTATAAGCATTATTATCAACGTAGAATCTGAATATCATATCAGAAAATGTCGCAAATCTGACATTTACCCGACCAAATAGCAAAAATAATTGAATACTTTTCGCAAAAACTTTAAAAATCGATAAAAATATGAAATATAGATATTAAAGAGACTTTTTATATAATATTCATAAAGATTTTCCAAAAATATGATACCGCAAAATTAAAAAAGTGACGTCTTGAGTGGAGTCAAAGGTCGAAATTGCTAGCTAAATGTTTTTTAGCGAAATTGCGTATTGTACGTTTTTTTCGCAAAACGAAACCCTTAGACTATGCGATAATGTCAAGGGCAGTTAATATCAAGAAATTATCGGTTTGGTCGCGAGGGACATGATCGATTTTACAAAATTTTTGAACTTTTTTTTTAAAGAATAGTATATGATTTAGTTATTAATATATGGATGATTTGGTAAAATTGAATTGAACTGAATTTTCGTTGGAGAATTTATTTGATAAAATCCAATATTGATAAATTTCCATATTACTCACGCCGAAAACTATTTACATAACTCAATTCAAATTGATAAAATTCCACTCAAAAATTGAAAGAAAATTTTTGATCAAATCGGTGAAAACCGTCCGGTTGTTTAATGTGCGTAGAATTTTGTGTGTAACCAAAGATTTAAAACTACTCAAAAAACACTCAATTTAAAAATCAAGTCATTAACTCTGCTACACTGTACCAAACAAAACATCGATAACAATTGACGATTGTGTATTTAAATGGTTTGAAAATAAAAACGAACAAAATCATCTCACCTTCATAGAAAAATTAGTGTAACCGCTCATTGAAAATCTCATTTATAAACGGTATGATTTTAATCAAAAATCTTGATGTTTGTCATCCCTACCGACACTAAAGGCGCTGTCCTTCGTCCAGCTTTTATGGATATAATAGCTAAACGTGTTACTGAAGCCAAAAGAAAACCACATCCAATACCTACTGTTACAATGCAAAATAAAATCCCCAAACAAGTAAGTAATCAACCAGTAAGTGTTAATCCGAAGCACTCCCCTCCACGTATTGCAAAAATACTTGACAAAACACGCTATTCAATTCAAAATCTTTTGAATTGATATGGCAAAGTATTATTTCACACTTCTTTTTGCGATTTTGTTTGATATCTAAATGTTTTTTGTTATGGTTTGTTAATTTACATACTAATTTTTATCACTTATCATTATAATTTCAGAGAAAAAATATGATTTTTTTATATACATGGATAAATAACAGTTTTATAATATAATCTATATAGTATTAAAGCATAGTTATTAGATGTAAACACCTCTTGAAATGTCTTAATATTCTAAACCTTGAAATTGGATCATTTGAAGATTCTGATTCAATTTTCGTGATATACAAAGATAAAGTTGTAGATAGAAGTATTGAGCATGTGTATAAGAAATCTAGTTGAATTGGGTTAAACTTAAAATCATAGTGCATAGTGCGTAGAAGCAAAACATACTGAATTTGCACAAATATATTGAATCATACTGTAAATATAGTCCTAAAATTGAAACAGAAATTATCATCAAAACAAACAAAATGTTAAGTAAATGATAAATCTTCATCATGATTGCATCATCACCAAGCATACCTGAAGAGAAAGGAACAAGAAGATGCTCTCCAGAATCGAAATAAAAGAAATCTAAAAAAGCAAACAGAGAAAATAGCATTCCAAATGCTAAAAAGCATAATGGTGGAATATTATGGTAAAGGAAAGAAAAAGAATATCTGCAAGTATCAAATCTAAAGTAATAAATTAAAACGCATAGCATAATGCGATTAACTTGTGTGTACGATAACGAAGGAAATGGTAACGTTGCTAGGATAATAGTAAGGTTGAGAAATTTATTGTAAATCGAAAACTTTTTGAAGAGTAAAAGGCATAAACAAGAACTTGTAAAGAATACATAACGGAATACTGTTCCGAAATTGCGGAATGCCGTATCATATAAAAAAATATGAAAATGAATTTCTGTAATTAATGATGGATTGAAGTTCATTGATATTTTAAACTTTGAATAATTTGATGGGTTTAATCTATGAAGTAAAATTAGGCAAGAAGAACTGACTGGATTATTTGGATTAAACATAAATTCTGATTTTTGATTAATATGTGTTTTGTTTGAGACTACTCCAGCGTCGTCAAGTTCTAGAAATGTAAAATTGTAATAAAAATTTGTGATTTCAAAATTTGTTGGAGGAATTCGATGTAATTTAGCATACATGATCATAGTATCATATTTATGTGAGTAATTTATTATCATATCTGTTTCTAAAATTCTCTTTTGCATTCCAAGTTCAATTGGAATTGAAATATCTTTTTTATTTGATAGGGAATCAACATATTTCAAAGACGAATATAGTATCTTTAGCAGAAATGACATTAACACAATAACAACTCCTATTTGTATTTGGTTATTCCTAATAGTCTTACTCACATCATCCATCAAAAATGATGGAATTTCTTAAAAATTCTTACACAAACAATGTGTATTAGATAAGTCTTCAAAGTTTTTTCAATTACATAGAAAGAGAGTAAAACAATTGAGCAAAATTTCTCATCGTTTTATTTTATAAGGAATTTGAACGGTTCGAAATGGATGAATTTGAAATTTCTAAGTTTCAAAGTTTGCCAGTCAGGATATTTCCTGCAGAGACTAGTAAACTCAAAGTGAATCAAGCTCTTTTCTTCTTCTTTGCGAATGGCCTGAAAAATTCGCCATTAACTATTGTAAATCAAGGCTTCAAATATGTAGAAATAAAGGATACTGCCTTTAACTATATTGATTCGGATGAATGCGGTCTAATGTATTATGGTCAAATGCCAAATTTAAAAATTTCACTCAATAAAGTAGCTCTCCGGTCAGTTTCCGGACATGATGGAATTATAAGATCAACTGATACTCAGGTTTCATCGTCAATAAATGCCGAATTAATTAACTGCGAAAATACATTTGATAATCCATCTCTAATATCCGCTTATGCTACAACATCGCTTGCAACTTCAAATTTTACTAAAAGCTTTAATGAAGCGCTAACATTATATGTAATACCTTCAGAAAAAATCAAATATAATTCATATTATAATATTTCATCGAAGGAAAGTTCACCGCTTTAATACAGTGATTCCAGTTCATCATTTAGTGTCTACAGTTGTAATTTTGAAAGCGTTTTGAAGTATCAACCTGGATCAAAGATTAATTTCGAGAAATGTTTATTTATTCAAAGCGAGAATATGATAGTAGCTAATAGCAATGTTACTTACACTAAATGCTATTCCGATATCGAAAAAGAAAGTTTTATTATTACATCGAAAGAATTAAAGAGTTTGGAACTATTTCAACCTGATCTAAACTATTCAAATGAAGCGTATGATGTCAAGAAAGCAAGTACAAGATATACTTTTGACAATATTTGGACAATGATTGGTTCCGTCGAAGATTCTTACTTCCATGATATATCAGTCAGTGAATCTGGTGCAGCAATTAGAATTGCTACTTCAAACTTCACATTAACTGTTGACAAAGTATTTTTCTCACAATGTACTTCTTATTCAGGATATGATGCTGTCACAGCTGGTGCCATATACTATGTTGTATACACAGGATATATTTTTGTGTATAAAACATGCGGAATCAATTGTTCATCAATGCAGGAAGCTCATTTCTCATATTGTAGGATCGTAGATAATGGATCGGCCAGTATCAGTGATCTAACAATTGCTCAATGTCCATCTTCGATCAAGTATCAAGGTTATACTCAAGGATTTTTTATGAATTCAAGATTTGAGCGAACAAATATCTCAAATTGTCAATGTCCAAGTTTCGCAGCTGGCATGTACTCTGCTTCAATTGATTTCCCTTCTGATCAGAAAAGTATCCAGTTTAATTATTCATCTTTCAGTCATCTTTCGTGTAAGAAATATGGTTTGTTTAACACCGAAGGATCATCTTGTCTACTTGACAGCTGCAACTTAATTGAAAATACGGGATTATTGAATATAATGCCAATGTTCAATGGCAATTCAACTTTATTAAACTGCTATTTCAAGGGAAATGTCAATTTGACACTTCCACTTGCTGAAAAAAGTCAATCTGAACCAAACTCAATTAAATTTGGAAAGTATTGCAAAGTAATAAATAGCAATACAGCTCTCAAGATAGCACTTGGTATAAGTATCCCCATAATCATAATTGGAGTAGCTATATTAGTTTATTGTGTTATCAACAATAAAATGCTTGCAAAACTTCAGGCTAAGGAAGATTTACGCAGAGAAGTCGACTTAAGTTTTGGCTAATCTATTTATAATAAGTTTGTTCTACATTATCGAATAAATTTTACTTTCTAAATTAGTTTTATAAAAACTTTCTGAACACTATGCATACCAAATGTCAAAGAAAAGAGATTTTACTAAGTTTGATTTATGGAAACAAAAGTTCTAAAAAATATTTTTCGAATTAAGCTTAAATTGAAACTAAATGATCCCTTGTTTTAAATGTGCTGGAAAAACTAAAGATAGTTCACATACAAACAAAGTTCCCCACAGGAGGAAGCGATAATTGTGAAGTGAAATCAGATCAGAATCTGATCATGTAGTCACTCTATCATTATAACAATAATCATGCCTATTGTATTCTGTATCAGATCATCTTTTAATTTTATTTTTTTATAATGTCTGTTTCTAATATTGTTGATCTTGCTCGCCTATCGTGCGAAAACGGAATCAATAACTTTAACGCTTTTGATCTAATCAAGGAAATACTACTCAGCATATTAGATACAGATTCTATTCCTTCAAAATTTAATTGTTCATTGAATGATTTCTTAGATAAACATTGTCCTAAAATCGTGGAAAGATTATTGGGAGCATATTGTCTCAATGAAGAACTCGCAGATCCTATTTTTGATTTCTTAAAAGAAATTTTATTAATTTTCGAGAAACATTTTCATCGATTGAATGATGGCTACATAAAATCTGTATGTTTAATCGTAAGCAGTCTGAAATGTAACTTATTTAAATCATTTAAGAAAAGAAATTTTCATGAGGAATTAATTCAAGTTTTAAATCCCAAAAACAATGCAGAACAGATCAACGACATGATCAAGGACGCTGATGAACAAAACCTACATAAGATTTCATTGATTTTTTCAATAATTTCACAAATTAATTTCACTTCTCCATCATTCAAGCCAATTCTGACATTCATTGACCAAACATGTTTATCAGAAAAAGTAAATCCCGATGATTTGACAAGAATTTACCGATCATTAATCAAGATTTTACCAGATGAACGAGAAAGCATTACCAAATTGTTTGTCAAGTCATCAGAACATTATCTAAATACAAATGTCAAATGGATCATTACAAATATTCAATATTTCAAAGTAGATAACATTTTCATGAAGAAAATCATTGATCAAGCACCAAATAACATGTTATTGGAGCTTGTTAATTGTATAGATTCATATGATGACGATGTTAAGCTTCATCTCTTTAAGAAAACGTTGAATCAAAATTCAATTCAATCATGGAGCTGTCATTTAGACAAATTCTTCTTCGATAACTTTGATTCAGCAGATATAAACGAATCCAACTACAAATTTATGATGTTTGCATTAAGAAATAGTGAAATTGATCAAAAAGACAAATATTTCAAGAAATTACAGTCATATGTATCGTATGAAGATGATTTCAATACTTTACAAGCTTTGTTTCCCGACCAATCATTGAAAAATTTTGTTGATTCATTTTCAAGATTAAAACCAACAGAAATCTACTCAATTATCGAGAATAACTTCAATAACATTGATATAGATCTATCAACAGTTGTTCAGAACACTGAAGAAGAAGATTTGGAGAAATTAATTCAAATTTTACCAAAATTATCTTCAGAATCCATCAGAAAACTGGAGAATTACGTTTTATCTCTCAAGTTTACAGAGAATAGACTTAAATTGGAGCAGAAAATCCATGAAATAACGAAAGATGAAGAAATTATTAAAAAAATCTGTAGAAAACAACAGTGAAATCGGCTCATTTATTGCATCACCAACAGATATATCAGAATTAGTACAGAAATGTCTTGATTATCCATCGAATTCCGGATATTTGTACTCATTATTAATTTTATTGAAAAAATGCAAGTGCAAAAAGAATTCTTTCTACAAAGAAGATGGTAATGAAGATCCACCTATACTGAATGACACTGCTGCGAAGTTCTTTCCGCTTTTAAAGAGAGAAAATGGAGAAATAATTTTGGAAATTCTGAATGAACTGCCAACAATCAACAGCGAAGTACAGAATCTCACTCCTGCTATCGATATGCATACAGATTGGTTCTCCAAACTCGATGTCGACGAAAAATTTGTTTTCATTTACAGATTAAACGCAATTGGAAAGCTTTTGAGCAAGCAGAAGTACCCAATGATCTTTGAAACAACGGGTGGCGCAGAGAACCTCATCAGAACCGCTCTAATGTTCTCACAAGGAGTTCTAAACTTCAATGACACAAAAATTGACATAATTTACGAAATTTCAGCGAAAATTTTGAAAATTTGTCCGGAAATTGTGTCGAAATTCGCTCCAAAAGAGTTCACGGTCGCTGCCAACACAAGGAGCCCGTCCTCTATACTCTTCTTCGCAGAGGCTTGCTCTCAGAACTCCGAAATCCCGGCAGAAATCGAAGAAATACCAAATATAATAAGAGAATTGGTTATTGATGAAAAGTGCCAAATTTCGGAGTCTCATTCAAATATTTCTGAGAGTGTATTGAAAATTTTGATGAGTCTTCAGAATTTTGCAGATATCATCGGTATATTATGTAATTTGTGCGAACCAGCATTTGCAATGCAAATTGTTACTTTTCCACAGCTAGTTGTCAAAATTTCTCTGCAAATTCCAAGTCAATACAGAAATCAAATATTAGAAACGTTTATTGAAGCATTTCTTAAGAGATTCAACTTCCCTGCAAGCTTATCTGATAGGATATCATTCAAAGCTCCAACAAATGAGTTCGCAAATGCTGTTTTTGCTGCATTTACTGAGATTTTCCCTAAAATTGAAGAAGTTCCTTATCACGAGGAAATATTCCACATCCTCATTAACAATGTACTCCTTAATAGGTCAGTTTATTACGAACCATCTCTGGAATTGATGAATTTGATTATGGCGATGTTAGATCGTTTTACAGACCTTGTTGCCAAGTCTTATGACATTCTTAAGGCAGCTAAGACTGACAATAGCGATGGAGTTCTCATGAAATTGAATTCTTTCGTTGAAAAGAAAATTTTATCAGAAAAATCAATTTCTTCGAACGTTGCTTATGAATTATATCAGAATGTTAAGTTCATAAACTTAGTTCTTAGCGATGTTTTCTCTGAAAATACTTGGGAATTCGAATTACAAAAATTATATTCAAATCTTTTAATTTTCCCAGCTGAAACCGTCTCTTCTAAGAAGTTTGATGAACTTTTTAACTGTTCTTCTTTGAAAGAAGTCATTTCGAAGTTTTCTTCCTTAGATTATTTATCAAATTCGAAATTTGATGAAAATATCATTTATTCAAGAGAAGAATTAATACTATCCTTGACAAATAAGCCAATTTTACAAGGAAATGTTTATCCTTCGTTGGTTTCTTCGATGAATTTTATTTCTAAAACAATTTTGAAGAATGTTACAGAAAACATGGTCTATACATCAATTCTATCAAGAATGGAAGATGAATTATCCAATCCAAGCTTCTGTCTCGATAGATTTTTTGAGATAATTTCAGAAGTCCAAAATGACGCTGTCAGATTGCATACGATTTCATCAAGAATACAATCTGTATTCGAAACATCGTCCGAAATCACGAACAGCTTCATTAAAAACTATGATCACTTCAAATATCTCTTGGATGACCGCGAAATCGTCAGAAAAGAGTATGCAACTGTTCTTATAACTGCATGTCGCTGCAATCCTTCTCAAAACATCTTAAATGACCTTTTAGAGAAGATTAATCCTGATTTATGCCAAAGTTGGGCCAAATTAGATTCAATTTTCATCGTAGCCAGTTCACTATGTCCGAAAAGTGAAGAATTTTCAGTTGCTGAGAGATTATCCCAATTTGTAACGATAGATCTCGAAAACTACACAACGCAACATGAAAACGAAGACATATATGTTGATATTGACCACACAGGACTGTTTAATCTCCTTTCCAGGATAGATTTTGAAGAAATTCCAACATTTATTTCGGCATTTCTCCAAATTATCATGTTCAATGAGATGTTTAAGTCCAAGAAGCATCTCCAGTCGTTTATCAGGTTCATTTCGAAGACAATTTTCGATAATAAAATTTTACAAGAAGAATTATTCGGAAATTTGAACAAAGAAGGCCAAATTGTCTCTCCGTCAGTTGCCAGCCAATTATTCGTCGTAAATCTCGCAATAAACGACGGAAACAAAGAAAGACGAAATAAGCAGTTTGTTTCCTTCTTTTCTAAGCATTGCAGTGACGATTACTCGGTGAACTTTGTGTATGAGTTCTCAATTGATGCTCCTGCCGCTGGAGATTTGATTTTCGAAGGATTCTTCGGAAATTTGGGTCTCTGGATAGAAACGTGGTTGTTTTCCTGGTACGAGAACGTGAGACAGCAATTCTGCAGCATGATTTGGTCGATCATTGACAAAATTTCCGTAGATGAAAAAATTGTAATTTTGAATTCGATTTTTGAAGTACTTTTACGGATGATTTCCTCCTTAGAGAAGATACCGCGCAGGAATTACATAGATATAGAGAACAGAAACACGAAAATCAACATGCCGGACGGAGATTTTTACAAATTCTTCAGATCTGTCATGTCTTCAGGGTTTTTGAACAACGAACTGCTTAAGAACTCTAACCAGTTGTACAAATACGTGCTAGAATTCCAAAATATCGATTCTCCGACTTCTATTCCTCGAATCCACCTTTTATTCTTCATTTTCAAAGCTATTTCACCAGACAAAGGCCCTCAACTGTTCCTTGGCTTCGATTATCCGAAATTCCTTTCCTCTCTTTCGAATTTTGATTTCGAAAATCCCCTGATTTCTCCTGAGCTTTCCATCCTGTACAACATCATAATAAGGACCCCGCGTAGTCTAATCCCTGTTTTCTATGCTTCCAGTGTGTTTAGGAGATCTTTACCGTACATTTTCAATAATCATTTCGAATTCGCCAATGAATTCTATTAGGTAACGATGCATAATTTTGACTTGATAGATAAAGAGAGTTTGGCGATGGAAATGTTTAAAGAAAAGGTATTTTCGAAGAATTTGGAAAAGAATTGTCTGAATTACTTCAAAGTTTGTTCCGTTCTTCTTGAAAAAGGCGAAAATACAGTTGAAGCAGTCACGCAATGCATTAATTTGATCTGGGACAAGATCCGTTGGGTAGTTATAAATCTTGGCAAATCTGGCGATGTTTTTTCGATGCCAAAGCTTCCATCTGAGATCATTATGTCGTATCTAGTCCAACTCGCTGGTTTCTATGTCCAGAAATACGCAATCTGTTTCGCTGGAAAGAAATCTTTCTTCGGAAAAGACTATGTACAAGAAATGAAGTCAGAATGGAAGGAGAAGAAGATCGATCCGAACTATTTACTCAATGTTTCAGTGTCTCAAAAGGTCGATTTCAATGGTTTTTATCAATTAATTGTTGGAATGTCGTATATTGATGAGAACTTAGCGAATTCGACCCTCAGATCGTTACAGAGTATTAGTATCATGGACAAAGCTGCCCAGAAAACGAAGAACCAAGTTTCGAAATTTTTAGATGAATTTTCTGAAATTGTTTTATCGATTTCTGACAAGAATTTGCAGCAGATTGAGAAAATACTTGTAAGAGAGTTCTGCTCGCAGATGGAATTGTACGACAGCCTTTCATTTGCTTTGAGTCGAATAATTCAACCGGAAAATGTTGAAAAAATTGACAAGCATATATCGGATGTACTCAAAGGAATCGTTGAAATCAACTGTTTCAACAACGGATTGCTTCAACTTTGTATCAAAATCGAAAAACAAGGAAAACTTGCTTCGAAAGGAGAATTGGTCAGCAAAGCAATGTCTCTGTTCAACGAAGTAGTTAGAGCTGTAAACAGATCACATGAACAAAAATTTATCGTATCCGCTCTGAATAAGATCAAAAGTGGAGCAATTTTTGTTAAAACTTTGGATCCAAGTGTTGTTTTTAACTCAATCAATGAGATTATAACACTTGGAATTAAAGTTAGACAATTTGGTCAAATTGAAGCTTCTAATACCATTGAAGATATCGAATCTGTTGTTTTAGGATGATACAAGTCGTAAGATTCGTAATATTTGAAGAAGAAAATATCAAAATATAATTTTTTTGTTAGAGTCCTTTTTATGAAAATTTGTAAACATTTCTATTAGTTTTTTTATAATTTTGAAAGAAGATTGGAATTGAGCATACTGAAAAAGAAAATGTATCAATTCTATTTTTGTATCAATCAACTAATACTAACTTCAATAAAATTCGTGTGTTTCCTTTCATCTTACTTTTGTTATCCAAGTAAGTGTCTGCAAATATCCATTGACGTGATCATTGGATCAGCAGCCCATTTTATTTTTTTGTATCAATTATTGAATCATTGGGGACTCCTTGATGAAAACCACCTTTTTGATCTATATTTTGAAGAATTGCTATTAAAGAAACGATTGATAGTTTTACCCTGGATTCCCGACAATTGAAAATTTTGCACATCAAAAATTTTTATTGTTGAACTTGCTGTGACCCACATAACTGTTATTGAGGGCTGAGAATTGCCCAACCGTATTGAAAACATCTATTCTAGATGGTCTATGATATTTTCACCAAAATGTATGACTAGTGCCGATTTCGATATCTAATAAGTTCTGGATTTGGGGTTCAGTTGGCTAATTTTATTAGACTAAGCTAGTTAATGCAGGATATGAATAGATCATACAATCTTTAATGAGATTGAACTATATAAGATTTTGCACTATTTAAATTGCACAGTAAAAACACCGGATTAAGATTTTATACACTATTTATATGAATGTTGATATATTTTTATTAAACATATTTGCATAAAATAAAATCTATTTGATATTGATCTTTAACATTCGAATTCACAGTTTTTTTGTGACCTACACATTGTCTCCCAGGGGAGATTTTGTTGATACATGCAGTTGTCGATGAGTTACGAAATAATCTTTGTGCATATACGTATTAGATAATATTTAATTATATGGATAGTTTTTGGAAAATTTTGTATGTAGGTTGGATATAATTGTGGGCTTCATCTGCTAAAATTATTTTTGAGATAAAAAAATTGTGCGTAAAGAAGTGCATTTAATGAAATATTTAGCAAGACAAGGTGTATATAATATGAAAATTACTATGTTATGCCAGAATTTATAGTAGACATTGAAGATTTTGTTAAAAGATGATTTAAATGTGTTTTTGGGGAATTCTAGGCGGCATTACATTCTGCATATGGTTTGCCGGGGGAGGATTAAAGGTTTTTTGATAAGGGCAAAATATGAAATAATAATTCTTAGACATACGATTATTTTTGATTCAAATGCTGTTCGGCATTAAAAGCAAAAATAATCTTATATCTGAGAATTACACTTTTCCGACATTTTTGGGTCGCTTCGCGCCCCTGACAAAACGTCGGAAAAGTGTAAATTATATGAACATCACAAATGAAAAATTTTGTGACATACGATTAAACTGCTTGCCCTAATGTGGACAATATTGAAAGGAATTCAATGAGTTCTCTCAAAAATAACCACCTTTTCATATTCAATACTATTGTCCACTTTTCGTCCAACTTAAATAATTTATTTGGAAACAACAAAACAAAATAGATAAAAATAAATAATGCAGCAAGGTCCAGAAAGACCTAAAAAATCGAAATAACGGAGTGGATTTTTGATATAACTTATTAAATGGAAATTATGAGATATTATAATTAAATTTTTCACACTATCCGAGATATAAGAAAATTAGCATCCAGGTAGCTCGGATATATGGGTAGTATCTATTTTTGGAGAAAACTCCAAAAGTTAAAGTTATGATTTACTAATGAGAACAATTATAAGAGAAACAAGTAGCTGAAAAGGAGCATCATTTGATATGACTAACAATTACTTATTCGTAAGTTTCTGCAATGTCTGTTCGAGGAGAAATGCTGCTTGATTTGGATGAACGTTTATAAGTTTTTAGAGTAAATAGTTGAAGAATTTGGAGTTCCTAGCATGAGTATGTTAAGTGGACAGTAGAGAAATTTGGTAGCAATGCATAACGGTTGCAATATTTTCGGGTAATTCAGAATAGGATCTGTTTGAGCATAAAGAGATGCAATATTATTGCATCTCTAATCATTAAAGCCATGCATCTTGTGATTTCAAAGCGTGTTGTGTCTCTGTTCCGCTCACTAAAAATGTAAAAAAAATTTGACTATTATCCACCTTAGGGCAAGCAGTTTATTTTCTTTTTCAAAAAAAAATTGAATTTTTTTATACATAAATCTTTATTCTAAAGGAATTTTGAGTAAGCTACATAAATAGCTGATTGTAAGCTTGATTTCAGCTTGAAATATCAAGGAATTCTGAAAGGATATGAGAATTCAGAATTTGAATTTGGCGTTAGGAAATCAGAGGGGATACATGGATTCATTTAAGGATTGAAATGGATGTGACTGGATCAACCGTAAATGCTGCGAGCGGGTTATATGGAGATGGAACCTAAGCGCTCATTTGCTTTTTCTGTTGATTCAATTTTTTTTTGAAAAGAAAATAATCGTACGTCACAAAATTTTTTTCGCTCATTTGTTGACATTCATATAATGAAAATTTTGTTAATATATAAGATTTAAAGAAAAAACAGTTGGAAATAAGTTTTGGAAAAATAGGGTTAAGATGTGATTTTGAGTTCCAGCAAAATGTAAGGAAAGTGATCTTATACTTAACATAACTCCTGACAAGCTCATCGAGAACAAAATTATAAGTGACAATGAGTGTTGAGTTTCTTTACAATGAAAAAGATTCATCCCATTGTACTGCAGATATTTTTTATCTACTCCGTTTTCCCTCACAAATTAATTTAATTTTCTGAATAATACGTATAATAAAATGGATATCTCAAATACGAAAATACAAAATTAATATTGGATAATTACTACATATAATCTGAACTTTTAAAATCATACATTTTTTCAAAAAATTGGATTTTTCAAAAATGATGTTGTATGAGAATGGACTTACAGAGAAATTTCAATGAAAATAGTAAGTTGATGAATTTGCGTTTATCTAGTTATGTGATGCATATTTTCACGATCTGACAACAGAAATCGAATCAGAAGAGCCGGAAGAATCAGATTACGCGGGAAAAATAGGTTTTGAAAGCTTAGATAGGGATATAATGAGATTTTATGAGGTGTGTTGTATAAATATAGTTTTTGCGATAATATGTCATGAGATCAGAATATCAAGGGAGTATATATGTGTTATTGTCACAGGTTTATATGTGGGGATAGCTCAGTAGAGTCTGTAAAATAGTTCAGTACACGCTATAAGTTATATAAAGCACAAAAAATAAAAAAGAAATATTAACAAGTTAAAATAATATTTTAATAATAGTATGCAAAGAGTTTTCTTTATGTACTTATAGTAAATGACGGCTAGGAGTGCATAATACACTCTTGCCGGTCAAAGTTCCGCAATCGTATTCTGATTGCAAAAGATTGTCTCATTCTGGGAGACATGCAGAGGCAATGTCTCCCAGAATGATACATTGTGACCGACAGGAGTGCATAATACACTCATTTCGGTTGAAATATCAAATTTTAGTATTAAATTCAACATTACTATTCATTTCATGCTTATATGAACCTCTTACTCAACCATAAAAGCTTTACCTAACCTAACTTATTCAACAAACCATTATCTCTTCGACTTTTTGATCTTATATTTTATTTCTTCATTCATATCTCAAATATAGGTTATAATTTATTTCACACATGTCCTATATTCATATCATACTTTAAATCACGTATTTCGCTGACATTTATTAATTTCGTTGATTCACGTTGATAAACCTTACATCATATCGATTAGAGATTAAAATATTTATATTGGTACTAAACCCATGATCATTGCATGTGAAATTCAAAAATAAAACTTTTATTAAATATTATATCTCATTTTGGTAATATTCTATAAAATCTATCTAGAAAGCTTCTAGATAGGTCAAATAAGAAAATATCAGTATTTCAGCAATGAGTCTTATTTGCATTGTTATCAGATTTAGGTGAAAAAAGCTTTTTCTATTTTGGTATCATGAATATAAAGTAACATGTACATATATAAATGGTAAGTTTTGACAGAGAGATATAGCTCTAATGATGAGATAATGAAATTCTAAATATGTTATATAATCATGATCGACCCTCACAGATTTGGCCCAAATTTGTGTGGCATACTGTCTAGGCATGAGGTA
Organism: Trichomonas vaginalis G3; assembly: GCF_026262505.1. Lineage (NCBI taxonomy): Eukaryota > Parabasalia > Trichomonadida > Trichomonadidae > Trichomonas > Trichomonas vaginalis. The sequence goes on along the minus strand of NC_067206.1, from coordinate 28,490,279 downwards.
ATATTGTGCTGGTATTAGTTTTTGAATATCTGTTAACTGTATGTCTGGGGTGAAAAAAATGCTATTTTAGAACCATGGGTCATGAAAAATTTTCAATTGTTGGAAATACAGGGTATTCTTTCTGTAACTGGTGAATCATATAGTATAAAACCTATGAGAGATGAGACAATAAGAATATAACTGAAAATGATGAAAATTATTTCAGTTTGTCTCATTTTTTATTACTCTTGCTATGCGATTTCACATAAAACTATTTACACATATTTATCATACTTTTGAACATCAAAATTTCTCAACTTTTTATTCGGCGAGTATAAAACTGAAGTGCGACATAAAATTTTTAAGATCTTCAATTTTTTTATCATGGAAATATGTTCGGTACGTTATTTCGTAGTACAAATGTGTGTACATGAAATAGTTGTAATAATAGTAACAAATGAGCAAATCAAGAATGTTCTCCAAAAAAAAGCTTCTGAAAACTCTTAATCTCCTCTATAGTAATCACTAGTCACTAGATATATGGACGGATTACATTGTACCTCACCAGAATCAAAGAATCATAATTTAACGTATATGAAACTCTGAGAAAGAGAATCTTCTTTATTTCGTCATTTGATTGGCCTTTTTGTCTATGATTAGAAAAATCTTTCTATTGGATTCCAATGACTCGTTATTACCAATACCAAAATGTTCGATAGTGTAAGAAAATATACTCTTAAGTATGATTATTTACCCTTCAATACGACCGAGTTCAATTTGAGTTTCTTAAGGGCGCACACGAGAGGATCATGTAAACTTCAGAATTTAGAACCTTATTTTTAGGCATTATCTTGGCTACCTATTTAGGCTCGAAAAGCAAAAAATATCAAAAAATACAACTTGACTCCATTATGACCCTTTCATGGAGGTAGTTTTTATCCGCTAGTATTTTCCCTTTGAATCTCTTTACAATTCGAAATCAAATTCAAAACTCAGTAGAAGAAAGGAAGAATCGACTTACTACGGTTGTAATACGAATAAATACATATATTTGATTATTTTTATTTACATAATAATTGTTTGAAGCTCATATTCCATCAAATTTTTAAATAAAAACATTAAAATGTTGAAAATGTTCATATATTTTAATAGGGTTTTGGCACTTTATTGAGGAATTACTACATACATAGTCGAACTGAACTTGATATTTTGAAATTTAAATTATTTATCAAAATTAAAATTTAACTTGAAATTTATAATTATTTAGTCATATTTTGCATAATTCTAAGTAGATTTTGTAAAAAATCAAGAAAGAAAAAAATTAAAGTGCTTTATTTTTTCTTTTTTATAATAATACATATTATTATATAATTAACATATTCATAATGTTTCACCCTTTCAAAAATATAATCCTCCTCTCAAATAAACGTACATACGGGTGGCCTCTTTTTTCAAAAAATTAAAATTTGAAATTTTGGGCTCAAATATTAGAGATTTTTTCAACCTTCAACGATATATGTTGTCTATATCAGACCTCCTTTCTTTTTGATACTTAACATTGTTCCTAAATCTTAGCCGTTAAGGCTGTTCTGAAAATATTTTTTTTTTCGAAAAAATTCGAAAAAAATTCTTAAAATTCAAAAATCCCTTAATTCCTGAGGATTTTGGAAAAAAGTTTTTACATGAACATGTGTATATTATATGAAGTATATTGATAAGATAAAAATCAAATTTTATTGCATATTCATCGAGAAAATAAACTAACGAATTCCTCAAAATTGAGAGGGTAATCCTCCTCCTCTCAAATAAACGTACATACGGGTGCACCCTTAAAAAAAATTAATTTAAATTTTTATTGAATTCTCACAAATAATCAAATATGAATATTTGGTTAAAATTTCTTATTTACTATGGAATCCCTTGTGTTACAATGGGTTTACTTGTACTAATATGGCCCATTCTTAGGACAAAGCGTATCTTGAAAGTATTGGCGTTTGAATTTATCGCACTTTCATGGATTGTTGCATTTTTCAGCGTAGAAGCATTTCAAAATGCATTCGAACAAAATACATCATATATCTATTTTATAATTGCATCAATAATCGTTTCAATTTTTACTTTACTTAAAATATTACTTGAAAAATATGGAACTCTTGCATGTAACAAATTTTTTCAACAATGTTCCAAATTTTATTACCATTACCTTATTGTTGAGGCATGTTCTATCGCCATTTTGTTTACCTTAATTCAATCATTTCTTAAAAACGTTTTTATTGAATCAGGAACGATGTACGAAGAAGAATTCATGATTCTTTTATCTCAATCCTCATCAACAGATATTCCTCTTGAAATGATTGTATCTTATTTAAGAAATTATTTTCTCAGTTGCTTTCTTCCTTCGGTTTTATTTATATTTATGTTCTTTGAAATAAGCAATTGCTATTTTACCATTCATGAAAAAACTTTTTTCTTGAGCTTTAGAATTCTTCCACTTTTTTACATATTATCATTTATTATAACCTACAATCAGCTTGTTAAAACCTCATCCAGTTCATGCTCAAAGTATATATTGCAAAATGTAGTTCATCCTCGCAGTAATCTTTTAATTCCTCCTAAAAAGAAGAAAAACATCATTTTGATTGGTCTCGAATCAATTGATTCTTATTTCTTCTCACCCAAATATGGAGGCATGACAGAGCCAACATGGATTCCCCATTTGCAAGATCTTCTTATAGATAAAAATAACACATACTTCACTCCATCCAAGAACGGTTCATTTGGTGGAGGACAATTGATTTTTAGGACAAGATTCACACTTTTTGCAACATTTGGAATGGTCTGTTCTGCTCCTCATATTAGTGCCAAGTTTCATAGAGCAGGTCCTGAAGACTTCTATCCAAAAATGGAATGCATTGGAGATATTCTTAAAAGGCATGGCTATTCCACTTCAGTTATATTTGGCGCATCATTTTATGATTGGAATATGGGATATACATTTTCAAAGCATCATTATGACAAAATAATATCAGATGTTCAGATGAAGCATCGAGGCTGGGTTAAAGATTTTGTCGTGATTGATCACTTTAAGAAAGAATTAGCTAGACTTAACTCTCTTAAGAAGCCTTTCTTCGCCCATATGCTGACCTTAGATTCGCACCAACCAGGATTGGTCTGCAAGTATTGTCCAAAGGCAAACTCTTCGAATGAAAGAGCTGTGAGATGTACTGATAAACAAATATTTGATTTCTTAGAGTGGGCCAAAACGCAGCCATGGTATAACAACACATTGATTGTGATGTATGGTGATCATCTAAATAGATGGCCAAAGTTCAGGACTGAATCTGAAAAAATTGGATATAAGAGATCAACATATAATGTTTGGATAAATTCTGCTGTAAAGCCAAAGATACAAACTGGTAGAATGTATTCGAATTTTGATATTCAGCCTTCTATATATGCAGCAGCAGGATTTAAAGTTAAAGGCGATAGAATTGCTCTTGGAACAAATTTGTTTTCCGATAAAGAAACGTTAATGGAAAAATTAGGTTTTGATAAGTTTGAAGATGAAATTGAAGATACACCAAAGTGGTACCACTCTGTTTATGATGGAATTCAGTACCAATCCAATAGTAATGACCTTGTTGTAACAGGAACTCTTGGAGAAAAAGACACTAGAGGTGAAAAGAAAGAAAGAGATTACTGGACAAATCCACTTGTTCAAAAGTCAAAGAAGCCCAAGAAATAATAAAAATTGTTTTATAAACTGCTTGCCCTAATGTGGATAATAGTCAATTTTTTTTACATTTTTCGTGAGCGGAATTGTAAGAGAATTCGTAAGCCTTTCATTTGCTTTGAGTCGAATAATTCAACCGGAAAATGTTGAAAAAATTGACAAGCATATATCGGATGTACTCAAAGGAATCGTTGAAATCAACTGTTTCAACAACGGATTGCTTCAACTTTGTATCAAAATCGAAAAACAAGGAAAACTTGCTTCGAAAGGAGAATTGGTCAGCAAAGCAATGTCTCTGTTCAACGAAGTAGTTAGAGCTGTAAACAGATCACATGAACAAAAATTTATCGTATCCGCTCTGAATAAGATCAAAAGTGGAGCAATTTTTGTTAAAACTTTGGATCCAAGTGTTGTTTTTAACTCAATCAATGAGATTATAACACTTGGAATTAAAGTTAGACAATTTGGTCAAATTGAAGCTTCTAATACCATTGAAGATATCGAATCTGTTGTTTTAGGATGATACAAGTCGTAAGATTCGTAATATTTGAAGAAGAAAATATCAAAATATAATTATAATTTGTTAGAGTCCTTTTTATGAAAATTTGTAAACATTTCTATTAGTTTTTTTATAATTTTGAAAGAAGATTTGTATAAAGCATGTTGAAAAAGAAAATAACTAAATTTGTATCAATCAGCTTAGACTATCATCTATCAAATTGGGATATTTCCTTGCATCTTACATTTATTATCCATGTTCTTTACATTCTCATTAGAAAAAAAAATCATGAAGAAATAAAGAATTGAAAAAGAGGTTTCCATAAAACATTGTTTTGCAAAAGGGTTATAACATGCTACAAAACTATACTATAGTCACGATATTAGATCATTTCAAAATTAAATTTAATGGAATTAGGAAATTAGTTCCAGAGATCCAAATATTAAAAACAAAAACATAAAATAATTAACGCAAAAAGGCTGTATTTTATTCTTTTGGCCATACATGATTCTGATCAGCATTAATGGCTATCTTAAAGAAATAATTTTGGGCCACTGATCAAACAAAAACAAACGAAAAAAACTTTTTTTTTTGGAATTGGGTGTGGAGATAGTATTGAGGCAGTGAACATTTATTGCTTTGAGATAGTGAGTATAGATTTATATTCCACTCAATAGTAAATTCTAGTATAATTTAATATAAAATCTGTTATATTAGTAACCGGGTATGAAGATTGGAGAATTTCTGTTAAACCTTCAAGGCTCTTCCATCCACCATTATATACAGCATCGACAACTCTCTGTGTGTAACTAATCATATCGGTGTAATTCGTTGGTTGGGGGGAGCCACAATTGAAATGCCTGCCTGGATGAATTACGCCAATCATAAACACATGCAGGTGTGTACAAAACTGCATATTTGGTAAATCAATCCTATTAGAAAATAACAATACCATTCCTGTTTTTTCATGCATGAATATTCCATTATAAATATTAGACCCTTGAACTGTAACAATAACTTTCAAAGACATCCAATATTTGATGATTTCCATAATAGGTACATCATAAAATTTATCATCTCTAATCCATCTGGCACCTCGTTCGAGCTTAGTTTTTATATTGAGCACCCTCACAAGCTCATCTGCATTATCTATAAATCTATTAGACCCAACAATTCTATTGGCAACAACATATCTCTCTGGTTTGATCTTCTTATATTCTTCTTTTTCAAATACAATAGCTCTGATACGCTCGATGCCACCGCTTGTCAATCCATGAGATTGTTCTAACGTATTAATAATCCATATCTTTTTAGCGAAAACTTGATCTGAAGGTTTCGTATAGACATAATTTATTTTAAGGCCTAAATAACGAGCTATGTCAAGTGTAATTTCAGAAAAATGTTTTGGATTAAGAACTCGTATTCCTTTGTCCTTAATTTCTTGTGGAACAAACATCATAGCACACAAGAAATCATGAATGTTATGGCCATAATTATCCCAAAAGTGAACACAATATACTAATTCGTCAACTACCTTGCTGGTTTCTCGGATTGGAAAAATATGATTAGTAGACTTATAAGAATGTAAACGAATAACAGTATCATTTTTTATAAGCATGTTTCTTTGGCAAAAAACGTTTTCCATTAGTGTTATATGAACGATTGTTTGTGTTGTAAAGTTTACAGGAATGAATTGTTTAAATCTAAAAGGCTTTTTTGTGATTTTTGTAAAATTTAAGCTGCTATCTGGCTCACGTGTCACGATTGTATATATTTGAAGGTGCGGAAATTTATACCACCATTCCATTCCGGTAATGTTTGGCCGATAAGGAAAGCAAAATAGATCATCTAAATTTGTATCAGGGCATTTCATTATGATTATATAGATGTATAATAACAGGCACATCAGTAGAATATTTGCGCGGGAGAGATAATGATCAAATGTTTTTAAAAACTCTATCATGATATCAGTTTCCGACCAAAATGAAAATTGAAAGAACTTGGAGAGCCTGTATTTAATGATATATAAAATTAGTCAAACTTACACAATGTTTTCAATTGAAATGAGGTCTCAAAATAAATTTGAGATAAATTGTAAATTCGAGACCTTAAAAATTATTGAGGCAAAATATTTGTACAGATATAGATAAATACATTTTCGAACTTTCAGTTTACTTATCAAACAATTCAGAAGTTTACTATCAAAGGTATTTTATTGATAAAATCATTATTGTATTTATGGAAATCGGAAATGATCCAGTGATGCAAATATTAAAAAATGGCTAACTGCTACAAAAACAATATTTAAAAATAAAAACATAAAATAATTAGCGCAAAAAGGCTGTATTTGGTTCTTTTGGCCATACGTGATTCTTATCGACATTAATGGCTATCTTAAATGCAAGTAAAGCCCTTGTAATATTAAAATTATTTGTCAATTTGACGAAATGTTTCATTGTTGGTTCTTGGTAAAGAATTGTATGATAATTATTACACGTTAGAGTAGTTATTGTTGAAAAGTCATAATTATCTGAGAATACAATGATTGCGACAACTGATTGTGGGAAGAAAATGCTGTTGAAGTAGTTACTTCCTGTAACAGCATAGAATATTTTTGCATTTGACCAGATTTTAACTGTTTCGTTAAGTGGTCTTGGCATTTGGAGATCTTTTTCCCATGGAAAATCTGGATAAGTTGTGTTAACTGCGTTAAATAGCTCATCAAAGTTACTAATGAATCTATTTTTTGCTTTTCGTTGAGAAATAACGTATCTTGAAGGAACAATTCCCGTCAAATTAAATTTTTCTCTAATCAATAAAGTTAATTTACGGAAACAAGGGCCAAGATGAGCTATATGTGGTCTTGGACAAAGATTAATATATAATTCTTTCGCAAATATCCATTGACAAGGACTCAAAATTTGAACTTCTTTTGAAAAATTTAATGTTGGGAAAAAATCGTCTACAAGATTCTTATGCGCGCAAATCGTAACTGTGGATTGCTTTAAAGCATCACTGGGAACTTCCATTAAAGGTGAAAGACCGTCTTGAATGAAATGACCGAAAATTAAAGAAAATTTGTGACCTACACTGACAACTACATCTCTTACTCCTATCACTGGACCTGTAAATGGTTGATACAAGTATAAATGTTTATCTTGAATGCCTGAACTAGAAATAAATTTGTTATTATACAAAACTGCACCTGTTCCAGAAACGTAACAGTTCCGTAAATGATACACACTATTATTGTTTCTATTGGTGGTATTTTGGTGCTCCTGACTCATATTAAAAAAGGAAAAGTTATCACTGATTACAAATGTATGTTCCGTGATCATTGGATCGTTAGCCCATTTTATTTTTTGATATCGATTATTGAGTCATCGGGGATTCCTTGATGAAAACACATTTCTTGATCTATATTTTGATGAATTGCTATTAAAGAAACGATTGATGGTTTTATTCTTTCTGTGACTAGTGAATCATATAGTGTTAATCCTGTGCAATATGTGGCAATAAGAATTAAACTGAAATCAATGAAAAATATTTCAGATTGTCCCATTTTTTTACTCTTGCTCGCTGATTTCACGTAAATCTTTTTGCATATGTTAATCATACTATTGAGCATTAAAAATTATCAGCTTTTTATTCAGCGAGTAAAAAAAAAAGAAGAGTGAAATAAATTTCAGTATGGTGACACCCCCAACATTTTCATTTGTTGAAAATTCGGTGTTACACTGGTACATTTATAGAGCTTAATATAGATATTTAGATAATAGTTGATATGAATTATGTATTGTGCAGGATATGATGTAGAAATTTATTAAGATTGTTTAGTTAAACATTATCAGTTTCTTTTGATTTGTTAGAGATTTCTAACAGCTTTATAGATTTTTGGTTATTTAAAGGGATTGAATTGCATTTTTAGCATAAAAACAACAATAATATAAAGATATGTAATATAAATTACCAGTGTCTCGCATATTCCTTATAGTTATAGAGGAAATAAGTTGCATTTGTTACAGGATACGAAGCATTTAGAAATCCTCTTAATCCGTCGAGACTTGTCCAATGTCCGTTATAAACAGCATCAACAACTCTCTGTGTGTATGTGACCATGTCAGTGTAATTTGTTGGTTGAGCCTTGTAAGAAAGGATTGGTCGTCCAGGATGAATCACTCCGATTGTAAATATGTGTAGATGCGTACAAAGTTGAAGATTTGGAGTGTCAACAATGTCACAAAACAATAAACACATACCTGTATTCTCATGCATAAATATTCCGTTGTAAATTCCAGATCCTTGAACGGTAACAAGGACTTTTAATGACATCCAGTATTTGATCATATCCGAAAAAGGAATACCATACGATTTATCATCCCTCACCCATTGACAACCTTTTTCAAGAGTTGTATTTTCATTCAAAATTTTGACAAGTTTGTTTGCATCATCAAAGAATCGCCTTGATCGAGGAGGCCTGTTAACAACAACGTATCTTTCTGGTTTGATTTTCTTGTACTCTTCTTTTTGGAAAATTATAGCCCGCATTCTATGAAAACCTCCACTTGCGTAGCCGTGGCCAAGCTCTCTTGAAGTGATGATCCATAGTTTCTTGGCAAATATTTGCTCGCGCCTTTCATCACGTATGGTTACAAAAGTGACATTTATTCCTAAGTATCTAGCGATTTGGTATGTTATATTTGTGCAACAAGGTGGCGTGAGAACAAAGAAGCCTCTGTCGTTTAATTCTTTTGGAACAAACATTAAAGCGGCTACATAATCTTCAATATTATGGCCAAACATGTTCCAAAATTGATAGACATAGACCATTTCCTCGTATGCCTGTGTATTTGGTTTGATCGAGTTTTTAGCAACTGCTTTTCCAAAGCATAATGTTCTGACAATTGTATCATTTTTAACTATCATCCTTCTTTGGACAAATATGTCTTCCATTAGTACAATGTAAATTACTGATTGTGTCGTTAAATTTTTTGGGATATTATTCATTGTTCGATACTTTTTTAAAGTAATTTTTGTATAATTTAAGTTTTCTTCTGGTTCATGTGTAATAATTGAGTTCATTTGTAGGTATGGTAGTTGGTACCACCATTTATTACCTTTTATTTTTGGTTGATCGGGAACGAAAATAAAACTTGTGATATGAGAATCAACTTCGGCGAATGCGTTTATGAAAGATGCATAAAGGGATAATATACATATTATTTCTATCACAAGCAGGAAAAAATAAATGATTTTGTTGTGGTTTTCTTCCTCAATCATAATGAATTTACAATTGAAAAAATTTTGTCAAACAAAAAAAAATGTTAGGAAAGGATTTCAAAATCGAGCGAATGATACTTGGTCCTTTAGAGAACAATGTTTATCTTTTGACATTAGCAAGTAGGATCATTGTCGTCGATCCTTCTTGTTATGGAAGTGAAATTGTAAAACACATTAAATCAGCCCATCCAAATGACAAAGTTGACATATATCTAACGCATGGTCACTCAGACCATATAGGTGGTGTACCAGAATTATGCGATACATTTCCAGATTTAAAGATTTACGCATCTTCACTTGATGAGCCATTGTATACAAATCCGGATTATAATCTTTCCAAATATAGTGGAGCTAGATTTGATATCAAAAAGTACATGGATAGAATGATTTTTGTTGATAAATTAGATAAACCAAAATTAAACTTCGATGGCATTGAGTTTGAAGTCATCCAAACACCAGGTCATACACCAGGTGGAACTTGCCTATACAATAAAAGCGAAAGTTCTCTATTTTCAGGAGATACTCTTTTCCAAGGCTCTGTGGGCAGGTCTGATTTCCCTCTTAGCGATGGAAAGGCATTAATTAGGGGAATTGTTGATAAACTTATGAAATTACCTGATAATACACTTGTATTTCCTGGCCATGGAGATCCAACAACCATTGGTGATGAAAAGAAGTATAATCCATTTTTAGCTATAAAACAATAGAATAATAAAATTACTTTTCAAGAAAATTTCAATGTAATTTAATTCAAATATTGTTATAATTGCTGAGAATATTCTTATTGGATAAGAATAGATGAAATGAGTGAAAAGATTTAGAAACCATTATATATTAGAAAAAATTGTATAAAATTTCATAACCATAATCATTTATATACAAAACAGTATAATACAAATAACTCTAATATATCTATTCAATTATTATAGAGATCAATTTCTTAAAAAAGATCGAAATCTGTTGTAAAATCGAAATCCATGAACATTGGATCAGCTGTTACGTCTTGAACAGCAGTCTCAATTTCACTTTGGTTGTCTATGATCTTTTCTTCTTCTGGTTCTGAAATTGGAGAGTTCATTGTTACAGAATTATGTCTAACAAGGACATTCCATCTGTTTTTAAGAGAATAGTCTGTTCTGTTGTTGAAGAACTTAGACATTTTAACCCATTTCGCTCCAATTTCATGGTATTTGCTAATTAATAAAGCATCTTCTTCGGGTGTCCATGGATTCTTATTAAGATCTGGTGAGAGATACTTTGTATATCTATCACGGCATTGTCTTGGGTTTCTATTTCCCATAATATGAGCAATGATGTTCCAGTTTTTATCTCCGTAGTATTGAACTAGTGCCAAAAGTTGGTTATCTTCAGCTTGTGTGAATTGAACTTTTGGATGTGGCTTGCCAAAAGATGGGAAACCTTTTTGGATGCTTGGATTTCGCACATATCGAAATTATAAATGATCTGAACAAGAAAAACATCAGAGTCATGTAATTGAAAGAGATAGTACCAGGAAATTGAGAGCAGAACGTATGCGATTTTTTATATAAAAAATTATTTTGAATACCATTGAAATTATTTTGAATAATGTTTTGTCCCAATGGTGATTTTTATTTAATATTGATACGCATTATATTTAGAGCATATGTAATTTCTTTAAGAATTTTATAAAACCTCGGCTTTTTGGTGGCGGTTTGTTCACAATTTTAGATGATCTAACCGTCAAGTGTGTGTGAAGAATATGATATAATTTTGTAATGTAAACATTTCAAATATGCTATAATGCTGAATCTTAATATATACATTATAATAAGTAAAAATAATTTTAGTCTTAGCAACTCACTATTTGAATACTTTATATTAAAAGTGACATAACTATGGGTTTTTTGAATTTGCAATAAATAGTGTATCGCCGTATAAATTTTTCAACGAAAATTCAAAATATCATCAAAAAACTTTTGAATTAAACCTATTGATTAAATGGTATTTTATACTTTTTGAATAATTTCAAAGTATTAATATATTCCATATTCCCGAGATATTTTCATTCAAGCTAAATTCAATATAATCCATTCAAATTGATAAAAGTTGATTGTCATTATCATTTACATTGGAAACGCCAAGTATATCGAAATTCGAATAAAAAAATAGGATTAGTAGTACAAATATCTCCTTGCAATGTAGTCCTTCCATCATTTATTTCATCAAAATCACTAATAAATCGATTTGAAATATTATCAGCAAAATGTAAACAGTTTACTCTTAAAACTTTCGTTAAATTAACTTGTATAATTATATTTTACATTTAATCAAGGATAATTTAGTTAAATTTGCATTAGACAATTCTTTTATCACTTCTTTTGAAGAAATTTAACGAGTTTTTAGGATATAAGTCCGTTGGGACAAATTTTTATTAATTTTACTAGTTTTTGACTCAGATTTTATAATCTCAATATGAATATGCACATATTTGGATTGACTATCGAGATTTCAATATTACTCATCAAATCTATGATAAATGCGTGTTCCATAATTTGATTCAATAATTTTGCATCAGAATCAATATTATTTTTCCGAATTGCGATTAAAAAAACTGAGATACTTTATGCCAAAAATCTAACGAGAAACCAAAATATTAAATAATATATTTATTAAAAGTCTAAAAACATAAAAATGAATTCAAAACAATTACAAATTGAATTTGAATCAATAATTTGTTATTTCTCGAAGAAATGAACAATGTGTAATGTGAAATAGCTTATTGTAACTTTTCATTTCCGATAGTAATTTCAGGACTTTGTGAAACTCTACTGAAATCATTGGAAATCTTTGTTACAGGTGATCTTAAGCTAGATGAATACGGATATTTGGGAATAGATTTTCTTGGCTTTGCGAATTTGCCGATTTTGTTGGCCTTTGAAAGATTTACGTATCTATTCGAAAGGAATGTACCTGTGATTGGTTTGATTTCATCCCTTTCGCGAATCTTAATTTTTGAACGTTTTTCATTTTCTAATTTTTCTTTTTCGGCCTCATTTCCAAAATTAATATCATCCCCATTAACTTCAACAATGTCTGGCATCGACGAGTCGATTTTTCTTGGAGTCGTAATCTGAGATAAGGCCACGCTCCTTGGTCGCTGAATATACGGTGTGGATGCAATCTCCTCATGGTAAGGCATGATTTCGTTTTTCTGACGGTTCCTTTCTTTCCAAAATTCTTCTCTTTCTTTTTTCTGCTTCCGCTGAAGTGCTAATTTGGACATGTTGTATTGATGCTTCACAAGCTGACCTTCCATTTGAAGCCGCTCGCGCTCATCAACATCAAAAACTTTATCAATGTTTGACATTTCATCAACAATATCTTGATTTTCGAGAATGTAATTTCTTTCAAACACGGAAAGTTCTTTTCTCTGATGTTCGAGCAAGTCCCTAAACTTTGTCTGGCTTTCTAAGTCAAATAAATCAGTTGAATTATTTGCTGTTCTTGGTGTTCTTGAAGTGCTGAAACTTCTTCTGACAGGGCAATCTATATCTAAATAGGAATAGTGCCCATAAGTTCCAGATCTAGATGTAGTGAGTTTGTATCCCATAAGAATTAATTGATAAAAAAAGTTTCTTTTTAGCCAAAAAATTGAGAGAATTTTTACATTGAATACTTTGAGCAAAAAGACTAATTGTGTAAAATTTTTGCCTAGATAATAGTCAAGCATATCATTTAGCAGTATTTGGGGACCCAACAAATAATCTTCGATGATTGGATGACTTCAGATTCCAATATTATACTTTAATGTAGTTTATCTTTAATCTGAAAGTTTTATTTAAAGCAATATACTGGGAAGATGTTGACCTTAAAGATTACGCTGGTAATTCTAGTCCAGCTATAGATCTGCCTTTCAGCAAATCTAAATTTGAATGTTGGTAATAATAACTAAAATTGATTGATGATCAGATTGTGCATTGCTGATATAACATGGTATATGTAGCATGTTTGCACATCTTCTCAAATATATGATATTTTCAGATACCATCTGGAACTCAAACATTGATTTAATTATTGTTTGAAACTAGTGGAAGAGTATTTCATTATGAAATCAATAGATTATTCTAAGTTTCCAAATGTCAATCGAAAATTTAAATCAGAAAATCATTTTATAATGTATTAGTATTAAAGTCCTGATTATATTCTTTAATAAGATTTAAGAAACTTAAATTCGATAAAAAATATTTAATAATATGTATATGTTTTATGGCCGCATTTATAACTGTATAAAACTAGTATTATAAATCTATTATTTCTGTTCGCTTCTTTGAAGTACGTCTTTAACTCTTTCGTTTCCATCATGCCAAACCATCCAAATTCTCATGCCGAAAGTCTTAAACAAAATGCGAACAAGATTTCTAAAATCGACATAAGCATTTGCCGTGTAGTAAAATGAGAGTTTCTTGCCGTCGAACTGAAATTCGGCACCATCAATCGACATTGGTAGATCTAATTCGCGCGCTTTTGTCTGACATAGTTCTTTCGCTCTTTTCTCTCTTTCTGTTTTAAGTGAGAGTTGAGATATTTCATGTTGTGAAGCAATTCGGACAATTCCTTTCGAAGCTTTAGATTCGCGAGATGGAGGTGATCTAACCTCCTCAACAATTCTACCTACGTCGTATCCTCTATCGGCTTCTGTAACTACATAATCACCGACGCTAAGATTCGAAATTTGCGACCAGTGATAAAGTTCTGTTCTGAATGGATGGAATTGAACTTGATAAAATTTTGTGTCAGAAGATATTGTTTGATTTACAAGGACTTCTGGCTCAGTAGTTGGGGTTGCTCCTTCATGATCTTCCATGAAAGACAAAGCAGGGGCTGATTCTGGGAATGGAAATGGCTTTGTATGCTTTGGGATACTATTACCCTCATAAATTCCGGAAGGGGCTTGAGGTGAGGGAGATTTCGGAATTGGGACTGGCATCATTGGGTCTTGGTCTTCCCAGACATCTTTCAATGATGACGGCAAAAGATTTAGTATTCCTTGGTATGGTTCTTCGTTAGGATCTTCTGTATAGAGTTTCCAATCTTCACTCATATATGAAAAATTTACGTTGCTCAAAAAGGGTTGTAAATCTTACAATATTCCTGCCAAATAATCGGTATTGATTCAATTTTCTGACCAATAAATTTTGAAAATTTAAATAAAAATAAGTTATATGATAGAAATCGAAGATAATGCAATAAAACAATAGGAAATTATATTTCTATTAGTGAAGATTTCTTGATGATAATAAATTTATTGATGTTTATAGATAATTCCTTTGTTTCTTGATTTTTTTAAATTTATTTTCTTTCGAACTATGTATATCTTTTCTGAAACTGCAGAGGGAAGTGAAAGAAATGAGTTTTTTGTGTCACTAATTATTTTTATGATCAAAAGGTGCTATAGTGACACTTGTATTAGTAGAAATTCAATTTTCTAAAAAATGCTTATGTTTTGATGGCTGAACAAGAAATCTGTCAATAGTTAATCCATACTGTATGATTTCAATATATGTCACATATCTGATGACACCTTATACAAAAATATCAAAAACAGAAGCAATTTATTGAATATCCTCCTGATCATTATGCCAATTTCTTGTGAACTATTAAATTTCAAAGTCGAAATACTACCGCGCCATATTCTAATATTACAATGTCACTTTTTTGAAATTGCGTCCACTCGGTTTATGAGACATCTTGAATGTTCTTGCGTCAATCTTGTACAATGATGTTAACAGCTTGTATTATTCTAGACTATAGCACACGGCTGAAACATGAATTAGTTGATAACAGCAGAGCTAAATATTTCGTATTGTTGTTCTGTAAAAATTTGTCAGATTTCGAATTTTTATTTTAAATCTATGAACAATTAAGGAAAACGTTCTTTTTCGCTTGATTATAAATTTTGAATAATTCAATTATTTAATTGGGATATCTTTATTTAATCTTAATTTACATATTTTTGTAATAAACAGAAATTCATCAAAAGTGACAGCTCTCAATTTTTTGACATTTGTAAATTCTAAATTGAATGAGAAAAATGAAATAATACTAAGCATAATACAATATTCTAGATTTAATTATAATTAGGAAAAAGTTTGTTTTGAGAGTACTTTTCATAGGCATATAGAATGAAATCTTCTGAAAAATAATATCACATAAACTCATATTATTTTCTAATATATAACTATTTTATATAAAAATCAAATTCAATGATCTTAAAAGCGAAGGATAAACCTCAAAATTTACGAATATAATGAGTGGGAATATAATGCTTATCTATCATAAAACCATATGAAATATCAATTTTTGCTTTACGCCTAATTTTTGACGACAATTAGCAAAAAATGTTAAATGTTAACACTCAGTCCATTTGAATATGAAAAATAAAATTGACTTTGATTAAATGTTTTTATTTATCATGCAATTCTTCTTGCGACCAAAGATTTGAATAAAAGTTCAAAAAATAAGATAGCTTAAAAAATAATATACGGTAGTGTTTACTAATAGATGAATAGTATATAAATTCTATTAAAATGGATTTGATCCAAAAAAATATATAAAATTTGATCATAAATAAAATCGTTTTAAATTACTTCTTCATTTAAATTATAACAATTATTTTTGGTTTTATATTTTTTTGGATCAAATCCATTTTAATAGAATTTATATACTATTCATCTATTAGTAAACACTACCGTATATTATTTTTTAAGCTATCTTATTTTTTGAACTTTTATTCAAATCTTTGGTCGCAAGAAGAATTGCATGATAAATAAAAACATTTAATCAAAGTCAATTTTATTTTTCATATTCAAATGGACTGAGTGTTAACATTTAACATTTTTTGCTAATTGTCGTCAAAAATTAGGCGTAAAGCAAAAATTAATATTTCATATGGTTTTATGATAGATAAGCATTATATTCCCACTCATTATATTCGTAAATTTTGAGGTTTATCCTTCGCTTTTAAGATCATTGAATTTGATTTTTATATAAAATAGTTATATATTAGAAAATAATATGAGTTTATGTGATATTATTTTTCAGAAGATTTTGTGTTCTTCTTCAAAATTTTATTTTTTTATTAAAAAGAATCTTTACAAAATATACATTTACTTTAATTAATATTTAAAAACGTGCTCTATCAAAAGTTCCAAAAATTCAATATTTTAGCTTTTCTGAGGTGTCACTTTTGATGAATTTCTGTTTACAACATTTTCATTAAAAATTAAAAATAAAACCGTTTAAGAATTTAATATTCATTGAAATTATTGAATTGTAAAATAACGATAAGAAAATTTTCTGATAAGACTTTATCAAAAGTGAAATATTTTTTTGAGTTCTTTTCGGCAACAATGTTAAAAGTCTCGCGATCGAGACCTTTAATATTCACGCCAAAAAGGCAAAAGCATATTATGCCTCTTTTAAAGCCTACTCTTCAGTCATGCTCCCAGGATTTCATTCTAAAGCTTCAACCAAATTGGAAAGTGGTCAAAAACACACAGAAAAAGGTCCTTGATGATGATAAAATAGAAGACATAACAAAATCTATTATTCAATACTATACAATTAGGGATACTTCCACTAAAAGATTAATTGTCAAAACACAGACATTGGAGAAATGCCAAACAGGAGAGATCCCACAACTATTTATTAGAAAGTGCAATACATGTTGTGGTTTTTGTGACTTTTCAAGCGAAGAAAGTGACTATTCTTTAAAAGTATTAAAAACAACTCTGATAACAGAGCTCATAGATGCAATACAATCACCTAAAATTGCAAAAGTACTAACTATCGAATGCATTCAAGCCTTTTTCAAGATGTTTGCTGCCAATATTTTTCGTCCTTTGATCAACATTCCAATTTTACGTGCAAATGATACTGCATACGATTTAGAGTGGATGCACCTTCGAGTTATTTATGATATCTTTACCAAATTTATGTATACTGATACAATTCGACCGAATTTTGTTGCAAATCAAATTGATGATTTATTTATACATAATTTGTTTCAGTGCATCAGATTTCCAGACAAACGTGAGCAAAAATGTGCTTGCGAATTACTTCTTGCCATAGCTGAAAGATACAATTTTACTGGTAAAGTATATATGATTGAATTTTCGCATTTTATGAGTACAGCAAGTTACGATGTATATGCTCAGAGCTCACTCAATTCCCTTTTTGACTTTTTTGCAGAATGGACAACAATTTACAAAGGAAAAGAATGGTTGGCATTCTTTCAGAATGTTTTACTTCCACTCATGCTTCTAAATAACTTCAATCTATTCGAAAGTTCCTTTACCCAAGTTGTTTGCGCATTTATTCGAAAAAATAAGTTATTTGTTGACACTTATATAGATCATCTCTTCAAGCATTGGCCAATTGTGTCCCCTAGCAAGGCAAAATATTATTTGAATTCTTTACAAACTGTCATAGAAAATTTTTCTCGAAATATCTCTTTTTATATTACTGTTAGACTTGTTGCTCATATTTCATTGTTGTTTAATGATTGTACTAGTTCTCTTTCGCAGCAATCGTTTAGAGTTTCCCAAACTTCAACATTTTTGAGCCTTTTATCTACAGTTTGGAACGAAATCGGTGTCACGGTATATAATAGTGCTAAAATATCGTGCAATTCCCATTGGAATTCTGAAACTCGTGAAATGGCCTCAAAATTTTTATCTTCCCTAGAATCTATCGATTCTGACATCTCCAAAAAGGAATACTCCGATTGTAAGAGAGAAAGAGAAAGCAAATGGAAACAAATTCTTAACGTAGCAGAAAATAATACCAAAGATAAGTTTTTGTTCATTGAGAAGTATTCTGTATTATAATTGTTTAATAAATATTATTTACTATCTATCCTTAAGTAACAATATTCTATTTCTTAAAAAAATGTAGCAATTAAAGATTAGAGGATGCTTTTAGTCTGTTAACTAATATCAGATTCCCTTACTTTATCTATTTAACGTTCTAGAATTTGAAATATCGAAAACTTTTAAAAAAACAATTAGATATGATGATAAATCGCTTTAGGATTGCATGTTAATGTCTTACATTTATCATGGAATCATGAGCGATATCTAATTAAGCCCAAAATATAGAATTCTCAAGTTTTCAAATGTTGTAAAAGCAAGAAAAAATTGAGGGAATTATGAACGATAATCCATGTAAACAATTTTACAAAAAATGCAAGTGCATATTTCATCTGCTGCTTCAGTGAATTTCACACTTTATGCACTTGACAATACTACCATAGATAACATTGCTACAAAAGTCGGTAAAAAATTAAATAAAATTCCTGCTACATTAATGTTTTTCTATAAAGGAAAGTCATTGAGTAGAAATCAGAAACTTTCGGATATAAAATATGTCGAAGGAGATACTATAACTATGCAATGTTTACTTAATGAAGATAATAAAACAAAAATTAATTTTGATGCATATGATATCATGGGTCATATGGCCTTAAACTTCCTCCAGAAACAATTATTTTCATCACCTGAAATCATAAGAACAGCAAAGGCAATATATAGTAAAGAGCATAGAAATCCAGAAATTCAAAGAACTACAGATCCTGAAAATTTTGCTGAATTGGTATCACAACTTGAGGCTTTAGGCTTTCCAAGCGTCAGATGTGCG
Source organism: Trichomonas vaginalis G3 (assembly GCF_026262505.1). Taxonomy (NCBI): domain Eukaryota; phylum Parabasalia; order Trichomonadida; family Trichomonadidae; genus Trichomonas; species Trichomonas vaginalis. The sequence goes on along the minus strand of NC_067206.1, from coordinate 28,471,110 downwards.
AATGCTCTTAGAAGAGCTGATTTTTGCATTGATCTTGCAGCTTCTCTCCTTATGGATAACCAGGAAGGAATCCAAGAGCTTACTGAAATCATTGATTTAGTTCAATGCGTTGAAGATACAGATTCATTAACTAAAGTGGAGTCAATTCAGACCCCACCGCGTTACCAAGGCGTGTTTTACATTCCAGATGATTATCTGGAGACGGATGAAACATCACCTCTCCAAGACGAAAACCAGCCTCAATATGATCAAGAATATTCCGACGAAGAGTCATATTCGCCAGCCCCTCCTCGTGTAATCAGATCTACTGACTCAATTCCTTCAATTTCCAGGAATTCCCCACCAAAATATTCAAATACTCTAATTCTTTATTCTTCCGATGATGATTCCGAGGAATATGATGAATTACAGATCACTCCGCCATTAAAACCAGCGTTTACAATGAAACCAACCATGGAACCGCCAAAATTTTTCGAAGAGCCGCCAAAGCCAACTTGTTCCACTGCAAAAAATCCATTGCAAACGCCAAAGAGAGTAAAACCAACACCAAAAGTTCCAATGGCAAGTCCAAAGAATATAATTCCACCGATGAGAGCTTCAATGACAATTCCAACGCCAAATAAAGGATCTCCACAAGCTCCTATTAAGAAAGTTACCTCTGTTCAAAAGGTTTCGAACAGATTATCTACTGCAACTTCAAAAGTTCGTTCTTCCCTTCCAAAACTTCAAAGACCTTGAAATAAAATTGTTTGTATTTTGTATATTAATTCTAAATATTCCATTTTTAACATTATCCCAATCCAAAATTTCTATTGTGTAAATATCTTAACGCATTTAGCGATTTCGATTATAATAAAGAATAAATAAATATTTATCAAAACAGAAGAATAAATTATAATATTAAATCTCGTTATCAAGGAATTGCTGAACAAATTTCTGACAAATATGATCTTTTTCATGAGGATTCTTAATTGCAGCGTCCTTTGCAGCGAAATAAGCGTGAAGAGCCTTGTTGAATGGCTTTCTCTCAGTATTTTCTGCCAATCTCTTGTTGACAGCTTTAATGTAAGCATTCTTCATGTTCTTTGGTGCTGGGAATGAAAGAAGTAATAGATTCAATGGGCATGTTGTGTTAAGTCTCATGATCTTTGAGCATTGGTATTCTGATTGTTCTTCTTCAACTTTATGCTCACTTGGGAATTTGATGACTTCTTTAACATCACCAAGAACTCTCCATGGTGCTTCCATCCTTGGATGCCATTTGAGAACTGGTGGCATTGCCCTCTCCACAGATTCTGCTGCAGCTTGAACGATCTCTGCGTTGCTTGCTTCCTTATCTTCAACAACACCAATTGCAACATCATCATCTTCTTCATCTGGCTTTTCTTCAATTATTTCTTCCTGCTTTTCTTCGACTTTCTTTGGTACTTCTGGCTCTTCTTGCTTGAAAGCAGAAATTGCTTGTTGAGCGGCTTCTTCTGCCTCTTTTTTGAGCCTTTCATCCTCTTGAAGAACTCTTGTAGAGAATAATTTGAGAGATCTGATATTGAATTTGGGTTCCTCTTTTGGTGGAGGTGGGATATCGATAACTACTTCCTTTGCTTCTTCCTCCTCTGTTTCGGCAGCTTTTTCTTGAGAAGGTGAATCTGAATCAAGCTTTACTTCCTCTTCTTGCTCAGATGAGCTTTCAACTTTATGTGTATTCTTCTTCTTGGATTCTTTCTTCTTCTTTCCTGATGTATTGCGCGTCTTTGCAAGAATGAACTCTCCTGGAATCATATCTTCTCGAAGTTCACCAGACTCAAGAAGTCTATGATAGAAGTTCCTGCATTGGTAGCCTACACGACCTGGAATGTTCATTGCGAAAAGTCCCCACTTGCCCTGTGTGGGTGGATGTAATTTGATTGCCTTCATAAACATCTCCTTTTCATTCTCATCCCATGCTCCCGTTCTTTTTACAACTCCAGGGTCAACATGGCGGTAGTAGAATGCATTTGGATTCGTTTTCCTTGCTTCCCATGATTGTCTCTTAGCTGGTGACCAGAGAGCTATCTCAGCATCATCTTCAACTGTATTCTTCTTTGACTTCTTCACTTCCTTCTGTTTCTTTGATTGTGACTTCTTCTTTGAAGACTTATGTAACCCGGAAACTACATCATCACCAACTTGAACATCCCAGCCACGTTGCTCTGTCTGTGGATGATTAGAAACTGGAGAAGAGTAAACATCGGTCATAAAGCCATTCTCACTAGGTGGATCCATAATTCTGAAATGATTTGAAATGAAATTCCCGCCTTGGCGCCAAATTTTGTTCAAAATCAAACCGTAGAAATCTTTCAAAAATAGTCAGCCTTTCAAAAAATTTGCGCAATCCCGCCAAAATATAAAATGAAAATATTTTTATACATATATACTATACATAATTTCTGATTATGAAATTTAAAGAAAAACATGATTTTTCCGCAATTTGAATTTTGCGCAATTTTAATTCTTGCGTAAAATGAGGAGGCGTATCAAGAATTCAACTTCAGCTTGTATATAAATGGTGACCATCATTAGACATAGTTTCAATAAAGGAGGAAAATTTAGCGGGAAAAAAAAATTAGACGAATTTGACATTTCAGTGACGTTATTGGTACCTCTATCATGCATATTGCCATTGTTTTGATTTATATAATCCTGAAACTGAGAAAATTTAATCGAAAATTTTGATATTGTAAGACAAAGAGCAAATCATCTTAGAAAAACTATATGCCATTAATGCATTATAGAAACCTCATTCCAAAGATTATTCAATTATAAAAATTTATATTGGTTAAAGCGTAATATGTTTATTCCATTGATCATTTTTATTTATTAAAATGTAAATAAAAATGTGTTTAATCATAGAAGCAGTTTACTCCTTGCCAGCCTTCTTTGGACGGATAGACTTGCAGTGGCCGCATTGTTTATGGCGGCATTGCTGAGCACGCTCGGAAAGGCGGGCATAGCACTTGCGGCAGACAGAGCGCTTTACGTTTGTCTTTTCGGCGAGGATACGGAGTGATGGTTCGTATGCTTCCTTACCACCACCACGAAGACGAAGAACGAGGTGGAGTGTAGAGTCTTTCTGGATGGAATAATCCTGAAGTGTGTTGCCATCTTCGAGCTGCTTGCCGGCGAAGATCAAACGCTGCTGATCCGGAGGAATACCTTCCTTATCCTGAATCTTAGCCTTGACGTCCTCGATACGGTCTGTTGGCTCGACTTCGAGTGTGATATGTTTGCCAGTAAGAGTCTTAACGAAGATCTGCATCGCAAAAAGGAAGGACCGACCACACCTTCTCAATTTGATTTTAGGGAAGATTTAGAATCAGAAATAAATGTAAGAATATTGGATAGTGGACATACTGTTCCAATATCTACGAATAAAAATTTATGTGAATGTTAAATTTGATGATTCACTATCACCTAGTATCGGCTGGAATCTGATTATGTTATGGACTTAAGCTCTACTATATGATGTAGATAACTCTCGCATGAATACTGAAACAAATAGTAACAAAATCCATGATGCATCCAAGAGCATTTCATGCCGAAATTTATGCAATATATGGCAATAATCATGTATAAAATAAGCTATGGAGGTTAAGAATAGGATAAAAACAGTTTAATATTTATAAATAAATAAATTATAATGTATATTTTGATTTTCGTGAGCGCATTTCCATGAGCCTCTTGCGTAATAATAATTTTTTGATATAAAATTTTGCAATTTTGAATGCGATGAATAAGAATATAAAGATTTTAATGAAATTCTCGATACCTATTTGTCTAAATAGCGATTTTTGGCCTATGCACACATCACTGAAGCTATTTCCTTTTCCAAGAGTGAACTTTCCTTTCATTGAAATTGTTTGAGAAGTATCAAAGCAGCATTCAGAGATTTTGACTTTGCCATCATTAATATAAATTGTTGCTGCGTTTGAATAACTCACTATTTTTTGAAAATTGCATCTTCTAATTTCTCCATCAGAATTATCGCCATCAACCCAAACAGCAACGCCTTGTTCGGTGTTGAACGTAGAAGTAAGGTCAAGGAAGTTAGAAAACTCAAGAGTAAACTGAGCTCTGTAAAAACCGCAACCTGCATTTTTGGCAAATCCGGAATAGCCTTCTATGGTGCAATATGAGACTAAAACAGGTGCTAATCCTAATTCAAATGCACTGCTAACAGCAACTGGTGTATTTTTCGATGAATTCGTTCTCTGAATTTTGTTTTTAGAGCCATAGTATTTTGCAAAAATGCAGAAGTCAGATGATGATATTTGTGTAAAAGAGGAAAATCTCACTTGTAAATTGAATGATCCCTGGTTAAATCCAATTCCTCCGTTTCTTGTTGCAACTTTAATTCTACAAACGATATTTGATTCCCAAATAATGTCAGCTTCTGTATACATGCAGCCACCTTCCTTAGCGCTGCAAAGATCAAATAATGAAAATTCAATAGTTCCTTTAACTTTTGAGTAAATAGCTCCACCTTTACCATCATCATTGGAACATTTAAAAAACTTGCAATCCCTTACATGAAGTTCTCCGTTTTCTGTTACGATTCGTTGATTTTCGTAGTTTTTTCCTTTAATTTCCTCTGAGTTTAGGAATATTACTTTGTTGAGTAATTGCTTTTGAGCAAGATTTTGTGATTGTATTGGATTTCGTTGAGATGAAATATCAATTGATAAATTATTTGAAGAAATTGATAGTAATTCTTTTGAAAATTCACTCGTAACCTTATTTTGGATATTATTAGCAATCAATTCTACCCTAAAAGTAAAAAGCAGCAAAGTAGGGGAATTGATTAACTTCATAACAATTTCAACGAATAATACAATTAACAATGATATGCAATGAGCCCACATGGGTATACCAAAACACAAAGTACAAAGGCTCATTAAACATATTCATTATAAATTTGAATAATTAAAAGTATTCGATTCGGTGATCAAAAGTTGTGGAAAATGTTTGTTTCCTTTTGAGTTAAGCTGTGGATTTAAATTAGGCCAAAAGTAAGATCAGAATATAAAAAATTTATAAAGTAATATGATAAAAAGAAAGTTTTTATTGTTCTTCACCAAAATTAATAACTTCATCAGAAACAGGGGCCGATTCTGTAGCCGGTTGTGCACTTGTCTGAGCAAATGAAAATCCGGTCGGCGCAGAAGCCATTTTATCAAGTAATGACTTTGAAGCTAATTGTAATGACTTTTGCGGAGCAGAAACTAAACCTTGGATTGTTGACTTAGCTGGATGAATCTTTTCGAAACCAAAATGTTCAGCGCAAAGTTCAAGACCACGGCATGCGCGAGCCTTAACTTTCCAGTCTTGATCATTAAGAGCTTCAATGAGCTCATCAATGCTTGTTTCAACCATATTATTTACGAAAGTATTTTCTTCTGCTTGTGTTGGTTTAGCATTTCCTGATGTTGTCTTGATGAATTTCTTTGCTGGAGTTAAGTGTACGAACTTCTTGGTTGTTTTTTGCTTTTGAACAACTGGGGCTTTAGATGTTGGTTGAGGAGCTTCATCAAGAAGTGAAACACTTGTTACTTGAGCAGGCTCATTGCTTGTTGGTGTGAACACTTCAACGATCTTATTACCAAAATTGTCAAAAGCTTCCTTGATTTTTTCATTTGTAGATTTTTCTGGTTGTGGAGGCATTTGTGGTTGGTATGTAGCTGCGCCATATGTTGATTGATTATATTGTGGTTGTGCCCTCGGTTGATTTGTGTTGTTTGGAACTGAGCTAAAGCCACTGCTCTTTAAAAAGTTCATTCTGCTTGGCAAAGCGATTAAAAATTGAGTGCTTAAAACTGTCACTTCATCATTATTGATTTATGATAATTTCTTTTTATAATATTTTGTGAACGAATAAATTTAAAATCCTCAATTCAAATGTCGCTTATTTCAATATCAATTTTTCGAACACAAATATTACGGATTTATTTTCTTGTAATAATTCAATAACTAAGAAGTTCCATCGTTTTTTGTCACTTTTCATTTTATTTAACTTCTGATCATTCATATGAAAGAATAACTTCTGTAGTTGATTTAAGAATTTCATAAATCTCTCAAACTAAAAGTGACAAAATTTAGCTTATCTATCTAATAAACAAAAAACCTGAGGGAAAAAACCTGTTTAATAACTTCATATTACTAAATGAGGAAGCTTATGAAACATATGAAAAGGGTTTACGAAAAGAGTTTAAAAATCTTGTTATTTCGATGGAATTGAATTTATTAAATAGATCATGAGGAAATATTGAATTACTTAAATAAAATAAGTATAATTAATATATAAATACAAACAAACATTTATTGAGCTGCATTATATAAGTACTGTCTAATATCATCAGCTTCTACGCCGTCAATAAGAAGAGGGAGGAGATACTCAAGAAGCTCATCGTCATTGAGATCCCCAACCCATGTAGTAACTTCCACGCCGTTTTCTGGTTGTAGATTATAGCACTGTGGAGAGTTATCAACAATAACCATTCCAGCTAAATCCCTCTTGAATATTGTTAAGTCTTTAACGAGCATTCCGTCAATTAATCTGCAATGGTATCGGGAGAGAATTCTATTTACTGGAAATTCTGGGAAAATTTTCTGGACGACTGGAATAGCATATTCTGGCATTGATGCTGTGAATATATATGTATCGTATAGCGTAACAATTGTTCTCAGGAACTGATCAAGTCCTGGTCTCTTCTGAACATAAATTGTATAAACAACGCCATTATACTGAACTGGAACTTCACAGTCGTACCATTCTGGCTTTTGAAAACCTGAATGGACAAGAGTTTCATCAAGATCAAGAATTAATGTTTTTCTCTTTTGCTGTGCTTTCATTTGAGCAGCTTGGAGGAGTGTTTGTGTAACAAGTGTTGATTCCAAACCTGTTGGAGCATGGCTGATGATCTTTCTTTCTATTACATCAAGGGCGGACATTTTCGATTATTATGAAACACGTTATATTTCGTGAAAAAATTTTCAGAAGTGTTCGTTATAAATTGCGTCGGCTAAAAATTTTTATCCAGCTTAAATAAAATTTTAGGTTTTAAATAATCACTTAATTAAGAATTTAATGAAGGCAGTAAATTTTTAAACAGTTGATGTTAGATTTTGTGAGGCGAAGTAAATTATGTTCATTCAAAAAGTTGACAGCAAACGTTCTCTTTTCCAATAACTAAATATATGAATCAACAAAATATTTTAATGTGATTTCATTTAAATTAACAGCTTTTGAGATAAGATTGAGTCAAGCAAAAAATGAGCTCTGAAACATATAGATAACATAGTTTCGTGGAGGATTCACAATCATATAAAATATACGTTTAGTATTTCTTAAATTGTCCTTTTCCTGATTGTCAAATTCACTGTAGTTTCAATGAATATACATATCAAAGCCAATAAAATTGCAAAAATTAGTGACGCAAAATTTTGATAAAAAAAATATTTTACAGCTTTGTCAATTTTTATCGCGTCGTATAAAATGATTACATTTCTCTAACAAATGCATTTATTTTTTATTTGGAAAATTCTCAAAAGTGTCAATTCAATTAATATAGATAAATGAAATCAGAGCGTTAAAAACTGGATACTATTATTTTAAATGTTTCTTATTGCATTTAGCGGTTCATTTTTCTATTATTCCATTTTTACAATATTTTGGCAATATTCTAATATTTATCTAATTTTCCAATGAATAATATCATGCATAATGTTATTATTCGTTTCAAATTTAATTATTAGATAAATTTGCATATATCCATAAATTTTCCGCCTTTTTATTTGAATTCCTACTATCAATGATCATCTTCTTTTTATTCTTCTTTTTTAACCTGTCACTCAGCAATAAGAGTAATAATAAAAAAAGAAGAATTGATTCGTTGAATGCTCTTGAAAACTCGGCGAATTTTAATGATGACTTTGTGGATGATGCTGACAATAATGCGAATGATTACGAAAATGACGATGACGATCAAGTAACTATTCCAGATAATCATGCAAAATTACAAAAACATTCATCCAAAATCGAAATCGTGAAAGATGAAGGTGATGGTGTTGAATTGGATTTAGAAAAGCATCGTAAAAAGCATCAAAAGAAAGAAAATGATACTTTGGAGAAAGAAGATGACGAAAAATCAAAAGTAGAAGAAAACGAAAATAACAAAAAAGAAAAATCTGCAGAAAAAGTAGAAGAAAATGAAGAAAAATTGCCAGTTAAAAAGACTAGGAAATCCAAAAAGAAAAAAGAAGAGCCTGAAACTGAAGAAGAACCAGATTCAAAAGAAACGACTTCATACAAAGGAACAAAATCTACAAAAAAATCAAAGAAAAAAGTACATAAAGAAGAGGATGACGATGAATCAGAAAAAACTACAACAATTAAACATAAAAAATCCAAAAAGAAATCAAAACATACAGAAATAACGTCTGATGAAGAGGTAGAAGTTGAAGAACCAGTTCATAAAAAGAAAAAGAAAACTACAAAGAAAAATTCAAAAAATGATGAAAAAGTCGAAGAGGAGCCAGAAGAAACCCAACCTAAGAAGAAAAAGAGGACTTCAAAGACAAAAAAGAATGAAACTACAGAAAAATCTAAGGAGAATGAAGATGATATTAAATCCAAAGAATTAGAAGAAATCCAAAAGAAAAAAGAGGAAGAAGAACTCAAAAAGAAACAAGAAGAGGAAGAATTAGAAAAAAAGAAAAAAGAGCAGGAAGAATTAGAAAAGAAGAAGAAAGAAGAGGAAGAACTTGAGAAAAAAAAGAAAGAAGAGGAAGAACTAAAAAAGAAACAAGAAGAGGAAGAACTAGAAAAAAAGAAGAAAGAAGAGGAAGAAATTAAAAAGAAAAAAGCCGAGGAAGAAAAATTAAAGTTGGAAATAGAAAAAAATAAAACAATAACACAAGAGAATAATGATAAGATACCTAAAAATAGCACAGATTTAAATATTACAAATAATGAAACCCAAATCAATGAAACTACCCAAACACAGCTTACCCAGGATAATTCAAATCAAACAGTCTCAATAAATGTAACAAATTTTGAATCAAATCTTACAGTTTCAAATGAAACCAATGTAAATCAGACTTTAGAAGCCAACATAACAAATACAAACCAAACATTAGATAATAGTTCAGTTATCGATATAAATTCATCTAAAATAAATGACTCGTCAAATAATTCTTCCATTTCGGATCAAAATATAACTTCCAACTCCATAAATGCATCAGATATTAATCAAACATCCATAAATAACACAATAGATAACACAACTCAGGTGATTTCGAATATCACAGATATTAATTCAACAAATATCAATATATCAGATGTAAATTTAACAGCAATCAATCAAACAAGTACTAATGTAACATCAAATATTACTGAAATTAATATAATAAGTACCCCAGAAATGACTATAGAAATTACACCTGAAATGACTCCTTATATGACGCCTGAAATGACATATGAGATAACTCCAATGGAAACTCCTTATGAAACTCCGTTCGAAACTCCTTTTGAAACCCCAAATGAAACTCCAATGCCAACTCCTTATCCAACAAGCACTCCTTTACCTACACCTGTTCCAACACCCGCTCCAACTCCAATTCCTCGATCTTACCCATTAGTCACTCGAATTGTCCCATCGTCAGCTTCAATTTCAGGTGGCAAAAAAGTGACAATTTATACTGATTGGAGAGTTCCAGATGATGCAGCTATTTATTTCGGAAATTCAACTGCAAATTGTTCATACCTTGGAGAACAGTTAGTTTGTACAGTTCCTCCTTCCAAAGTTGACGGATTTGTCCAAATCAAAGTCGGAACTAAGAAGAGCACAGCTCTTTTCAGATACACATTTGAAGATAATGACCAAGCAAAGATTCCTGTTGTAGATATTGTTAGATTAGTTGCATCTTGCGTAATAATGTTGCTAATGTGCATTTATCTTTGCATACATTGCATTCCAAGCGCAACCCGTGATACAGGGCTGTATGGCCAGTAATTTAATTTAGTTTATGTTACTTATGTTTATTTATAAAACTTTACGAATAAATTTGTTTATATAGATCTTACATATTCTAATTGTTCAGGATAAAACTCTCTTCAGCAGTCATTAACCATTACTTAGGGGTATAATTCCATTCTTTCGATGAATTTGCTAAAGAAATACTGCTGAATATATTTAAAAAGAAAATGTTTATGATAAATATATATATAAAATTTCATAGATCTTGAATAATATGAAAAATATATTGGAAATCCTTCCAAAAACCAATGATGTAGGTTATGAAATAGTTTATGACATAATTTATATAATATTTTCTATTATATAAATTCCAAAAAAAATTGAAATTTCACATTTTATCTTAAAAAGATACATTTTTTCTAGAATTTTTCTTTTTTTAGAATTTTTTTTTACACGACCATTATTTTTTCGATGCTTACAATCAGTCATTCAGGACTTCCTTCTTCATTTCTTCGATTCCTTACTAAACCAAAAGTTAACTGGCAATCAAAAGATATGTATGAGCGTCTTGGTGTGAAAAATGATGCTTCTATTGACGAAATCAAGAAAAAATATCACGAGTTAGTTCGTGCATACCATCCAGATATGCTTCAGAACGAAAAAGACAAGGAAGAGGGCCAGAAAATCCTTGCAGCAGTTAACGAAGCTTACGACACACTCAAAGATGAAAACAAAAGACAAGAATATGATGCCTCTCGTCTTAGCGGCGGGCCATTTGGCGGCTTCAAAGGCTTTGGTGGCCAAGGTGGATTCAGAGGCGGTCCAGTTCATTTCCAGCAACGAAAAATACATCAAACTCGAGTTAATCTTACTTTTGCTGAAAGTATATACGGCGTAGAGCGCGAAATCAATATTGATGTTGATGAGCCATGCCACAAGTGTCACGGCAATTGCACAAACGACGGAAAGCCTCCAATGACTTGCCCATTATGTAATGGACAAGGGATGATGATTCAAGGTTTCATTCCTCTTCCATGTCCACAGTGCGGTGGCCGCGGCTTCATTGTTACGAATCCATGCTCAAATTGCCATGGCCAAGGAACAACTTCGAAACCAACGAAAATTAAAATACCAATTCCACCGGGAGTTCAACATGGAAACGTCATCAACTTTAATACAAATCTCGGGCCAATCATGGTCATGTGTATGGTTGACGAAGATCCTCTTCTGAAGAGAGATGGAATGGATTTGCACATTACTGTTCCAATTTCAGTCAAAACAGCATTACTCGGTGGATCGATACGCATACCAACACTTAATGGTATTGTAGAAAAACGAATTCTCCCTGGAACTCAACCATACGATATAGAAAGACTTCCTGGCGCTGGAATTGCCAAACAAGGCGATTTATACATTCACTACAAGGTAATAATACCTCGCGTTTTGTCTGGCTCTGATCGCAAGAAGATACAAGATCTCACAGAGAAATACATGAAAAATACTAATGATAACTGGAATTCTTATCTCGAGGAGTACGCGCGCAGAATGAATTTCGATAAGAAACACCAAAAGAAATAAAATACTGTCTTTGTTTTAATATCTTCTCTGTAAACTATCCTATTTTAAATTCATTACGAAAATTATACCTAACTTAGCTGTTCCATTGCTTTATGCCCAACATTTTATATATATATGTGGTAAAAATTTAGCAAAATGAATCTCCAAAGTGAAAATAAAGCCAAAAGTTTGCTAATGATTAAATAGAGGAATTATGCGTCAATGGATACATTTTGTTTCGTTTTGTTTTTCAATCTTGGATTTTCGAACAATTTCTTTATTAACTACAAAAAAAGGGGCTCACAGAATGTCTTTAGACATGCAACAAGATGCCTTTTTGCAAGCAAATACCTTAGGTATAGTAACCCAGCTCCGTCATTTACACTTCGCACTTTTAACATTGGAGATATTGTAGATAGCAAAATTAATTGAACTTTCCAATAAAACATGCTGAACTACATCTGCCATGATGCTATGGACATAGTTTTGAATGTTTCTCAACATGCAATTGGTATCCTTGGGAATTATAGTGCTGACAACCACATTGCTCCTAAGATAATCTACATATGCACAGAATGCTTTTTTCAATTAAAGAGAAAGAACAATTTCTTTGCTCATTGCCAATCAAATCTTAAAACTCATGAAGAAACAAAGAAGACCACTACAAATAACCAAACCTAAGCGTTTTCTAGCACAGATATATGCTGCACATACTGTTACACCAGAAATTATCCAAACATTAAAAAATGCACAGTTCCGAGTTAACTCATAATAGCTTTCATTGATGTTAGAAATGTAAGTTAAACACATATATGAGTATATTCTATCAAAATAAACTAATTTTTTTTAAATATATCCGAAAATTTCGGATCCAACTCACGAAAAAACCTAAAAATAACAACAAAGTAAAGAAGTTGAAACGTTTAGAATAATAATAAATCAGTTTAAACGTATGTGATGCCTTCCTTCTGTGTGGAATCTGGATCTTCGTAGCAGAAAGCGTACCAGACGGCGTAGATGAAGAGGATGAGCTGGAAGACAATAACAATGATACCAGCAATCATAGCGCGCTTCTTGTTAGCGTTGATCTTATCAACAACCAACTGTCTGCATGTTGTTGTGTTCTCATAGGATGGCTGGAAGCCGCATTCAGCTGAGTTGTTAGCATATGGCTTATCGTAACCGCAGCACTTGCCAGCCTTTTCAATCTTCTTAACACCATCCTTAACACTATCATTAACACCAGATTCAGCCCAATAGTCACCAGCTTCCTTATCAACATTCTTTGTGTACTTGATAGCAACAGCAACAAAGATAATTTCAGCAATGATAACAATGATGTAGAAGATAGCGTAGGAAACACGGCAGCACTTGACGGAACCGAAGCAGATGAGGGAGAAACCAATAAGGCAACCTAAGATAACAACACCTAAGACAGCGAAGAGGAAGTATGTAGTCTTTGAAAATGCTTTGATTTGGTCGATGTTGATGCTTTTGATTGCGCTTCTGCAGACAAAGGCAACGATAGCAATGATAACAAGAACTACAAGGTTAACAATACCAATAATGGTACGAGCCATGCATGAACAGCAGGTCATTTTTATAAATGTGTGACGGTTTTTGCCGTCAAATAGAAGTTCACCGAATATAGAAATTTTTGTTTTTCATAAAATCTTAAAAATAGATTATGAACAAAACCATGTTATTATTTTAATTTTTTTTATTCTTCAGAGGAAAATTTTCTTTTTGATAATCTTCCATTTTTTATTTCCATGATAATTTAATAACTATTACTTGGTTTCCAACGGCCAAATTTTTTTTAATTGACCGATTGTTAAGGTTTTTGAATTCTTGAATCGATAATTTGATTCAATTCATTCAAAACACAAGGTACTTGAGATCCGATTTTTTTACGAATATTGATAATTTATACTATTAAATAAATATATAAATTGATATCATGAAAAAAGTTTATAAAGGTTATCGTAAATTATCAAAAAAATTGCACAATTTCATCTATCAAATAAGTGTAAATACAAATTATAAAAAATCTCAAAATTTTTTTAATAAACTTTCAAATTTTGGATAAAATCAAGAGAACTCATAGAATTCTTCGTGCAAAGTATAGAATTAGTATTATACTTGATAGCTTTATAAAGTTAAACTATAAAATTGATTTATGTGTGAGTACATAATTTCAATTTATCGTCAAAAAGAAATTTACATGAGAGTTTCTAAACTGGGAGCAGGATCCTTTCTTGTTGATTCACATTCCTCCCGATTCAATCTCTTCTCTTTGAAAATGAAAATACCAAGCTAAATTTCGAATTGCTTTCTAATTGATTATTGCAATTTACATATATTCAAATAACCATGTAGACTGGAAAGAAATTAGCAAGGTTAACCAATTCCTCATACTATTAAGTCTACTGTGTATTTAGAGTTTAATTTTTTTTTTAATTTTTTATAAATACTCGTATGTATTATGTCTACTAGAACTATACTTTTGTTTTAGTAAAGTAATCGTAGATCATACTCTGAAAACTTAATAAATAAAATTAAATTTTTCTCATAAATATTTGATCAACTGAGTTTGACAAATACTGTACACATTTATATCAATTAAGGGTTTCGTTTTGCGAAAAAAACGTACAATACGCAATTTCGCTAAAAAAACATTTAGCTAGCAATTTCGACCTTTGACTCCACTCAAGACGTCACTTTTTTAATTTTGCGGTATCATATTTTTGGAAAATCTTTATGAATATTATATTAAAAGTCTCTTTAATATCTATATTTCATATTTTTATCGATTTTTAAAGTTTTTGCGAAAAGTATTCAATTATTTTTGCTATTTGGTCGGGTAAATGTCAGATTTGCGACATTTTCTGATATGATATTCAGATTCTACGTTGATAATAATGCTTATAGAACCCTCTTGCTATTGTGTCAAAATTGCGAAACCGATAGCAAAAATATCTCGCAATAGCAAAATTGAGATATTGAGTGAATTATGCATTATAGAGATTAAAAATCTGATTTGTGAAAACATCTCATCAGTTTCTAGCTAATTCAAAAAGCTTTACTATCTTATTCGATTAAAATGAAAAGGGAATAGTTTCATTATGCTTTAAATGACAACCTTATAATATAATCATAGTTTTCGCTCAATATGCAGCTTTTTTTTCCGAAATCTATGGTCAATATCCTAAATACTGATTGCTTTGCATTCATATCTCTTACATTTTCTATACCCACATCACTATTCATTGCTATTCCTATCTTTTTCATTTTTGTTTGTTTCTCATAATTTCTCAAAAAACATGATAACTTGATATTTGTAAATATCATACTTTATAACGTAAATAAGAACTTGACCTATTAAGAAAAGCAGTAATGAAAAGAAAATCTGAAATTCATAAAAATTACAAGTTTCTGATGACAATTAGCTTAATTAAACCAGGTACAAGATTATATAATTGTATTTTCTATCCAATTATCCATATAATATCTTATCCAGAAAAAATAACTTGATCAATACCAAATGATTTTTTAACTAGTAAATAAAGTATTTTCTTTACACACACATTGTATATCATAGTTTTTTTTTTTTGGTTTCGCAAAACATCCAAAAACAAATATGCTATAAAAGTGACAATTTTAGCAAAACGAAACCCTTATATCAATTTTTATATTTATATTGGCTTTTCATAATCAAGATGTAAATGTACCGTCGATCAAAAATTCCAAGGAATTATTTTTTGTCCAAGGAATGCTATCAAAACATGATCGGCAGAGCGGCAAAAAATAAGCGGAATATACTTAACTAACTGTTTATGATTTTATCTATTTCAAGTATCTACAATAATCCAAAGTAGTAAAAAATTGATATGAATTATTCTTATTTTTTGAGATTTTTGCCAGCAATTTGAATAGTGCCGATCATGTTTTGATAGCATTCCTTGGACAAAAAATAATTCCTTGGACCTTTTTATATGTGATATTCATTTTTTTTAACAGAGAATGAAAAACTCTATTTGAAAATGGAAATGGAAGTAAGAATAAATATCTTTTTATCATAACTTTGATAAATATCAATGTAAGAGATAAGGAGAAGAAAAATTCTATGAATGTTTTATTATTATATAAATGTATCATTTCAAATTTGAATCATATAACAAAAATTAGAAATCTATTTGTATCACTTGGGCTTCTTTGACTTTCGAACAAGTGGATTGGTCCAGGAATCTCGTTGTTTCTTAATACCTCAAGTGTCATTTTCTCCAATAGTTCCTTTTAGATCAAAGTCATTACTATTTGTTTGATACTGAATTCCATCATAAACAATGTGTTTTTGTCACTTTAATGTATCTTCAATTTCATACTGATATTTAGCAAAATCCAATTTTTCTATTAACGTTTCATAATCAGAAAACAAACTTGCTCCCAGAGCAAATCTATCGCCTTTAACAAATCTTGCTGCTACATATATAGGAGGATTGAATACCAGTTTGTTTCTTTTGCTTTCCAGCAAAATTTATCCAAACATTATATGTTGTTCTCTTATATCCAGTTTTTTTGAATCAAACCTGAACTTTGGCCATCTATTTGGATAATCACCATGCATCACAGCCAATTTGCTGTTATACCATGGCAGCGTTTTGGCCCACTCTATGAAATCAAATATTGGTTTATTAGTACTTCTCACAGCACCTTTGTTGTATATAGGGAAGTGGGATTTGACACTTTACAAAAAGGGACGGAGTTTACATGTCAAAATCCGGTTTACATGTTAAATATTAAACTATTTAAATTAATGAATTTAAAAGCATGCTACTCTAATATCCACTTAGGATTAAAGTGTGAGAGGCATATAGACATACTATATACCTCTCACCCTTCAATTCCGACGAGAAAGTTCGAAAACTCGGTCGCAATCAGATGTAATTGCGATCGAGTTTTCGAACTTTCTCGAGGGAATAGGAGCCTACAAAGCACTGATTATGTATCAGTGCCTGATAGGCTCCTATTCCCTCTCTAATTGGGAGAAAATTTGCTTGCATAAGTCAACATGCAAGCAAATTTTCTCCCATTTAAAGTTGGAATTGGAGGGTGAGAGACATATTGACATACTATATACCTCTCACCATTCAATTCCTATTTTTTCACGTACAATCTTACTCATATCTGCATAATTTTATTTGATATTTTTTGACGCTTTACAATTGTAAAAAATGTAAAGTGTCAAATACCATATCTATGTATATTAGACCTTCATTAGAAGAGTTTGCCTTTGGACAATATTTGAAGACGTAGATAAACTATCCTTTGCAATCTGTACTTGGAGCATGAACTGGATGAAGTTTTAACAAGCTGATTGTAGGTTATAATAAAAGATAAATTGTATAAAAATAGAAGAATTCTGAAACTCAGGAAATATTTTTTTTTGTGAATGGTTAGATAACAATTGCTTAGATCGAAGAGCATAAATATAAATAAAACTGAAGGAAGAAAGCAGCATAGAAAATAATTTCTGAAATATGATATAATCATTTCAAGAGGAATACTGATAGATGAGGATTGATCTAAAGAAATTTGGTATCTGTAACATCAAGTTTTTTATATCCAATAGAAGGAATTTTCTAATAGGAAAACAAATTGGAAACATAAATGATGAATTTAAGAAGTTACTCATTCTAAGAGTATCATAAATGTTAAATTATGATTCTTTTAATCTGGTAAGGTATAGTGTATTCCATCCATATATTTAGTGACTATTGATGGAATTCTTTTTTGTAGAGCATTCTATATTTGCTCTTTTGTTCTTATTATTGCAACTATTTCATGTTCACATATATATACTACAACATAAAGTATCTAACATATTTTAATTACTTGCCTAGATATCAATTCTATAAGATACAAAAAGAGCAAGAAAATAGAATTTGGATTTCTTCAAATTACGAATAGTTCAGACATTCTATTTACACTCGATGTATTTTTTTATTTAACATTACATTCATCAAGAGATTTTCGTTATTGGTAAAATCATGGCCATACATTTTAAAATTATATTCTAGTAAAAATAATTTTTTAATTTATAAAATAAAAAAAATATTTTAGATGAGTAAGATTTGAGAATCTATGAATTAGGTTGGTTGCATCATTGCGTGAATGTTAACGAAGGTTTGCTTTGCTGATGTGTCCGATAATACTCACGTCATCATCATCTACATCAATATTCAGTCTATCATCGACTATGTCATTACCTTCTATGCTTCCAATGAGCTCAATTTTGTTGAGTGCGATGCAAGGTGGTTCATCATAGCAAGTTTCGTCTTGGATAATCCTTGCATACTTAGCAGTGTATGACTGTGAGAATGTATACGTTTTCTCTTTGCAATTTCTCATTTCGTAGTCTTTCTCAACTTTATGAATTGTATTCCAAGTAACGTTGTCATTAGAAATCTGGAATGACCAGCTAAATAAGCAACATTCGCAACAGTATCCTGTGTCTTCGCAGCAGCAACCTGAATAACAGCATCCTGCTCTTAAATAATAACCATCAAGCTTCATCATTCTGGATTTAACGCCAAGAATTAACCATGGGTGATCTGATACAGATTTGCCGCAATTTGAACACCAATCATATTTTTTATCCATTTGATCAAAAGCGTATTCTGGTTTCGTCATTTGCTTGGATCCATTTATATACTGCCTCGATGAGCCACTAACATAATATTCTACATTTTGATAACGATATACCTGCTTAAGTATCGAATTCCCGTCATTCCTGATATTTTCGGCAATTAAGAAATTCAACATTCTCTAAAATAACTTGTCAAAACTCTCAATCTTAACTTCTTATGACTACTAAATCATTACCAGCAATGATTAGAGCAGAGAACCGAGGTAATTTAGGATTTCACATTTTATTCTTAAATTTTAATCAATTAATATGCCAAATTTAAATATTTAATGCATTGACATTGATGTATCCAAATTCATCAATAATAACAAATTGATCGTAAACAATATTAAGGCAATAAAACTATTTTATGGCTTCAACTTTAATGTAATTGTTTTGAAATCATTGTCAACATAGTAGCCCAAGGCATCTTGAAGAATTATAAAAAGAATAATACAGGATGAATTAAAATTGACCCATTGATAAAGATTTTGTATACTGTAGTTGACCAAAAACCTGATTTTAATCAACTTCCTTCTGAAATATCTTCCATTGATAGCCTCAGAAATTTAATTTGTATACCTCATTGAAATCCACAATAAAACGGCAGACATATTCAAAGTGTTTATTTTGAATTCAATGCCTTAATCTAATTCTTTCAATCAAAAAATTTACGGCATGTAAAAAGGTTTTAATCCGAAACTTTTAAATTTTTACACCAACATAGTAATTAATTTAACATAAAAGTTGCAATTATCAATTGTGTGTTCTTATGAAAAGCGCGCTTATTTCAATATTTTGAAAGCCCTATGAAAAAATCGCCATAACCGGTTATTTAAAATTTTTCATGATTGCATTGCAGAACATCAAGAAAATAGGTACTGACATAACAAATATTGCTGTTAGCTCTTTATCAAACAATTTAATTAACGTGGCCTTCATTGTTATCAATCAATATCTTGGGACAAGATTATCTTTAGGAGATGCACCAATGAATGATGCAATAAATATTGCAACATGCTTTAGTAAATTTGGATATACTGTCTATTTTATGGTAGATCCTAAGTGTTCAAATTTCATATCAAAATTTAATTATTTGATTCAGAATACTACAAACGATCTTGTATTTTATTATATTGGACACGGAGTTATTGATAATGAACTAAATAGTAATGCATTTTTATTCAAAGATAAAAATTGTGATCGTTACACATTATCAAGTTCTATTAGCCTTGCCCAAAGAAATGATCTAAGGTTAGTGTTTATTTCAGACTGCTGCTATGCTGGCTCAATAATAGATTTAGACAATGGATTTCATATTAACAGCAATATCGTTACAATTTCATCTACAAATGGTAGACAAAAAGCAAGACAAATTGTAGCCAATAGGAAAGAACAAGGATTATTTACATATTTTCTAATTGATGCCTTAACCAACGAACCTTCTCTCACTATCAAAGGCTGCCAACAACTTTTACGTCCAAAACTAAAGAGTTTCTCACAAACAATAACTATACATTCATCAAAACGAAATTATTTGAAGCAACCGATAATTCATCAGAGACAAACAAGGTAATTATTAAGATACTGACTGATATCATATTGAGTATATTATGTTTATGTATTTTGTTGATTAAAACATTTTTTGAAAAATTTCTCATTTTTTGAATCCAAAAATAGTGATAAATCAAATCAATACATCATGTACTATACATGATAAAGGAGATCGTTATTGATACAACGTACTGTATACCATGGCTTGCTTCAAATTTCATTGAAAAGAATAGCAAAAGTCATTTCATGATTTCAGATTAAATTTTGTTATTGTTATAACTTCATCACACATAATGCACCAGTATATGGTAAAGAAAATATTATGTATATTTTATATTTTAGTTTATTATACGTTAACAAAGACAATTTATTGATGGGATATGTTTGAATAAGCGCTTGAAACATCGAGATCTCTCTTTGACTTTCCGTTAGACATCTGAGATGCCATTTGTTGAATAATCTTTATATCAGACGAACGATCTAAAAGTTTCGGTGCGCGGATTGTCAACCGACCAGTTGCAAAGAATGATGATTCTGCAACTGCTTTAGATGGTTCTTCACGGACTATCTTTTCTTTTTCTGATTTTGACAATTTCGGAGATTTTGGTGAAGAAGTTATCTTCTTCATTGTATTTCTAGTTTCTGAAGATATCTTTGCAACTACCTTTGCCTTCTTTTGAGCTTCAATTTGTGCTTTGTAATCTTCTTCGAATTTTGTAAGAATATAGTTGTATTTCTTTTCTGTAACTGAGTGTCTTGTTGCAAAATCTCTCTTAAGTTTGTTGTCCTGATCGTAATATTTTTGTTGAATCTTTTTCATCGCTGCTTTTGATTCTTTTTCTTCTAGAATAACAGCCTGGTCATTGATATTCTGAGCTTCGGCGAAATGGCGAAGTTCAAGAGCTCTTTTTGCCCTACATTTAAGGTCAAGTAATTTTTTCGAAGGTTTTGCGATCTTTAGGAGTTCATCCTGGTTGTTAAACTTCTCATCTAACGCAGCAACCTGTTCGGAATACTCCTTGGCCTCTTGTTGAAAAACCGAGTCCCTTTCTTCTTCAATTTGTTTCTTCTTTTTCTGATATTCTTCCTCAATCTTCTGAGTCTCTGAATTGATATTGTTAATTCTCTCTTCAATTTTGGCTTCTGGAGAAGGAATTTCGTAAATTTCGAAAGAATCTAAAACTTTCGTAATATACTCGGCTTCTGCTATCCAAAGTAAGCTCGAACATGTATTGAGATATTGACGGAGTTTTAATCTGAGTTCGGGAGTGTTGTCTTGTAAAGAAATTTTTCCATTGAGCAAAGATCTGATTACATCTGATTCTGGTGGGTCCATGACTATTTGATTCAGTCTTCCAAATAGTTCCGGGGCATCACTAATATTTTCTTCTTTGTTGTATTCTTCTTCTTCGCCGTTTTGTTTTTCGATTTCGTTTTCTTCGGCAAATGGTGTTGGAAGATCTTCATCAGTCATTGCATTGATTTCTATTGTAACTGGATTTTCATTGAGGATCTCCTTCATGAGCTCAGAGCTACGACTTGCCTCTCCAAGTTGCATTCCAAAGCTTCCACTCCTTGGTCTGCGCTTTAAAGGTGCTGCTTGTGGAGCAGGCTCCTCTGTAATTTTTTCTAACGATGGCTCATTGGAAGATCCGAGTTTAACGTGGAAATTATCTTGCGAAGCTGAAAAGAGTGAAGATTGATTTTCATCTGTATAAGATAATCTGCGATTTAATGCAGCTTGAGATGCTGCACGGGCAAGAGGAATTAAGTCATCCGGTGGTTCGTATCCCATTTCTTTCCATCTCGACATGTTTTTCGATTTTAATTCCTTAATGAATTGTATCTGAGGATCATCTTCGTCGCCAGGCTGATCTTGCTCGTCGAGTGTTTGAAGAGGCAGTGGTGCGACTTCTTCAATAACGGGCACAAAATCATCCAACGAATCAGATCCTTTAGGTATGATTTGTCCGTGCAATGATACGAATGATGGTTGACGAACAGATAAGCCAATTTGACTGTCTTCAGATTCGGATTTTCCATCAAAGACAATTATCGGATCTGATTCGCCACTTGCCTTCTTAAAGTCTTCGTTAACAATTTCTCCGCCTTTCGTGACAAGTGTACCAGTTAACGAAGTCATTGATTCTGTTCTCGGTCCGAGACCACCTGAGATATCGCTAGATTGGGATTTCTTACTGTTTGAAGGCTTTAGTCTCTCGTCAATCTCTGTGTCAGGATGATTGGCAAGAAGCTCTGCTAATGGGTTGTCGCTTATGTCCATTTTTATCCCCTCGATTTTTTATCGTCAGGAATTTCTGATTAATTTTCTTAAATTGAGAAAACACATAGAATTTATTGAATCATATTATGAATGATTTCATTCATTATTTTTTTCAGAAATTGAAGTTGGCAAAATCTTAGTTTTATTTTCATACTGCTTGAAGAAATAATATGATCGTCAAATCAGTGCTTGTTGAAGAAGAATCATTTGATTTTGATCATAGAATTAAGTAATCAAGCCTGGTTTGCAGAAAATATTTATTGGTCTCAGTAACTATATTGATGATTACAAAGCTGAACAGGATCTATAGCATCAAAAGATAAAAGTGACAGCCTTCATATGGGATTTCATATAGGAGACTCGTTATACAAAAAACTCGGCCCTTGTCGTGTTATAACATATTATATTGTTGTTTGGGCATTGTCATCAACTGTATTTGTCCTATTTAACACAGATGGAAATCAAATCTCTTCTTCGGTCACGTTTGAGCCTACAAAATCTAACGAAATCAGCCGTTTTGTGTTCAACCATCCTATGATTCCAATGCTATCCCATGGATATAAGCTATCATATTGCTTTGTTCAACCAGAAATCAATTTATTTAATTCATTTTCTTTTAAATTTGAAGTATTATCAAGTGCTTCTGGCTTGATATATAAAAACACATCATATATTAAAGAGTTGAACTTCAACACACTTAAATTTTATTCATCTTCATTTTATCAAGAAACACATTCATATTTGGAACCTAACAGTTTTACATCCTTTGCGTTTTCAACTCCTCTTAATGGTTTGTCCTCAGTTATTGTATTCATTTCTCCAATTTCTTTCCTGATTTGGATAAATATATATATTCATAAGATTTTTCATACACTATCAATATTGATCATGACGTTTTATATGATTAAACTCACAAATGCATTTAAAAATCCAAGACAATCTCAAGATAAAATAGTTATTTTGTTATTTTTCACAGGAATATTGCATATTGATCCATTTCAAATGGTTACATATTTCAATTATTATATTCCTCGAATGGTGTCTTCCTTTTACACCTCAATTTTTTATGGATTTCTTTCTTATTATCTTCATTGCATGTTGAGAGAGCGACTAAATTCAAAAATTTATCCAGTTATTGATTACAAGCTTGCAATCATATACTCTTTATCAATCATAATTTCAAAATTCAGTTTGAATATCCTTTATTCAAAATATTTCTCGGATTTATATATATATTCTCTTACAACATTCATTGCATTATGTTCAATACCATTACTGACATCATTATTTTGCTTAAGAAAGATTCCAAAAGAAACAAATGATACAAATCGTTCAAACAAATATCTTCTATGGCAAGTTATATCAATTTTTCTAGTATTTATTACATTACAGCTGTTGAAAACTCATTTTTATGAAAATAATTTAATTATGATTTTATCTGTTTGGCTGACAACATTGGCATGCGGATGGGCCTTCTTAAAGAGGGTTAAAAGTGAAGACTCATATCAATATCTCAATTTATACGCTCAAGAGAGAGAAATGATACATGAAAGAATTCTTGATAAATTGAAAGATCTTCCAAATGATGCATTGGATAAAAACGCATTTAGTGCTATTCTAAAAAGTGATTCTATCGGATCAAAGTCAAATTCAGTTAAAAATTACAAAAGTTTAATTGAATCTTCTTCAACATTCACATAATCAATCTAAATTGGAAAGGCTCAATATACACAGCTTCTCAATTTATGGGATAATTTAAGTGCTTCTATCTCATCATCTAAAAAGATCTATCGGTGACTTCCTATAGCAATATATGCCCATATGGACTAATGCATATATAATTGTACTGAATGAAAACAAATCTATATATGTGAAGGCAAAAGGATTTACCAAAA
The DNA here is from genome assembly GCF_026262505.1 of Trichomonas vaginalis G3. NCBI lineage: Eukaryota > Parabasalia > Trichomonadida > Trichomonadidae > Trichomonas > Trichomonas vaginalis. The sequence continues at coordinate 28,447,122 of NC_067206.1, read as the reverse complement.
TGAATTGAAGTCGGATGCCACAATTTTCAGTATTTAAAAGTATACTTTTTATCTATGATAGAATTGATATTTTTTCTGAACAAACATTATAATAGCATGTATGGGTCTTAAATGATATTTCTTTGAGATTAGAGATTGTAAGATACATTTTATGTTTTATATGTAAATAACAAAAAGAATAATAAAAATTAATGACCTCTGCAAACCCAGTCAGAATCGAAGTGTCCGAGCCTCTCTAGCTTGTCAGTATCTTTAAAAGTGCATTGACAACAAAAAGCACAAAATCCTGGAGAAGGAACAAGTCGTGAGTCTACCTTATTCGGGTAGTTATTTCTGAGGAATAAATAATCGACATTAGATGCCCATTTTCGGTCTGGAAAACGTAATACAATGTGATCACAGTTAATGCACTGCAAGTTCTTACAAAAGTGAGGTTCTAATGGAGAAATGGTAATGCCTGGTAGTAAACTAGGAGGTCCAATAAAAATATCTGCGCAATGTTTAGATGCATCCGTAGATTTTACTGGTGAGCGTGGTGATGGACTTAGTCCAACATGATTATATGAATCGATCTGAAATTGACCTTCTTTGTTTTCATCAGTTATATTTTCCTTATCAAGATCTGTACTATGTATTAATTCTTCTATAAAATTCATATCTTCTGAGTCTAGGTTAATACCGCCATCCGAAACTTGATCTTTGATTGAATCAACGAGATTGACATTTTTTGATTTATTTTTATTGGGCGATCGTTTTGGTTTATGCCGTTTCACAACTATTTCATCATTCTCAATATCTTTGAGGAATTCATTCAAATCTTCTTCTTCCATATATCGAAGAAAAAGACTTTTAAAATTTTGATGTAAAGAAAAAATCTTTTTATGCAGCCTATCGAAAACTGCGCAATTCATTTTTTACATGAAAGCCAAGCCTCAGTTATTATTTGCATAAGAAACTACTACATTCAAGCTTATATTTGAGTCTATTACTTATTCAAATTCATCACAGTCAATGAAGTATGAAAAGAGCCGATCCACTATAGTAATATTTAAAATATTTCATAAAATATAAGGGTTTTCTATGATAAAAACAATACCACTCTATAATTTATTAAAATATAAACTCTATTGTATATACAGCGTTATATGAATGACTCTGGTCATGCCATCGACATTATAATAACCAATCAATATTCATGTCTTCTAGCATAAAGCATCATAAAGGTCTTCTAGAGATTCGTTTCCTCGATCAGTTTCGATTTCATCATCAGAAGATGTGCAATCGAATTTTTCTATCGAAATCAAGCCCTTTTTGTTAATAATTGCAACAGCTGCTATGTTGTTTTGTTCACAATAATTTGTTGCCGAAAAAACTGTAAGGCAAACTGTCTTACCGTTATCATCAACAAGCGATGCCATGAATCCTTCTTGACATGCTTCATGCGCACGAATAATTGAAGTAAGATTATTTTTTGTCAGAAATTGCTGGGTCTTGCTCAAAGAATACTTTTCGCCCAGTCCTCTTTCTGAAGGTGCAGTGAGTTGCCCTGATTCAAGTTTGCGAGGATCGCCCCAAACGAGATCTGTAACCACTATTGATGAACTGCAATCAACGATTTGGAATCTATCGATTTTGCGGATGTCATCAAGAGTATTTATGTGCGACGAAATTCCTCCATGAACGGCAAAAATACCGTTTGGCAAAATGGCAGCTAACGGTAGGTAAGGGAAAGTCTCGTTAATAGCTTCGAAAATGGCGCTTCCTTCTGTATTTCCAAGCCTATTAATACATTCATCATAGAATCCATAGAATTTGTTTATCCCAATAAACTCATGGTTGCCACGGAGTAGTGTAACAAAGTCTGGATATAAAACTTTTAAGCACATGAGGTAAAGAATTGTTTCTATTGATGTATGACCTCTATCTATGTAATCTCCCAAAAATAAATACTTGAGCTTATTTGATGGGTTTCCATACTTTCTAATAATGAAGTTAAGATCTTGAAAGCTACCATGAAGATCTCCAACAACAATATATTTTCCTTTAAGATCTTCTATTAAAGAAGATTCAATTTCTAATTCTCGCTTGAAAGCAGTGCATAAGAATTCAACATCACTTAGGTTAGGTAGTGAAACTAAATGCGGTTGCAATATTTCTTCCAAATTTAACCTAATATCCTTTACACGGTCGAATGGACTCATTATTGTAACCAATGACAGTGGCTGAAAATTTTCTGAATTTATATCGTGCACAATTTATATAATAACAATTCAAGGTCATTGTGATTATTAATTTTTACTTAAAAGAGAGTGAAATATTTGTGAAGAATGAAAAAAGTAGGTTCACAAAAATATAAAAATTATTATCTGAAAAGTAGGGTGATAGAAGCTTTCAATTTAAAAATGAAAGAAATAACTAAAGGAAATAATATACAAAATCATTCATTAAACGATTTTTATATACCATTATCTTTTATCGTCAAATAATTTGTGAACCCGATCCCGGATTTTAAATCCTATTCAATTATATCTTTCATTAATAGTATCATTTATTTATACAGAACTTTCAGAAATAGGATAGTTTGTCATAGCTCTCAATGATTAGTTGGATTTTAACGGAACTGCTTACAACTGAAACGCTACATTTTTGAAATTGAAAAAGTGGAACATTTTTTTTTCAAAAAAATATAAAGGTAGTCTCACGAGAAAACTGACGGTAAAAATTCGATGAAACCAGGTGCATTGTATAGTACACATATGTGGTAAATAAATGTCGATTAGCTTTGTAAAAAATATCCCACAGTTTTTGAGATCTTGAAAACGGCCATTCAAAAAGTCGAAAATTTTTCCGAGATGTTAATGGGCAAGACAGTTTTTCGACAAATAAATCGTAAAAATGGGAATTAAAATAAGGCGTTATATTACATATATGGTAAAGGATATGGATGTGAAGAGCGTTAGTAGAATGGAAAGACTTTGAAATTTTAAAAAATTTATCTGGACTAAAAAATTATTTGATTATAAAAAACATATTATATATCAATTGCTATATAGAACTATCATAACAGATTTTGGAAAAGCCGCAAATCCCCAAGCTGGAGAATTCATTAAATACTAATTATTCAGCTTTTTATTGGAAAGGAAGGTAGTGTAGTGGTTGCAAACACTATGCTCTTTTTGAATCTAAAAGGCAACTGTTCAAATCATAACATCTTTGTTTTTTTTTCTTATTCTGCCATTATTGTTTTTCCTTGTTATGATTCAAATTAAAAATATTTTAGTAAAGGTATTTTGGACATCATTTTTTCACATTGTCTCAATGCAAATGTTTGAAAATTTTGTAGGCAATATGACAACTCTTTCAACATTTGTTCTCTTTTATTAACTCAAACAGATTTAGGATCTAATTTCATGCCTTCGAAGACATTTAAACCATCTTCAACATAATTTATTGACAAATTGATAACAATTACTCATGAATGTCGTAGATTTAATATCCTGTCACTCAGCAACAAATTCGGGTTCAATAACAAAGCTCAGTAAAAACTTTACAGAAATTCTCCAATTTATTTTAGTGTCTTTTTGCGTCATTACGGCTGCATTTTCTTCTGCATCTGAACGCTGTGTTTGGAAGAAGACGAAATACAGAAACTTTCAACACAAGTAACCAGATTTTCTTGTCTTTCATGTTAAAATGCTTCATCTCGCTAGGTATACGTCATTTATTGGATGGATTGTTAGCTTTGTGTCCAAATAGCAAAAAAAAGTATTAATTTAAATTTCGCATTTTGCATAAGTATACGCTTTAATTTATATCAAAACAGATTTAGATAGCTTAAAACAATATAGTTTACTCATAAATACATCTTGATAATTCACTTCTTCAATTTTCATAATCTTATATCCTGACCTATATCCTCTTATAAACCATATTTCTACTGAGATCTTCTTAAAGCATCTTTTTATCCCTATCTACGCCTCGAAACCAATTTAAGTTCCTTAATTTTTTTGAAAAAAAATTAAAACTCCCTTATCAAACATCATGCTCATTTTTACGAATTTCATTTTTCCTTTAAGTTTAAAATATACGCTTTTTAGCATGTTTATAATACATTTTCAATTTACATTTACATTTTTATTTTTGAATTGTTTGTTTATATTTCCGTTTGAACAATAATATTTATTGAAAATTGTGAGAGAAACGGATATAATAAAAAACACCATACAACAAAATTCACTTTTTTTCATACTTACGCGGATCACTCCTTTTCGGCCCAATATGCCGGAAATGATAAAACTCTCAGATCTAGTTGCTAAGATCCAAACTCTCGACTCTCAAATCTACTTCCTCAGATCTTGTTGCTAAGATCCAAACTCTCGACTCTCAAATCTACTTCCTCAGATCTTGTTGCTAACATCCAAACTCTCGACTCTCAAATCTACTTCCTCAGATCTTGTTGCTAAGATCCAAACTCTCGACTCTCAAATCTACTTCCTCAGATCTTGTTGCTAAGATCGATCTATTATACTCAATTTTACTTAAGCAATATAGATCACCTTTATTATGATTCTCTTTATCTGTACTTGTTTAAAATTAAATTACATCATAAAGATCTAATTACAAATTATTTAGAATTTTGAAATAAAACCAGTATTTTATCAAATGCTTTGAGATTAATGCATTCAAACTTAAAAAAAAAGATATATTCAGATCAATTTCAATATTATTGATTTTTTACTGTAAAAACTATGTCTACATAGATCTCAAACAATTTTATTAGATACTCTTTTCCCAATTTTTTTTCAAAATCTCTTTTTACATATCAAAAATTGTATTTTTCAATTTCATTTTTATTTTTTCCATATTTTTTTTGGAATTTGGATATGCGTCCAAAGTAGTTATGTCATTAGAAAAATATTAGATATCTGAAGAGAAAATGATAACTTAGAGAGTTTTAAAGATTTTATTTTCGAATACAAATATAGACCTCAGAGGAATACATTCTAAATAAATTTGTATCTGAGGGTGAATAAATAAGAACAAAATTTAAAGGGTTAGCATAAATAATGTAGAAATTAAGATTGGAATTTAAATTTAATACAAAATTAAAGGGAATGAATTTGCGATTAGTAGGGTATGGCAAAGGGATTGGGAAACATTGGTTACACATGAAAATTATCAGATGTAAGAATTTGGTGCAGATATTTTAAAAATGAGATCTGAATTTTGTTGTATGGTGTTTTTTTATTATATCCGTTTCTCTCACAATTTTCAATAAATATTATTGTTCAAACGGAAATATAAACAAACAATTCAAAAATAAAAATGTAAATGTAAATTGAAAATGTATTATAAACATGCTAAAAAGCGTATATTTTAAACTTAAAGGAAAAATGAAATTCGTAAAAATGAGCATGATGTTTGATAAGGGAGTTTTAATTTTTTTTTCAAAAAAATTAAGGAACTTAAATTGGTTTCGAGGCGTAGATAGGGATAAAAAGATGCTTTAAGAAGATCTCAGTAGAAATATGGTTTATAAGAGGATATAGGTCAGGATATAAGATTATGAAAATTGAAGAAGTGAATTATCAAGATGTATTTATGAGTAAACTATATTGTTTTAAGCTATCTAAATCTGTTTTGATATAAAACGAAAAAGAAATGCTTTAAGTGTTCGGCCACTTAATCATTTTCCCACAAATCATTATGAACAGTGAGAAGATAGAAATTAATTTATCATGTGTAGATATTGCCACATTTAAGAAGCTTGAAAAGCTTATTAAAGAAAAACTTCCTGGTGTTATTTATAATAATATCGCAGATTATCAAACAAGTCCCAATCAATCAAAACTATTACAAGAGAATACTATTAAATCAATGATTGCAGCTTCCAAAAACCGTGCTCTAAGCTATCAAAGATCTCTGCAAATGAAAAAAATCAATGAACAAAGAAAAATACAAGATGGAACTGCAGACGAATTAGAACAAGAAGCAGAAAAGGCAGATCTTGAAACTCTCAATGACAATGAAGATGATTCTGATGATCAAGATGAAGATGAAACAAATGGTGATGAATCCTTGAGTTTAAGCGAAATATTATTAGATGATTATACCCCATTATTTAAGTACCCTCCGTTTGCAGATAAATTAACGTGTGTTATCATTAATAACATGTTATATAATTTAAATTTTCCAAACTCAAAGAGCCGACGATACTATGCGGAGACACTTCAATTTGCCTTTATGTTGTATTGCAAACAACCCTCAGAATATTTGTTGGCAAGACAGAAACTTATGTTGCCATCAAAAGCAACTCTATTTCGAGTCTTTGGTAAAGATATTGCAGCATGGAAGGAACTTTTGCTTTCAAAATCATCTTCACTCCCAGTATTCCTCAGATTCAGGGAATTATATCCATATACAGATGAGGAATTACGTGAACAATGCCATTTTTGCATTGGAATAGATGCAATCACAGGCAAATTATGGAAGAAGTCCGGCCATGACGATCAAATCGAGGACTTATTTGCATTATATTTGATGCCATTAGATTGCAAAGGTCCATCAATATGTTTGCATATAATACAACATACAAATGGTCTTGCATCTGGAATTATGAGTGAAATCTTGGATTACATTGCTACAGTTCAGAAAACACTGAATGTTCCAGTTTTTACAACTGATGGTGACAAATCTTACGATTTTGTTTATCAGATATTCTTTCACCATTGGTACAGCCTAGTTACTGGCTTTGATGGATTAGTAGAAGTCCTTAAAAGTGCAAAATTCCAAGATCTTAAGATTATCTTCATCGCGGACGTCGTTCATATAGGCAAAAACCTCAGAACGTTATTAATTTTCCCCAATAAGTTAATCTTTTTGCAACCTTATGATCCAACGCTGCACGTCGATATTACAAAAATTAGATTATTTTCCAAACTTGGAGATGCAATTAACAACTGTGATAAGTCTACCACACTCAATGACAAATATCCTGTAACAATCTTTAACGTTCAAACCGTCAAGGATATGCTAGATAATAATTGCTACACTGAAGCAACTTGGCTCCTTCCACTTGCACTTTGGTTTGAGGGAGTCCGAAATACCATATTACCAGTTGAAGCAAGATTGTCAATGTTCAAACTTGCTTTTTTCATCTTGCATTTCTTTCTCAGATTGCAAGATGTGGTCGGAGTCACTGATAGACTTCCTAATATAGAGACACCAGATCATCGTCTCAAATTCAAAGGTTATCTTTTTGCCAGAAGAATGCATCTTCTGAAAATGGCGACATCTCTTCTCACTCTTTATGGATTTTTAGAGGAATTCCCGAATATAAATTTTCAACATCTCACAACCCTTCCGGTTGAACATTTATTTGCCTTATTCCGAAAATTTGCGCATTCAAAAAAAGAAGTTAAAGATTTGATGAGTGCGGGAGCGCATTTGGTAATGAACCAAACCTACCGTGAACAAAATTTTGATCGTCTTGTGTCAGAATGCAGACTTGATAATTCAGGAGCAAATATGGCAAATGTCGAGGAGATGCCAGAAGATATTAAGTCCCAATATATATTCACAGATGAAGATATTGCCAGTATTACGACCGATCTTATGTATTTAGTTGGTTGGCACGAAGATCAGGTATTTTCAGTTTGGGGAAGATTAATAAAATACAATCACACACAACCATTAAGTGTTTTTGAACCTTACAGCAAAGATTTTCCGCGTAATGGAGTGGAAATTTTAAGACAAAAACTGGATCAAATTATTGAAATAAAAGCTCCAGTTCCTTTTTCAGAAAATAGGGGCTATTGCCCATCTCAAGCATACGAAACACAGTTACAAAAAGTGCCGATGGCCAAAACACCTCTTTATGAGAATTTCAATGACATACTACAATTCGCAAACTCAAATTCCTCTTCTTCTACAGAAAACTCTACAACTACAGATTCTACATCTCAAGGAATTCAATCTCAAAATTCAAATTTTCCAAATGAAAATTTGGAAAATTCCCAAAATGCAGAATCAACTGATGATTTTCAATCATTAATAACGCCAATACAAGAAGATCATTTTCCTTCTGCCAACGAACTAAAACAAGGTTTGATATTGCCCATGATGTTTTAATTAGTCCGCCACCTGAGAATCAACATCCAGAAATTGATGAAGAAGAGACACAAAAAGCAATTTATCTATTACAAAACTTAGACTTTCCTAAGAAATAAAATTATTTAATTTATTCTTGTTTGTTTTTTAATTAAACATGTATATTTATTAACATTTCCTTTTTTAATACCTTTCCAACTTCTATTAGTAACAAACACATAACTAATTTGAAGATTTAGCGTTATGAAGAAGTATCCAAGTAATAACGTCAATAATGCATTTGCGATAGGATATAATTGCACCAAAGGTTAAAACTTGTATAAAGAATGAAAAATGAAATTTAATATAATTTTTTTTCGAAAAAAATCCATGCTTGGCTAGATTTTCATAGTTATTGAATATGCATTACTGACATCTTGTAAAAGATGCCGATCAAGGCTTTCAAGATTGCTAAATTTCTCGATTAAAATTTACATTTTTTTTTATTTGTGTTTAATTACATTTTACAGTTTGCAGACTTACATAAAATCCGCAACATAGTGGTTATTTAATATTTGCCCCACAGTATTGTAGTTTGAAATTTACGATAAGATTATAATTGATAAAGTAAGGTTTTGTCATTAATGCATCTTATAAACTTTCATTGATAAATATGGATAGATAAGTTCTGTGTTCAAAAGTAAGCATTTTTTTAAAACGCGCAATTATATCAAGAACGACTATCATAAATTCATGAGTATCGATGATTTTCGTTTAGGATGGACTTAATCGGCTTGATTGATATACATATTTTAAAATGGCATAGCTTTGTGCATGTTATGTCAAGCATTGTGCCAAACCAATTTAAAATGAAACAAATTATTTTAAAGAAACTATATATGAACTATTCGAACACTTTATATTAATGTAGGGAGCTATAAATTTAAATATTCTAAAAATTTATTTATTTGTTAAGAGTTCGGAACAAATTTATTATTGAATATATAGGAAATCAAATAATTATGCATAATCGCATAAAAAAATGCTGAAACAATGAAAAGAAAAAAATAGTTGCCCAATAGAAAAAGTCGAACCCATACCCCTACCCATTGAGTTATCCTCACTTTCAAGTTTCGATCGAAAAAAAGGTATTTAATCGCGTAACTCGCACCGTTTAGTAGTATTTCGAAGTTCTATATAGTATTAAAGATTAAGTTACATTATGTACAAAATAACTTTTTATTGTTATTTGATTTTGATAGCATTATTAGCTGAATATGAAAAATCTCGTAGAAATAATCATTTCATTCAGACATAAGTATTGAATTGTTTCCCAACAAGCATAATAACACACGTTTCATATTATAATTTATTTCATTTCTGTACAAAATTTAGATAACGATATCAAATAAAAAAAACGGTGGCCTTTTTTTACTTCAAACTATCATGAAGTGTCACCAAATTGGGTGAGTATTCTTGCTATCAGTATGACATGAAAAAGTGAACGACAAAAATTGAAGATATTGTAGTTAACTCGGATTTTTTTAATTGCAAACACATCTATAATTTGTTTAAATATCATTTATTATATCAAAATCTAAAAATTCGTTTTTGGAAATCTTTGAATTTATGAGAAGTTCTACAAAGACACTTACAAATATAGCGTTTGCAATAAAAAGGCTCTTTAATCTTCTTCATCCTTGCTCAGAAACTTCTACTGGTTACCTTACGGGTAACCTGCAAAGCTGCTTCCAAGGCATCGGGAAAATAACGTATTTTCGTGAGACTACCTTTAAAAATATTTAAAAATAAAAACAAAAACAAATTAGCGCAAAAGAGCCGTATTTGGTTCATTTGGCCAGGTATGACTATTTTGGACATAAAGAGCTATCTTAAACGCAAGTAAAGCTCTTGTAATATTAAAATTATTCTTCATTGCAGAGAAATGTTTCATTGATGGTTCTTGGTACAGAACTGTTCGAAAATTATTTGATGTTATAGCTCCAAGTGCTGAAATGTCATATACATTTGAGAATACAATGATTGCAACAACAGATTGTGGGAAGAAAACACAATTAAAGTAGTTACTTCCTGCAACTGCATAGAATATCTTTGCATTTGACCAGAATTTCACTGTTTCGTTAAGTGGCCTTGGCGTTTGGTAGTCTTTTTCCCATGGAAAATCTGGATAAGTTGTGTTAACTGCGTTAAATAGTTTATCAAAGTTACCAATGAATCTATTTCTTGTTTTTCGTTGCGAGATAATGTATCTATAAGGGACAATTCTTGTCAAATTAAATCTTTCTCTGATTAATAAAGTTAATTTACGGAAACAAGGTCCAAGATGATTCATATGGGGTCTTGGATTAATATTTATGTATAATTCTTTCGCAAATAGCCATTGGCTAGGGCTCAAATGTTGAACTTCTTTAGAAATATTTAATGTTGGGAAAAATTCGTTTATTAACTTGGCATGCGTGCAAATTGTAACTGTGGATTGCTGTAAAATATCACTCGGAACTTCCATTAAAGGCGAAAGACTATCTTGTATGAAATGACCGTAAATTGTAGAATAGTAGTGTCCGATACTGATAACTAGATCTCTTGTACCTATAACTGAACCATTAAGCGGCTGGTACAAATATCGTATTTTTCCTGGAATTCCAGAACCCAAGATAAACTTGTTCTTATAAAATATCGCGCCATTTCCAGAAACATAGCAATTCCTTAAATGAAATAGGTTATTATTGTTTATATTAGAGATCTTTTGATGTTTTCCTCCCCAGCTTTTAAAAGAGAAATTATCTTGAATGTAAAGAGTGTGTTCTGTATTCATTGGGTCGTTAGCCCATTTTATTTTTCTGATATCTATTATTGAATCTTCGGGAATTTCTTTGTGATAACCTGCCTTTGCGGATATTTGTTGAAGAATCGCCAATAATGAAACAATTGATACTTTAAAGTCAGAAATAATAATGAAATCAGTTAGTTTGAGTGCGAATATTGAAAGAAAAATAAGTATTACATTGAAAATTATGCAAAAGGATTTAGTCTGTATCATATTTAGAAAAGTGCCAGTTCTAAAAATTCAGCGTCATATCCATTATAGAGATTAGGACAAATAAACGGGTCTTAACTTTGAGAAATAAGTTCATTCAGGGATTTCATAGACATTTTGTCACTCATTGGTGTTGAAATTAAGAGAAAATTGAATGGTTTACAATCTCACTCCTGACATCATCTTCTTTATTACTCAATTTTGAGGTGATAAGATATTGAGTAGGGGTAATTTTAGCTAAAAGTGACACACCCGTGAAGGGTGTGATTACCGATCGGTAATTTCGACAGTTTAGAATTTAAAATTTTTTATGGAACTGTTGTGAGTTTCATAAAGAATTTAAGGAATATAAGCAAAGATTTGAATCAAAATCTTAGACCTAAGCCGCTCGATTCGCTCGCGGCTTTCTTTATTATTTTAAATTTGCATATTTCCATCAAAAGTTCATAAGGTAAAAAATTTCGTTTATATTATTGCAAAATAAAATCTTCATTATCAAAATAATATTAAATGATAATATAATATAATTTATAAACAACTATTATTTAATAAAGTTTAATTGCCAAGGTTCATCTAATTTTTTGATTTTTAATGTTTTATGAATTTTATTTATCATGTATATATCTAATGAAGATTATATATGTAGAAGATAAGTACCTTAATATGTACGTAAAAATTAATGAAATTTATTTTGAATGTAGAACCGAGCAATTTTCAAATTTTGTGCTTTTTTTGAATTTTCTCGATACCAGATAAGTTGTGTTGGCTAAATAATATATGGATACAATGTGTCTTATAGATGAATATATGCACAAAGTTTAAGAGGCCATTTTCTTTCAGAAACCGAGATTTGTGAATTTTTTCAAATTTTGTGCTTTTTTTGATATTGAAATTTCATTTCATTTTTTTGATGCATATCGATGCACCATGCGAACTTAAAGAAAGGCTATCTTATATAGATGCTATGAAAGCTGTCATTGATAACGAATGCCATGCAGGTTGTCCATATCAATTAAAAAAAAATCCAAATTTAGGGGGAACAAAATTAAAATTCAGGTGCAGTGCAGATAAATGTGAAGCATGTATCTCATTTCTAAAGGATGATGAAGAATATATCCTAACAGAATATAATGGAACACATAATCACAATCAAATCAAAGATGAGACAAAGAAATACCACACATTATCACAATGCTATCGTCGGGTACTTATTAATTTTATAAAACAGGGGGGTGATCCGAAAATGGCTCAAATTGAATGCGACAAAAAACTTGATCTGGATGATCCACTTAACAGGCCATCTTTTTTGAATGCATCTTCAGATCAAATGAAAACAATTCAGGAAAAAGGAAATAAAAAGATCAAAGGTATTCAAAAGTACGATGATAATCAATTCAAGTCAACTCAATTATTTAAGGGTATCAAAGAACAAGAGTCACCAAAAGATTTAATTTATTTCGATGTCGATAATTACAACAAACCAAAGAAATTAATCTTTTATTATGCTTCTTTCAAATTTCTGGACATAATCAAAATTGTGAAAGAGCATTTTATTGATGCAACCCATTCATTACTTGAATTTAAAATGTTGTTTTACATGATATCAGCCAAATTTCCAAATACACATGCATTCCCAATTTTTCAATTTGTCGTTTATCCAAACACTTCAGAAAATATTGCATTCTGTCTCAAGGCATTTTTTAACTGGGCAAAAGTAAAACCAAAATATTTTATGTCAGATTGTGCACAAGAAATCGAAAATGCGATTATCAACTCTTTTCCAGAAGTTATCCTTCATTGGTGTGCAGTTCATGTAATGAGGGCGTTCAGAAAAAATTTGAAAGATTATGCATTTGAGAGTTCAGACAAATTGATATTAGATACAAAAATGAACTATCTTGCATACGGCAGAAATGGCAAGAAAGAATGGATTGAACCAACGTTCAAAAAAATTCTGGAAATAGCCAAAAAATTCCCAGAATTTTCAAAATACATACAAAATCAATGGATATCAAACCAAGAAAGATGGACAGCCGCTGAAAGAGATGAAAATTTAGCTCTCACAAATAACATTTCAGAATCGATTAACAAAAAAATTAAATATTACTACTTTGGCGGAACAATTTTCATGAGATTTGATCGATTTGTGATGAAATTAATCGATTTTATCGTTCCTTCATTTTATTACAGAATTTCTCAAGATATACGGCTCAGAGACAAAATTCCAAATCCGTTGCCATCTGAAAAAAAGCCAAAAAAGTCTACAATCAGACTGGATACAGAAAAATGTATAATGCTCACTGATAAAATTAAATCGTTAATAGTTAACTCATCAGCAAACTTAAATACGCTTCAATTGGGTTTAGATGACCTACTTGATAAAGTTGTCAAGGCAGCAAAGGTTCAAAAACGAATGACCCAGTATTTTTCGAAATTAAGTATCCCAACGGAAATCAAGCTTAGTATTCTCACGCAAATTACAGAATTTGGATGCAATACCCCTCAATTCATTGTTGAGAATGCCAAGTCTTTTCAAGATAAAATTATTACAGATTTCCACCTTCAAATTTATACAACATTATAAAAATTTATGAATAAAAACTTGATATAAAATAACATTTTTATTTTTACTAAGAAAAAAAAGGTTTTTGATAATAAATTTATTTTATTTCGAAAAAGTAGCAATAATCGTAAAAGGGTATTGATAGGCTTGCTAAAGTAACTAATTTTAGCTGTCAAATACTTTTGTATTTTGAAGTAAATTAGTATAAATTTGTTTTTACTTTAACTCCCTTTGAAAACCTCAATTTTCCATACAGAGGGAACGGGAATAGCATCCAATATTCCCTGAGAATGGTTGCGCATTCTCAGTTCCCTCTATATTTCGAACGAAGCTCTCATCGGTCTTTTTTTTAATACTAAACGTTTTTTCCCCTGTCACTTTTAGCTAAAATTTGGGTTTGCCATAAGATATTTATGTTCGGAAAAAAGCTATGACAAATCAACATATAGTACCTACTAAGGGTGTTATACATTTTTTTGTTATTGTGTTTGTGGGATGATGTAAGAAATGGTTAAGGGATCACATCCTTAGTTTACAACTATTCAATTTTTAACTTTTGCTTTAAAAATGGTATATAAACTAAGAATTGGCGACCATTATTATGAAATCTATAATCAATGATATGTTGCCATCTTATGTGCAAATTTTCAAAAAAAGTATTCAAATACACTCCAATATGCGATTCACTGTGTGGTGAATCGCAGAAAATCCTCTAGATTTGGGTTGTTGACTTTTTTCAATAATGAAGATATAGACTCTTAATCATATTTAAACATATTATTTCAATAAAAAATGAACATCGGATGGGCCAATTTTGAAAATCTTGATCAGCGGGCTCTCAGTGAAAACTCCAATGTTTAAGGTTTTGATCAAATCTCTTCTTTTTGATATCTGAAACGACAGATAGGTAGATAATGATATGGTCATGTTATAGTCATGCTTATGCAGAATGATATCTATTCTATCAAGAGAAAAAAGACCTCGAAGTGCAGAAAATTGAATAGTTGTAAACTAAAGCGGTGATTATTCAAATCCACCATTAAAAAATTGATTATTCAATTTTATTATAAATATATATCGAACACAATTTGAATATCATATTTCATTGTGAGATTGTCGATTATGTTGAAGAAAGTCACTCAATAAATTCGATTTTTTTACCAAAATTCAATTTAATCGTCATCTCTTAGAGTGAAGCTCCTCATTGGAGCTATAGGACCCCAACGTGGCAATATATTTCACCTCCATCGTGCTATGTATACATCAATGAATGTTGAGTTATATATAATAACACTGCAAGGACATACATGTCATAGAAATGAATCCCTGTGAATAAGGGATCCTTTGCTTTTATATGTATGTTTTATTAACAACATTCATATCTAGATACTCGCAACTAACATAACCTTATGTCATTTAAATACTATGAGATAATAACAAAAGCGTATAAATGATAGGTTTTTATATCAGGCAAATACATATATAAATTTCTAAAGGTGCCATTTTTTTGATGAGATAATTATTTTTGAATTGGAACTGAAGTATTTCTGGTGATTTCAACGAAATCGAAAGATTTATCGAGGAACTTCAAGCATTCTACTCTTGCTTTGCTGTTTGAAGGCCTTCTTGACAGCCCAATTGTATTTTGAAGGTGGTGCTTTATCTTATAATAGATAGGGCGATTCCCGAAAGCGTCATACGCTACGTAGTTCATGATGAAGTCTTCACAATTGTTTTTCTCAGCCGAATAGTCTCTTACGCTTTTATATTTATATGAATGATAGATTTCAAACAAATCTACGTTTATAAAGGAAAGTCCAGTAAGAACAATGTTGAAATCACGGCCTCTCTTCCAGCTATACTTTCCTTTTCTCCAAAGAGTTGCGTAATTTCCGAAAACTGACAATGGAAAGCCTCTACGTTTAAATTCTTCAAAAGCAGTGTCTAAAGCTGTAAAATTAACGAAAATATCATCATCAATATTGCATATGGTCTGAGTCTCGAGGGTTTGGGGTATTAAAAATCGAGCAACAAGTTCTCTCATTTCAGTATCAATTATTTCAATAGGAACTGTAGAGTTTGAAATGTTATATGCAGTTAAATTAGGAGCCGGTATTGAATGCTTGAAATCGTTCCAATATATGTAAATTTTTTCGCAATGCTTAGATTCTTGCTTTAAAAGTGAGTTTAATATTTTAGATAGAATTGGAATTCGACGGAAACTACTTAGGTATATGATTGAGTATTTGTCTTTACTTAATTCTCGATCAGGTTTAAGATTTGATAATCCAGGGCCAATAACTTGTGAATATCCGCTTGTTTCAATTATTGAAGTACCAAAAATGACTGAAAAGAATATACATAGCAAGGATAAAAATGTTATTGATCCAAAATTTGTCCATAATTTAACCAGAGCATAACTCATATCTTTTAAGGTTATCGTCCGACCAAACACCAATTATCGTTTTTTATATTTATGATTATCTCAGGAATATTCATGCTATTTACTTTATCATTTCAACAGGCAATATCAATATATTTTACTTTCGCTATTGTAGTTCCAAATAAATAGCATACACAATATTTTGATAAAAAATCAATCTGACAGCGAAAAACGGTTATTTGTCGGTACTTTCCCTTTTATAGCAAACACTTTTTTGACACACATATGACAACAGAGGATTATACCATGTTTGAGTTACTAAAAAGAAAAGATACAGGGTGAGATATAAAAAGACATCGACAAAAACGAAGTTCATTATACTCAGAATTTAAAGAATAGTAAAAATGAATATGAAACATGACTTTCATTTGATTTCGAGATAACATATCAATATAGAGATCTTATTGTGTTATGAAAATCAAGCTAAAACAGAGCTTGGCGAGCCACAAAAATTTGACGTCAAGGGTTAAATGAGTTTTGGTTTTATATTTCAAAAATCTTCCATATATATATTAGTCATTGAATCAGTATTTATCATCGTTTTGTTTTCAACTATTGGCG
This sequence comes from Trichomonas vaginalis G3, assembly GCF_026262505.1. Taxonomy (NCBI): domain Eukaryota; phylum Parabasalia; order Trichomonadida; family Trichomonadidae; genus Trichomonas; species Trichomonas vaginalis. Next base: position 28,430,409 of record NC_067206.1, on the reverse strand, counting down.
GTATCACGTATAATGGAGAATTCCACAGTAACATGAATGTTTTATTGTCATGGTCAGGAGACCTTTTCAATCTTGGACCAGCTATATACGCCGTAGTCAATGCACATCCAGATCAACATATTTCCTTTTATATTACAACTGTCAATGCAGATTTATTACCAAAATATAAAACTCATTTTGCAGAACGCCCAATCCTTAATACAAAATTCTATTTCGAAACATACCAAACACGGTACTTGACTAAAAGAATATGGATAGTTGGGTACGACACTTATATTCGAATTGTTTTTCCTAATGCGCATCCTGAAATGGAAAGATTCTTACAATTAGATGGAGATGCAATTGTAGTACAAGATATTAAAGATATGTACTTCCATGATTTCAACAACCAATCTGCAATCGTAGTTTTTGATTTTGCAAGAAGATTTGAAGGATTCAAAAATTACTTTAACGCCGGTGTTATGGTATTCAATAATTTTAAGTACATAAATGATAATATTCTGAATAAATCCATTGAATACTTGAAATGGCTCAATGGACACATGGGCCGTTGGTACAATGATCAAAGAGTATTAAACAAAATGTTTATAGACTCAAGAATAGTTTTCCCTCAAAAATATAACGAATTTGATTTCAGAAAGTTTGGGAATAACACCAAAATCTTTCATTTCTATCGTGCGAAGTGTAAACCATATAACCAAAAATGCAACAGAACGCAAGCTCCATACAAACTTTGGGATTGCTTTTATAAAACATACAAAGAAAAGCCTCTTTTATGGCGCGATACTCGTAATATTACAATCTGTACAAATGAAATGTTCAATTAACGTAGATGGTAAATTAATTATGATTCTCACAATTTTGAGAACTTCTGACATCATTTGCCAGACAAATTGAATGCAATGAAGTATGATTTTTTAATGCTTGATATAGATTTGTTATAATATAATGTATTTATTTTTCTAGTTGAAGTCTTGCGGACATGAAATTAATTTTTTTTATTTTGGATATAGGTCAGGTGCGTGGGGCTTCCAGGGGCTGCGCCCCTTCTAGCCCCGGAGAAACTAGAGGAGGAATGATACAAAGACCAGATGAAAAAAATAAAAATATTATAATAAAATTAAATTTTTAGTCTTAAATTGTTTTTTTTATTCGGTATATTCTGAATCTTGAATGTCTTGGAAATTTTCTTCTTCTTCGCTCTCTGAGGTGAGGATTTCTTCGACTTCTTCTTCGCCATTGGGAGCAACAAATCCTGCGATGAAAACTTTGTATATACCTTCTTGAGGAGTCTCTATGATGAAAGTCGTATTGTTGAGGAAATGGAACTCGACATCTTGAACAAATTGGCAACTGCTGTGTGTGAATTTTGCAATTGTGAGAGGCTTTCCTTTATAGTCCTTGGGAAAGCTTGAGATGGTTACTGTTCCTCCATATGGAACTCTGGCAGGAATATCTAAAGCAACAGTTGTTATAACGTGGAAATTGTCTAAGAATTGAGGCATAGGTTCAATGCAGTATAGTCGTTTTGACTGGTTGTCTTTTGTGTAGAAATATAAATAGAATGACCTTTCACCATGTTCATTCAATTCTTCCAAATAATTGTATGAATTTGGATATATACGGACAAATTCAGCAATTTTAACTTCTTGTAAATGCTTCTGCAAGTTCTTTGGAAACAAGTGAATGAACTGGTCAATAGCTTGCAACGCTATGAGATTGGCAGTAACAGGTAAATATGAAGCAAACATGTCAACAAGTACGCCAGGGTCTTTGATTTCGTTTTCAAAAGGCTGAATGGCATCCATGACAGCTTGAAACATCTCGTTATAATCTCGATTGTCTTCTGAACCCCACTGTTCATTTAACTTATCTAACAATTCGAACCTTTTCTTTGCGTATTTTCTACGAACTTTCTCTGAAAGAGGAGTGTCTCTATCTTGTGTGTCTTGAATTTGAGACTTAAATTGTTTGCTAAAGGCGATATATCGTGTTTGCGACCTAGTGGTCATTGCAGAATGTGTTTCTGTATGTTCGATTGGATGTGTTTCTGTATTTTCGGGTGGTTGTGTTTCTGTATGTTCGATTGGAGTCTGATTGGTATGAACTTCTTCTGAAAATGCTTCTGTTCCGATAGTTGTTGTTGCCTGACCTGTTGGCTGAGTTGTTTCTGTTGTGTTTTGAGAAGAAGAACTCAAATTGTTGGACAATTTGTTTGCAATTGTATGAGGAAGTTGCTTTGGTATTATAGGAGGTCGTAAGGGTTTTGAGAATGGTGAGACATAAGTTGTAGGAACTTTAACTGCAGAGGTAGTCGACGAATTGTTTGCGACACTTGTTCTTCCTTCCATTATGAAAAATGAACTGTTTTTTTCGGACCACTCATAGAAAAGTTTGAAATAAACCGTTTTCGTCAACGGAGACCCCATCTATAATTTTATTTTATTGAAAAGTCTCCGTTGGCAAACCGTTCCATCTCAAATATTTGAGAAGATAACTTCACATTTTGACTTTTAAATACATATTTTTCACCATCGGACAAACTTTTGACTGGATGGACTTTACACGAACATTACACTTGTCAAAATATTTTTAACATACGATAGTATATATTTGTTCGAACAAATAATGGTCTATCGTCAACGCTCATAGAGATAGACCCACTTTTCTAAAGTATATATTTGAGTACTTTAAAAAAATTATAGAACAATATAACAAATATTTTACAAAACCGACAACACTTTGACCAAGTAGTTTTTTGAGCTGAACAAAAAGTGTCATATAAACATCTGTCAAAAACCGCTTTTTAACTTCACTTAAAATGCCACGTAAGCTACGTAAGAATATACGTAAGAGGAAGGGAGCATTGAAACATCCAATAGTAAAACTGACACCACAACAACAGTTGCAACAACAAATGATGAATGACCCCACTATGTTGCAACAAATGTCAAGCAACCCTATGCTTTTAAACCGAGTTATTGGTGCACAGAGTGGAGGTTTAAGAGCGGCACTTTTAGCGAAAATGGCAGGCTATGGTGGAGCTGCAGACGGAACAGCTTATAACCCTCAAAGTCAAATGAATTTGAGTTCACTCAAAAATCAAATAACAGATGTCAAAAAGTCAAACATAGACATACAGAAACAAATAAATGAAAATGAAAAGAAACTAGAATATGACAGACACACAAAGAAACTCAATGAGTTAAACGTAGAGAAAAAGAAGAAAGAAGAACAACTGAAAGAACTAAGTACAGAGGAATATGCGAAAAAAGTGTCAGAAAAAGCAGCAGAAGTAGCAAAAATGGAACAAGATGTTATAAATTTGAAAAACCATACTACTCAATATAAAGTACTGAAAGATGAAGAGATAAAACAAAAAGCCATGAAGACATATATGGATAGCGATGAGTATAAAAAAGAAGTTGAAGCAAATGTAAAGGCAGAAAAACTTTTACAGTTGCAAAACCAAACCGTACAGTATGAAAACTTAGCACAAGAAAGTAAAAATAACGACGCAGCCATGCAAAAGGCAATGAAAAGCGCAGAATATATAAAAGCTAATAATGACTGGTTAGATGCCCAAGCCAACGCCAAAGCAGCCCAACTTATAGGGTCAATAAGGACAAAAATACAAGCGGATGAAGACAGTTCAAATGAAGCTTTAATGAATGCTGACTTTAAGAATGCCTTCGAAGCTCTTCATAGTAAGGTGAAACTAGTGAACGACTTCTCATCTGGAAAGAAACTGAAGTCTGAAGGTTTCGACAAAGAGTTAAGAGAAGTAGCACAAAATATGACGAAAATAACAGATGCAGCAACGAGACAGGCAGTTCAAAGTGCCTATGACGCCGTTAGAGCAGCTGTTGTGGAAAGTCAAGAAAAAGAGTTACAACAGACCAAAACAGACCTAGTAAATGCTTTCTTAAAAACGAAAAGTCAAGTAGGACATTATGCTGCAGATGGAACATATGTGCCAGCTGGTGGAACTTATATACCACCAAACCCTCCAAGAGAAGCACCTGCACCAGGACTACCTAAAACATTTACATCGTCACATGGACACAGACACAGGCATGCACCAAAACCAACACAACAACCAACAGTTCAAAATCCAGCACCACAACAACAACCAACACAGCAACCAACAGTTCAAAATCCAGCACCACAACAACAACCAACACAACAACCACCTCCACAACCAGCACAGCAACCACAAACAGAGCAAAGACATAAAAGAAGTAGAGAAAAAGGAAACCAAGAATTCTTAAAAATGCTTAAGGAAGATTATGGTTACCCAGATACTCTTGACTTTAGTGACAGATATAAAGAAGCTATTAGAAAGTTCAAGGAAGGAAATACTGACCCGAACCTATTTAGCTTTATGGTTCAGCATCAAATCGGATATAATCTCAAACCTGGAAAATACAAGCTCGCTAAGGGATATGATTTAATAGCATATCATCCAAATGACATGGATGAATTTACTCCGAGATATTTGATGTCAGAGCTAAATGATAATTCAACTCTCTTCATGAAACGCGTAAAAAATAGAGACGGAACGAAAGAAGAAAGGTTTATGAGTCCGGATGACTTAGAGAGGGAACTTGTTAAAAACGGTCTCGGAATATATGAAATGCCAGCAGATGAGGTACAAGAAACTCCACAGGAAGAAGTTCAGATACAACCAGACACGGAAGAAATAGTTCAGCAACAACAGCTAGAAGAGCCTGAAGGAAACGAACAAGTCCCTCCTTTGGAAACTAACTTCACAGAACTAGATGAAGATTTGGAACAGCCGAAAAATCTTGACCCTCAACAAGTGTATGAGGAGATATGGAATCTTTCCAAGAGTCTAAGCAAAATTCGGCTGACATAGTAGAAGGATATCGAAAAATGTTTACCGACATACAAAAGACTCCAACATCAGATGAAAATATTCAGCATAGAATGGAAGTACTGAAAGATAATGTACGCAAATACAATAATCCTTTTTACTTACGACCATATAACGTTCAATCTTTGGCTGAACTCGGTGAAAATAAAAGGTTAAATTTCAACAAAACATATAGAAATGAAACATTGTTTAAAGTTCATTCAGAACCTAACCAATATGGAAACAAACCTACTTTTGTTTCTGCAGACTATGGAACTACAATGAGATGAGGTCATAAAGCTAATCCGGATAGGTGGTTCATAAACTTACAACCTCAATTCCAAGAAGTTGTAGACGCAATGGAAGTGAATGGTGAACCAGATATAGCTGGTATTTTCAGCGCGGCTTTAATGCCATTGAAAGATATGAAAGATGCAGATATTTTGGACCAGTATGAAATGAACATGGCTGAGGGAAATATAACACCTGACGTTCTAGAACATTTATCTCAAAGAACTACACAGAACCATAGAGATGGTATATTTGGTGAAGAGTTTAGAAAGAGAGTTAGGGAGAGAGAAGGAAGAGAACCTATTGTACATGACCTTGCAAACGAAAGTTTGCAAAATGTCATAAAAACTTACTTTGCAGACAATGAACCGAGAAGGGATGAATATTTAAGAAAACTCAAATGGACAGTACCAAATGAAATGTTAGTATTGAAAAACATGTTCCATGACAAAATAAAACCAACTACAGAAATAAATGACGCAAGACTGAAACGTTGGGTAAAAGCTTTCCCATTCACAAAAGATATTATTGGTAACATGGAAAGAAAACCAGAATGGCTACAAAAACATATATTTGGAAACGAGCTTATTCCATATGGACAAGCTATATTTGAAGAGCTTGAACCGGAAACTCAGGAAAGAGTCATGCAAACAATAAGCGACGACTCAAATACAAACTATGACAAAATCTTTCTAGGATATTGGTTACCTGAGATGGGCGACCAGAGCCCAAAGGCAAAAAGGACATGGGAAATTTACAACATACTAGGTGAACATGAGGCAAAGATGCAACAACTTGAAGCAGAGGGCAAGTTACCAAAGCGACACCAAAGAAGAAGAGAAGAGTAGAACAAAGTGAAAGTAGTGAAGAAGTAACTTCATCTAGTGAAAGTAGTGGCAATGAAGGAAAAAGAAGAGTTAAAAACTCAGCCAGGAAGAAAGTAAAGCTTGGTCCGAGTGGGTTCTATTATGACATATAAATCCAACTATTCTATATTTTTACCCATATGAAATGTACGCCGCTCAGAATATTACGCCAACAGTTTTGGATGCCATGAACGGAAATGTTTCCGAATGGTATAACGAATGCGACAATGCCATTAGAAGGTCAGAAATAGTTCCTGGAACTTACGAATATACAACTGCTGTTTCTTATGGAAACGTAGGTGAGTTTGGAGAAGGTTCTTCAACAACAGTAGATATTGCTTGCGACAGGTTTCATATTATTTCTATTGACAACTCATTCTTATACGTGGAACAAGACATTGAAATAAAACCTTCTGCCAAGTTGTCTGACAAGAAAGGTTGCAATGGAATTTTCTATGTCGGATACCAATATGCTCCAGAAGTTTTTATGGGATATAAGATATATTCTAACTCTGACTTAGTTCAAACAGTAACATGGGCAAACTATGAATGGTTCGCTTTGAGAAACTCAGTACAACCACAAGCTAGAGAACAAACAGACCAGTATGCAACTATTGAGAAAATAAGAAGACTTGACCCTAACGTTCCAGGAGTTTATGTTAACCTTTCTGGTTCAGATGGAACTGCTGCCACTAAAGTAAAACTGAAACTTAGAGTTCCTTTGTCATCTTTCCTCATCTTCAGGTTTTTAAGATACTTGCCAAACTGGGCATGAAAAATTTCTATCGAACTTACTCCAAGCAAAAATAACTTAGTCATTGCACCAACACAAGACCCATTCACTATTGAAGCCAAAGCAACAGCTCAGGAAACATTCGCTGCCTTTTGCAAAAACAAAGTTGACTTAGACTTTGGTTTCTCAAACTTCAACAATGAAGTAAACTACTATATGAAGGATAATGGTGGTGCAAACGTATGGACCCAGTTAAGTTCACATGCGAAAAATTTGAATGCAAGAGAATAGAAAGCAGACTTGCAGTCTATATGTTGGACCCAGATATTTCAAATGCTTTAGCTGCCAAATATATTGCAGTTCCACTTATGTTCCCTATACACCAAATATCTGTCAAAGACTTTGCAGGTGAAGTTGGAAACCAAAGTGCTGACCCAGGTGCAAGAACAGATATTGCCTTAACAACTGCAATGAAACATGCAGATACTATGTTTGTACTGTTCAGACGAACTATAAATGACTATTCTTGTTTCTACAACCCTGGTATTAAATATCATATAAACATAGATGGCAAATATTATCCAAGAGAAGAATATTCTACAGTTGAGGATATGAGGTCATACAACTTGACATTAGATGCTATGAACTTTAACAACAACTTCACAACAACCATTAACCCTGAAATGCAAAGTTCTATTATGCCATATGTGAAAGTATGGACTCATACAGGAGGTCAAAAAACTCAATATACAAATGGAGACCGTTCAAACTTTTGGCTTGGCATTCCATTTGCTGACTCAGAAGACTTTATGGGTGGTATTTCAACTGTTGGTACTGTACAAATACAATATACTGGTGACAGAGACGGTCCAGATGAATTGAGAGCAAAGAAGTTTACAAAACCAATAGCACTTTTCACGGAAGATGCTCTTTTGAAGATTCGTTCGATGAAACCTGCTGGGGCTCCTCAGATTGGCATAACGACAGCTTCCATCGAGCAGATTTTGGCAGCAGGTCAGTAAGTTGTTCTTTGACACTTTTCTCACCATCGTAAATGGTTATGACACCTGTTTTGACATAATATTGTATTATAAACTTACCTTTAGAAATATCTGTAAGTTTTGAAGTTATATTTTTGTCTGCTTCAAGAACTTTCACCATTTCAGTTATACCAACTTTCTTTGCTTTATGAAAATATTTAGGTTCAGCAAAGACTGCTATTCTATAACATTTTCCATTGTTTGTGTAAAGAACTATTCTGTCAATGAACTTGTATTGTTTGTGTGTGTAAACTTTGTTTTGCTTCAATTCGAAGAGATACTCGAATGCGTCCATATTTTTATTCTAAGTAAAATGTCATTTCCGAAAAATAGAAGCGTAAGTGTTTCAAAAGGTTTAATGGCGGTGGCAGATGTGAAGTTAAATTCACCAACTCAAACAAACAGTCAAAGTGTTATTGTCAATGTCAAAGACAGAGATGTTGAAATGGGGAAACCATACGAAGACGAAGATGGTATAACAATTGTTCCTGTAAAAGAACCAACATATCCTGAAGTTAACAGAGACTTAAGTTCTGTTGCAGATATTCGAAACGACTACCAACAACTGAAAGACAAACTTCAAACTCAGGAGAAGATTTGTCAAGCTTTAGGTATAATGTTAAACTTGGTCGAACACAACCCTGTAAAAGTGAACTTATATGTCATTGCACCTCATGAAGTTTTGAAAGAACTATTGAAACTTTTGACAGAGGCAGACGATATAAACATCAAAGAAATAGAACCCGACATTAGTTGCTGTGGTGTTTCATATAATGTCATTGACAAGATATACGTTATGAAAGGAGGTGAAACGTTGAACTTAAAATATAGTTTCCCAGACGTTATAAAAAAGTTAGTATACAAGTCTTGGTTATGGTGGCACTGCGTTCCACCTTACCCAATACTTGTGAATTTGACACTTTACAAAACCACTAACGCATATTTTACAATACAAACGACAACACTAATTTAACCTTAAATATTTACAAAGCCGCCAACCACTTCACCTCACTAACGAACTCACTAATGTAAAAAATAAACGTTCTCACTAACGACTTCACTAATGTTCTCATAAATTTTCCTCAATATCTTCATCATCAGTGTTAACCCTATTGTAGTCATACTTGAAGCCATAAACTTTCTCTAACTTCTTAACGTACAATTTACATAACTTACCTTCGTCATCGTATGGTTTAATGATATAACTATTTCTATCTTTATAAACAGTCAATGAAAAGTCAACTGGTCTCGGATGTATTTGAAAGAACATGTTATGCTCAGGAAGGAAGAATAAATGTTTAAATGTATGTTTGTTATACTGTGGAATTCGAATGAGTTGCTTTTGTTCTGTCATTTACATAAAAATAAAAATTTTCAGTAAAAATAAAACTAACGTTAAAAATTTCTCATAACATAAACGTTCTCATTGCTTTATAACTCTCTTCATTTCTCCAACTCTTCTAACTTCTTCTTAAGTTCAGCAATGTTGTCTTCATGTAATTTAATCTTTCTCAAAATTCCTTCTTTATCTAATGGTTGCTTTATCTTTCTAAACTGAACTCTACCATCCTTCATAGTATGAATGTAAAAACCTTCTGGAATAGTTCCTGATTTAATGTATTCTACCAAAAACTTTTGTTTCATTGCTTCAGTGACTTTAGTAGTCATTTCAATCAAATAAAAATTTTAATATTAAATAAAAATAACGTTATTTTTTTCAGTATGGAAACGCAGGAGTTTTACGATTTATTTGATGAGTAGGTTCTGGTTTAAATGTTGGAGTCGGTTTAGGAGTTGACTTTTGAATAGGAGTTTGTACTTCCATAGGTTCAGGAGTCATTGAAGGTTTTGCTTGTGAAGGCGTTGGTTTTGACGATGGTGTCGGAGTTTGTTTAACTTCATGTACTTCAGTATTATTTACAACATTTGCTTTATTTCTTTTCAACATCATTACTGCTCCTGCTGTAACTAGCAAACCTAATGGGAGACCATATTTTATATAAGGACTTGACCAAATGCTATTTTTGACAGGAGCTGGTGGAACACCTAACCTTGGTGAGACTGCTCTTTGCCATTGTGCAGCTCGTAAGAAATATTCAATAGGTGCTCCATAATCGTTTGGTAAAGTTTGTTTCATAGATGGTGAAGGTTCACGAGAGCTTGATGAAGAACTCATTTATAAGCTTTAAAAATAAACGTTCATCCTTTATTCCTCACTGTCGTCAGTTGCTAAGTTATAGTCGTCAAGTCTTATTATTGGTATGCCTGACTGTCTTACTTGTATTGCAAAGCAACAATCCCTTATAAATCCAATAAGTGGCTTTGGTACGTTTTCAGTTGCTAGTTCAATAGGTCCTTTAACAGACAATTTGTATGTTATTGGAGCAGTAGATGTTTGACCTTGCTGGAAGCAAAAGTCCACTTCTGTTGGAAAACCACATAAGAAATGTGTGTTGTCATAGCTATCCCATTTATGTTCCACACTACCATCATCCACCAATGACCTCATAACATCTTCATTAAATCCTATCATATCATTGTTTGTATTGCAAGCGTTCGCAACCATTTCATAAAATACAGGTCCATATGATTTTTCAGGTTCTGCAGGCATATTTCCATAAGCTCCCATGGAAAGCTGAAGATATTTAAACTTAGGGTTCTCAAAATTAACATAATAGTTGTCTTTCTTTCTAAATAGTGCCCAAATACTTTTAACATTAATAGGCGTATAAGCTGCTGTAAATGTTGCACTTGAACTATCTGTATTCTTTGAGAATGAACCGTCCATAGGAATCCAATCCATAACTTTAACAGGAAAACATAAAGCCTCGTTTGTATAATGTTCTACAAGTTCTGTATAAATGTTAGGGTCTAAAGAGAATGACTTTGGATGAATGAAACATTCATTAAAATCCATCTTTGTTCGAAATAGTTGCTGGGTTACAGTTGTAATAGTAACTGTTCCACTAGCTTCTACTGACTTCGTTATCATAGTGAATGGTTCATTCCATGGAACAAATTTATTTGTCGGTGGATTTGAATCTGAAGCAAATGCAACTTTAAGAGTTGGATTGAAAGCAATGATATCATTTACAGATATAGATGTGCATTGTAAGGCGTCGCTACTGAACTTTACTTTAAGCTGAATGTTACCAGCAAATGCAGGAATAAATCGAATAGCTTCTAATGGTAAAAACTTTCTAACAGGAATTCTTAAACGAAGCTTAAAATCAAATGATTTTCCTGCTGTAATTGGACCACTAACAATTTGTCCTGTTCTGCATGTTCCCGAATGACTCCATACATCTTCATGTCGAGTCTTTGAGAAAACATCTACTTTCTTTATTTGTTCGGTAGTTTGTGAGTTTGAAGTTATATATGCTTCTTCTCTTGCGTTGTCTTGAGAATATACGATACGACCATTTGCAAGGATTTGATATCCAGCAACTGCATAGAAAGCGTCATCGAAACCAATCCAAAATCCTGGTGGGTTTGTTTTATTGGAACCTGAACCAATTTCTTTATCTACAATAAATTGACCTTCCATTTTATACGTAATGAATGTATTGTAAAGGTCCAACATATTTTCACCAGGAGGTGAGAGATTGAATGTTACCCATGTGTTATCTTTAGCAGTTCCAGGTTGTGATGGAATCTTTGCGTCAGAATATTTTCTATTAGTGTCACCAATTTGAACTGCATTGTCTATGATATCGAAATATGAGCGAATCTGATGAATATGCTCTGCTGGAGTAAATTCGTTTAGCTGTTCGTTCTGCATGTATTTACTTCAGATAAAAATATCTATTTACTTCATTATTCTCACTCTTCTTCTTGGAATTCGTGGTGGAAGTTGTTTCTTGACATTTTCAATGAACTGTACATTCTCTTTTGTCTCAACTTCTTTCACTGGTGGGTCAGGGTTCTTTGACTCGGTTTGCTTTTCAATGAAATTCACGAACTTTGCAATAAGCTCTTGGTTCGTTATTGAAAGAACATCTGGCTTCTTTTCTTCTTGTTCTATTGACTTTTCAGTTTGAATAGAAGGTTTTATATGGGCTTCACCCTCGGTGCCATGCACCTTAATGTTGTCGCTCTCTGCATTCGCTAATGGAACCTTTCTTTTTCTTACGTATATTTTACCATCTTTACTCTGACTTACGTAATAGAAAGGATGTTGTATTCCTCTTGCGTCATTTAATATAATAGACTCTCGCTCTGATTTTGACAAGCTCATTTTACATCGGTTAAAGTTTTAATTTTGTTTTTTATCTGCAGTCAAATGACTCAGACAAGCCCTACAGACAAGACCCAAGGGGTCATAGATTTTGAAGCATTGAAGAAAGAAATTCGCGAGCAAATTTTATCCGAACTGAAGGAACAAAAACAAGAACAAAAGCCAGAGAGACCAAAGAGAAAACTTAGTGAAAAACAACTTGCTGCATTAGCTGCTGGAAGACAAAAGAACCCAAGACTACTGGCGAAAAAAGCTAGAGAAGAAGCTGAAGCAAAAGCTAAAGAAGCTGAAGTGAAGAAAAAGTAAATGGTTTATTTTTATTGGAACTAAATGTATAGACAAATACCTTTATCTGTTGCGTTCAGTAGTGAAAACCCTGACGTCAAAATAAAGGGGAACAGAGTAACGTGCATTTAGGAAAGTTGACTTTATACTTCAAGTCGAGATAGAAAATGACGAACAGTCTTTAAGCGCCCAAAACATTCACATATACAAATACTTTAAAGACGATACAACATTGTTGCAATGTATGATTTCATTTAATGAAATGTTCGAGAAAAAGTTTAACATTGAAGTACAAACTTTACAGCCTTTACGTGAGTTTCTTGCACAACTGAAAGAAGAAGGTAGTCAGCCACAACTTATAGACTTTCATTATGAATTTAATGAAAATGAAGATGGAACACATGACTGTCAGTTTGTTATATATTCACCATTCAATGAAGTCGCTAAAGAGAAAGAAAATCCATTACGTATAAGATTTCAAATCTCTGAACCAAGTGATGATTTCAAGAATGTTTTCAATTATGATGCAATGCTTCCGAGGAAAAATGAATTTTCAAAGATTGTAACACCTGGCATTTGGGATAGAAAGCAAGCTATTCTTTTCTCTAATATAGCCAAAGGCGTTGAAAATGAGTTCATTGGTCATACAAGAACTACACCACTTCCTAACCCTAAATACTATAAATTAACTGGCTTCAATCGTGAGTTTTGGATAGACATGTTCTCCACTCATGACCATAACTGCCCAGTGTTCTTACCTCCAGACCATAAGGACTGTCTCTACATTGAAGCACAACTCTTAAACTCTACCATCGCAGTATTGTAAATGATCACATGGGCTTCGCCCTTGCCGCTAGCGACTTATTTTTATCATGAATGGTCTCACTGCTGACAAAAATAAATGACCTCAGAACTTAAGCTTTCTTATGAATGAAGTCTTAGTCTGAATAGAAAAGTTAAACTTTTCAGCAAAGCAAGGACTAGAAGACTTACATAAGTCAAATCCAATCTCTTGACATCATGAAGTGCTTTGTAAAGTTTCATTAAACTGAACTCAGAGTCTTTGTCATATGTTCCAACAGGTATGTGAATGTTCTTATCTTCATTGTAATAGCATTGTATAGCTTCAGGAAACATTTCATTAGCTGTTAAAGCAAGAACGTCTTGTTTTACACCTTTACAACGTGCATGGAATGCAACTTCATTTAAATCGTTAGTGAGTAAGTCTATGTAAGTCTTCTTTCCACAAAATATTGACTTGTATGCTAAACTTTGTTTATCTTTTGTGATTTCTGCAAAGTCAGAATGGAACTGACCTAATGTTTTACCAATAAGTTCTCTACCGTATCTCTTCTGAAATTCCTGAGCTAACAGTGGGATGTCTTCATTGAAAATATGCATGCTATCGCAGTCCTGGTAAAATATTTGAAGACCCATGTCCTCAGCAGTGCAAAACACTTCATTCATTATTCTCTTCGACATTGATAGAATATTTACACCAAGTGGGCAAAAGTTAAAGTGTCTGCAAATGCTTTTCGTTAGCTTGAAAATAGTTTTATCTGAACCATCCAAACCTTCGAACTTAACTATATGGTTGTAATTTCTTATAGCATATCTTATAGCATCTTTGTCATCTACTATGGTTATTTTTGACTCAATAGGAGATAAAATGGTTTTGCCATAAATGCTGTTCAGAATGAGTTTTATAATTTCTTGTAATGGGTTTTCTTCTTTCTTATACTTTAACCTTAACTCAAACAATTTCTTAACTTCATCTCTTATTCTAAATCTCTGTTTCCATCGTAATAGTATCCTTGCAACACTTCACATTTGACACCTTGATATTTTATGAGGTCTTGTAATGTTATATGGTCAACATACATTAAACAGCAAGTGTTTGAACTTCTGGGAACGTTAAGTTCTGGATTTAGTTCAGGGTCACAAACTATTAAAGGAAAGTGTCTATGTATTCCAATCTCTGTTATCTTAATGAGAACAAAGAAGCCAGACATAAACTTTTCACCAATGGGTTCCTTTTGGTCGTCATCGAATAAATGTCTCATGAGATACTCTGTGCTTAACATCTCATCCTTCAATACTTTTGGAATTCCTTCTAAAGTATAAAGTCTTGCTATAGCTGATGGATATAATGAAACAGCGTCGAAGTCAGCAATGAGTTTCTTTTTGCTCTTTTGTTTAATGTTATCTGACAACATACATCTTCCACCTTGAATGCATCTCGAAATAAATTCTCTTGGTTTATTTGAGAGGTCATAAAGATTTCCATTCGGGAAGTATACTCTGTTCTCAAACAATTTGTTAGCAATAGAACAAATACTAACGTAGTCATAAACGTTTAAATCAAACTCTTTCAATAAGTCATTGCGGAACTTTACAAAACCTTCTCTTAAAATTCTTACATCTTGTTTGCAGTAAAACGTGCTATATTTTTCTAAGTCGAAGTGGTTCTCATCTATTCTGCAACCTTTGATGGAATCTATGTTCTTCATAAATGTATCTGCATCCTTGACAAACTTACATGCTTCAGAAATGACACCAGTTCTGTTGTCATTTGCTAACAAAACACTGCTGTAGTAGTTATATGGAAATACTTCTTTCGGTCCTGTTTGTAAGTTAAACATAGCAGGAAATAGTTTAAGCTTCTTATTTATAACACTGTAAGAGTCTTTTATAATAATTGCCCGTCCTTTATATAAACCAGTTATTTGCATTGTTCGTGAACCTTTAATGATGGGAGTTCCTTTCACTTCTGTCATGTGTCTTAAGATGAAGTTTATATCATAACTGAGGTTATGGAAATATATTAAACTCTTGTCAGGAAGTCGTTCCAAAAATTCTGTTGCACAGTTCTGACCCCAAATGCTTTCACTCACTGAACCATCTTCACTGTCATAACAGATGTTAAAAGCTTTATGAAAGCCATCGGTACTACACTCAAAGTCAGCAAAGAAAACGTGCTCAGGAATGAACTTGCACTTATTTTTATTTACTTCTTTTGACTCGGCTTTCTTCTTCAGTTGTACACAATACTTTGGAGCATATGTCAAATCTTTAAATGGTGCAAGGTTCTGTTTATATAAGTCAGTCGTATATGTGAAAAGTTCTCCATAAGAAATAGGTTCGAAATATTTGCACTCCCACAATGTTTTCATAACATCCCATAACGGTGTTGTTCTATCATAACGAACTACATATTTGTTCTCTCTCTTTGTATAAATTTCATCTGTTTCTCAATGTTCATTCCACCACACTTTCAAGAATTTCTTTATAGTTTCGAATGAAGTATGTTGTCATTGGAAGTCTTTCGTTTAGCATGTAGTGGTCTTCAACAAGAAGTAGTCAATAGTTCGAACAGTTTCACATTCTTTTGGTATGTATCTCTTTATTTCATTATGTCTTGAGTCATTGAAGTAACCAATGGTAACATTAAATGCTATACCTGTTGCGTCAGAAATTTCTTGTACTTTACTTTGAGGAAAGTCTCTAACACGAATGACTTCTCTCATGTGGTCAATAGTTTCTTCATTTACTCCAGCCTGAATGCAAGCATAAACGAAACAATTGTCTTCTGTCATAAGTGTTGCAGTTCTTTTGTTCAGTTCATTGAAGATTTGGTAGCGTTCAAGATTTATAGGTAATGTGCAAAGATACTTCCAGAACTGACCGCTTCTCTTCTTATAAAACTTCTTTTCACCATTATCTTTCCAAAAGCTTTCTATAAGTGCTGGGTTTCCTGTTTGCTTAAGAGCTTCCAAAATGGCTTTCTGGTCATTTGTCAGTGTGCTTTCATCTCTATATGGTCTCTTTTTTGGTTTGCCTTTCTTTACATCTGACATCGTTAAGCCTTCATATTCTGTTAAATCATACATCTTTATTTCAGTAAGATTCTTTATGTTTGTCAAGAAGAAGTCATAGTGCATTTCAACAATACCTGCAGCATTTGCTTCTATCTCTGATATAAAGTTCTCCTTCAAGAGCTGATGTAGTAATGTTCCAATATTATTGAGGTTTAACGTAGAACATTCATACTTTCCACCAAGTTTATAACATACCATCCATCTCTGTTGTGAGTTTATTTTAATTTTCTCTAAGAGTCTCATGAAAACCTTACCGAAATGTTTGTGTAAGTAGTCTCTGTTTGGTTCATCTAAAGCTTCGATGTTAAAGTCAATGAGTCTATTGCCTGACTTCACATTTCTCTTCCTATTCTCTTCATCTTTCTTTAACCATCTCTCACCTTCTTTTGGTTTGTCGTCAATGGAACGAATGACATCGTTAGCTTTGCGAACTTGTTCTATAGCACTTTTAAACATCTCTCTTCTCTGTTGTTTCAGTGTGTCGTCTCTTCTTCTTGTTTCACCAACGTTTGCATTTGTTATGTCAAACATTTCTCTTCTTACTTCATGAGGTATTGAACGTCTATGATATAAGTCAATAGCAACGTCATTTAAAGGAAAAGTTCTTGCATGGACTTCGTCCTCGCCGCGTTGCGGCTTTATGAACTCATGAATTCTATCATAACTTATTGCACCATTGTAGTCTTTAATGAAGTCAGCGAGTGCTTTTTTGTTTGTTGCGTAATGTTTTGCAACATCTATGTTAGCTTCTGTAAGAAGTTGTTTTATTTCCGAGTGTTCTAACTTAGACAACTTCCGATACATCTTTAGTAGGAAATAAAAAAATATTTTTTGAAAAAATTAGATTAGATTTTTTTAAGTTATTTTTCAAAATAATTTAATATTTTTATTTTAATGAAACACATGCAAGATTGCAAGTTCTTTTCATACAATACTCTCGCTACTGCCATCAAGAATGAGTTCAATGGTGCTTCAAACGTTAATGTTATCTTTAACAAGAAGTTTGTGAAAGAATCTAAGTTTGGTCAGTATGTCAGACCATTAGCTATTGTCATTGACCGCAAACGTTATACTTCACAAGAGTTAGCAGTAGTTTTGAAACAAAAGGGTTTCTTCGTGAATGTCAAAGATACTCATTATACTGTCATAAAGAACTCTAACATTGACTTCTTCAGTATTGCTATGAATCTTTCCGAACAGAAAGAATATAAGAAGGGTGAAACAAATGTGAAATATTATCCTTCATCTCTGAAGACAATAACGAACAAAGATGTTATACAGAAATTCTTACCAAAGGTTGAAGAAGCTTCTATTGACATTGACGAAGGAAGTGAAATGGTTGAAGAAATTGACCCTGAAGCTATTTAAGCAAAAATATATTTTTGGTTAGTCTTCATATCGATATTTTACAACAATTCCCCAATCTATAAACTTTTCATACGCTTTTTCATAAGCTTTATATACCTTCAGAAATTTTGCATAATCTTTAGAAGCATTTAGATATTGTTTAAATGCTTTATATACCTTCAGAAATTTTGCATAATCTTTTACATGTTGTTCGTTCTCTTCTTCTGTTAAGAGTTCTGAATATTCTAAATTCATGTTCTTTCATATGAGATAAAATTTTATAAAAAAAAATAAAATTAGCTTAGATTTTTTTATTCTTCCTCTTTGAAGTTATCGAAATATTCTGTTATTTTTTCCTTCAGTAATGGTAAGTCTTCTTTGAATGTAAGTATTGTGCAACCTTTGATGTCATAGTGTGTTTGAGGAAGAGTACTTTTGACAATTTCCTTTATTTGCTCATTCGGTGTCATTGAAATCGGTAAGTTTTCACGATAGATCCAATTTCTGTCAGATTTGTAAATCTTAGCAAGGTCATAAAAGCTCTTGTTGTTTCTTCTGACTAAATGCAACATAACCATATCTTTATCTTCTTCTTTCTCCAACTCTTCAGCTATATATCATATACTTATAACTCTTTTCCTTTCCTTTTGGTACTGAACGTGGTATTCTTTTATTCTTTTCTGTATGCTTTTGTCTTTGGATTCAATGACTTCATCTTTTGCTTGAAGTTTCTTTTCCATCTCTCCACGTTCTGCTTTATATAGTTCATCTAACATCATGAAAATATAACAAGCATAACGAGGTGAAGCTCACATTGCTACAGCATTTACTAAAAGTCTATGAACATAATAACCTTTCAAACCAGGTGCCAAATTCTTGCGATTTTCGAATGGAATCTCTTCTCTCGGTTTTCCGAGGGAAGCAATCATATGAGGAAATTCTTCTAAAAGTTCTTTTGTCTGTTGGTTTTCAAACCAATGATATGCTTGCTTTGTAGAACGAAGAGCATTCATTATACTTTGCATTTGGTACATGTCATCTTTGACCGAACGAATGAGGCGAAGTTGTTTGTTATATTGTATGTATTCGTATTCTTCATTTATGGCTTCATGAACGATAGCAGTTGTTGTGTTCTCTAATGTTGACATTACTGTCTTTACATACAAAATAAAAAAATAAATAAAAATAAAACTAACTTTATTTTCTGACTTTCACAAAAGACCAAAAATAAACGCTTTACATGTATTTTTCAGCAACTTCGTCAAATAATTTTATAGCTTTATCTATCTCATCTACTTCAAACGTTTCTTTACCTTTCATGGGAGCACCATACATTTTCTCAAACTTTTCAAGTAGTTCTGTTTCTGCAGCTCTCATATCATTAACGAACACAACCTTGACTCTATTGACTGTACTGTCATATCTTTGAGTTATATTATATGTTCTTCCTATCTTATATCTCTTTGTATTGAAGTCCTTCGGTTTCTGAACGATGTAAAGTAAGCCTTCACTGCAACGTTCCGTATCGAATGAACCATAAGTTATGAAGTTATATCCAACAACTGGGTCAATCCATAACAAAACTATTGGTATAAGACTTTTGTCAATGAGATATGCTGTAGTTCCATAGAATCTTACTGATATCATAAGCTCAGGATTTCTTGTCAAAATTTTCTGAGTTGAAGCATTTCTAACCCAATGGTTTGTTTTCTTTTCAGATGGAGATATAATGTCTGACAAAGAATATTTGTTGTATTTCTTTGAGTATCTTACGTTTAAATCACCTATTCTAACCACTTTGGTGTCATTGTCTATCTTTCTAACTGTTTCAAACTCAATGTTTGTCATTACTGTCTTTACATACAAAATAAAAATTTTTCTTAGAAAAAAATTAGCGTTATTTTTTTATCTTAAGGAAAATTCATGATTTTTGTTGCTGAATTCAATAAAAATATATTTTAGGTGAAGAGGTGAGATTTCACCAGTTTTCTCACCTAATTTTTCACCCCAGTTATTTTATAAGCGTTTTACATGGTAAACGTTATTTTTTAAATTTTGTGAAAACTCAACGGTTTGACACATGCCCTAAAAATTATTTTACTCAGAATTTTGTTGCTGAATTCAATAAAAAATATATTTTAGGTGAAGAGGTGAGATTTCACCTGTTTTCTCACCTAATTTTTCACCCCAGTTATTTTATAAGCGTTTTACATGAATTGTACGATGTATATTTGAAATTCTAAACAATTTCGTAGCTTCTATTTCTTCTGTCAGTATGTCAAAAGTTTTAACAATGCCGAAAGTTTCTTTATACTTCTTCTTGACATCAGATAATAGGAAATCGTCAGCTGTTGGATAGTTTTTTGTTCAGAAATGCTAACATGTCCATTTTATCTTCTGCTGGTTTCTCTACTTCTTTCTTTAAGTCAGCATAGTTTCGTTCTCATACGTTCTATCTCTTGACGGAGTAGTTATATTTCCTCATTGCTGCTTTACATTTTGAACCTTGCGGATTCATTTTTGCGTTATACATTGAAATTTGACCTGCTAGAACAACTAAGGCGTCAATGGTTTTCTTTAACTCAAAAGTTGTTGGTTTTAATTTGTCCATTCCATATTTTAGATCTTTTATCTTTATCTCTTATCTGCCATACACATTCAGCAACTAATGAAACAAAGTTGTCGTATGTCTTAAACTCCCCAGATTTATATATGTCAGAGATGTTCTTATATACCATGTCGCAATCTTTGTCCATAACTTTATGGTTGCAATGATTATCCTAGAAACTCATAGTTTACTTTACGTATGAACTTCTTTATTTCTACTGAGTCAGTTGGTTTCACTTCTATTTCATCGAATTCATGAATATGAGCTTTTGTTGTTGGATTTCAGGCAATTTGGGTAAATGGTCAATAATGTCCTGCATGTCATAAAGATACTGTTTCATTTGTTTCATCTTTCGCACTACAGTCTAAATTACTTGTTAAAAGTTCTTGCTTAATTCTTTGTATTTCTGTCTCAAAAGTATATGAAGAAGGAATGAAGCTTTTCATCTCTACTAACATAGATGTAGGATTCATGACTAAAGAGTTTGGTGCTGTAGTTGTTTGAATTGTTGTTGTAGAACCTATTGTTGAAATCATATCTTTACATACAAGATATAAAAATAAATAAAAATAAAACTAACTTTATTTTTTCTATCTTAAGGAAATTCATGAAAATTCACGAGACCCAAAGGGTCTGAGCCGCTAAGCGGTGAGGGTGAGAAAACAGGTGAAATCTCACCTCTTCACCTAAAATATATTTTTGTCTGATTTACATCCAACGAAAAAGTTTAGAAGAATTTTCTTATTCTTTCTGGTAAATGCTTTGTCTGATTTACATCTAATGAAAAAGTTTAGAAGAATTTTCTTATTCTTTCTGGCATATTTTTGTCTTTCCAGTACTCCCGCTCTAATGGTCCCAGATGTGTTGGCTTCGACTCTCTCAAGTTCTTAGATGGTATAACATCTTCAACGCCTCCTTCATATCTTACTTTATAAGTGTCATCGTTTATGTTATAGTCAAGTATTTCAATAACCACTCCTCGCTTTGCTTCGTCAATGGTTTCAGCAAGTTTGCCATTACTACTTTCGACTAATTTATGACGAGGATAAAACGCAATAGAGTCGTCAGCAGCTTTTATAAGATATCCATTACCTTGCGTAGAGTCTACGATATAATAATTTCGACTTAACCTTAAACGTTTCTTTGTCGTCAAGAACTACACGAACTTTTGTACCAGGAATGATGGTAAATTGTGTTGAATTTCTGATATTTTGTGTTTGGCTTCGTTTCTTTTGTATATACTTTTCTTCTTGTTGTTGTGTCATTGAATTTGGTGTATGTCCTGTTGTAGAATTTGTTGAGGAATTATATACTTCGAGAAAATGTTTCATTGTTTCTTCGGTAAAGTCTCGCTCTTGTTTAAATCTCTGAGCGTTCTTATGAAGCGGTTTATGATGCCGAGTATGTTATGGTTATGGTCTTCAGTAGTGTAGTGAGTTATGTTATGCTTAATGAGAAATTCTGTGATTTCGTTGCTGAGGTATGCACTGTCTTGGTCTGATGTTAAAGTACTTGGGTTATGTTCTGCTACAAACTTTTGTAAAACTCTTAACACTTCACGAGTTCCTTTGTTCATTGGATATGCATATGCTTTACGAGTGTTAACATTTATGAAGATGAGGAATGGTTTATGTCCTCCTTTTCTGCTTTGAATGAGAGTGTCAAATTGGTATGCGTCAGGAGTGTTGGAGTAAATTGGTAAAAAGTAGTCGTAAGGGTTTATTTTTGTTTGATGTACAACATTTTTGTCAAAGAACCTTTTCACTTCAGCTCTGTTAGTAAATCCCCAACTCTTTGCAGCTTCATTGAACTTCTTAAATGACCTCCATGGATGTTGTTCGAATACTTCTTTCAAGCTCATTTATGTAAAGTTAAAGAGTTTAACCAACTCGTATCCAAGCGTGCATTGTTATATAAGGAGGCATATAATCTTTTCCATTACCTGCTGGGTCTGTAATACCAGCTACAACATGTGTATGATTTCCTGCAGTTCCACAGAAAATACCTGTGCTAACATCTTTGGGGTCATCTGAGATATCATATCTGTTCATTCCCTGTCTATTCGAACCCGCTGCAAGATTTATATAACCTCTTTTTGTTATTGAATGTGAATGGTTTCCTTCCACAGATGTTCTTCCACTGAACCTATGCATATGTGAAGGAAGGTTTTCAATACCTATTTTCTTTGAACCTCCCATCTTCATTGACTGCGTATTAGTGTAGAATGGAAAACTGTCAACTATTTCATACCATCTACCACCAAATAAAGTGTTTGGATTTATTGGATTCATAGACGTATAAACAGCTCCTATAGGATATATTAAATCATATATGCTCATAACTCTATAAACATATTCTAAAGAACTTATGTCATTAAATACCATTTGGAATGTATCTCCCGGATGAAATGTTGCATTTGTTCCACTTTTATAATGTAATGTTAGTTCAATAGAATTATCCAAGAAAAATTCAAAAGTATCTGGTTGAAGACCTCTAACAAATTCAAATGGAGTTGCTGGTTCACCATTTATAATTTCTGTTGTAAATGTCATTGTATCTGGTTTCGAAAATTTCTTTGTTAGTTCTGCATCCACATAAGTTTTGTCTGCTTTCTTATCTAACATTGCTGGTAGTTCATGTGCTTCAAAGTTTCTGGCATGACCTTCAATATTCCTGCAACTGTTATCTAAATTGTTTAGTGTATCTTTTACGCTTGTACTTGGATTCTCTAAAGGTGCACTTGAACCAAGGTCAAAGTTCAGTATTATGTCATCAGCTCTAACAGTAGTGAAGGATTCATGTGTATGGTTTTTGTCTGCTTTACTGTCTAAAGAAGTTTGAAGTTCATTTATATCGGAGATATTGTGTTTATGAGATTTCAAAACTTTGTTCGTTGCGTCAAGTTCATTTTTGTCAGCTTTACTTTTAATAGCATCTTCAAAAGTTATTTTTGCCTTAACTCTTAACATAAATCTTGGTTCAACTAATACACCGTTAACAAAGAAGTATGAAGCATAAATTTCAGCGTTATAACCAAATGTTTGTGGTGCTATACCTGTGTCATACTGTACAGTACAGTGTATGTCATAACCTTTAGCACGAATGAATTTATATCTTCTTTCATTAACATTTTTCGTCTTCACTTCTTCATCCTGTGTTAAATATCCATGATAGTCCGTTATAATCTGTTCATCTGAACTTATATAATGAACATGGTTCTTGTCCGCTTTACTATTTAATGTAGCTTGAAGTTCATTTATATCGGAGATATTGTGTTTATGAGATTTCAAAACTTTGTTCATTGCGTCAAGTTCATTTTTGTCCGCTTTACTATTTAATGTAGCTTGAAGTTCATTTATATCGGAGATATTGTGTTTATGTTCTTTATCTGCTTTTTCGGCTAATTTCTCTTCTATCTCATTTATTTCAAGTTCATGCCTACCACCACCTCCCGAAGAAGTATTTTTCTTCAGCTCTTGAAGAACGTCCACTTCGCCATCTTTGGTGTCAATAATGAGACTTTGAGTTAAAACCTTTCCTGTCTTAATGGATGTTTGTAAAACTTCTTCTTCACCGTGTTCGGGGTCATGGTCGTCATCATATCTTGTGAAATCAGAGATGTTGTCATACATTAAGCATATCTGTCTCAAAAGTTCTGCTATTTGAAACTGGAACGAAAGATATACAGAACTTTCATCATCTCCTAAAGTCAAGTCTGCTTTCTTAAGTATTTCTTGAATGTATGCAATGAGAACAGAGTACCTTGGAAAATATTCGAACAATATTTCATTAGTTGTTGGTTTTGGTGGTTCTTCTGAGTTTCTGTTGGAGTTTCTGCATCTCTTGACTTCAATGCTCTTGCTCTCAAAGACCTAAATGTTAGAGCACCGGGTTTTACAAAGGACTTTATAAATGCTTTAATAGTTCCTGGTAAGTTATTGTTAGCATTAAGTAAGTTCCTTATGCTTCCATCATGTACGTCCATAGCACTATGTAAAAAATCTATACTTTTCTTGTAGTCAGCAATAGACTGACTGTGATTTTTTAAAGATTTGTCAATACCTTTAAGCCAATCTTCATGCATGTCTGATACTGAGCCAAGAATATCATTTGCTTCCTTTAGTGTATTTTGTGCTTCTCGTAAAGTATCCAATCCCGTACGTGCATTGTTTGCTATACGTCTTACAGTATCTATTTGACTCCTTGTTTCTTGCATCCAACCAGATAAAGTTTTAATAGTATCCGAACCATTTGAAATGAAGTTCAAAGCATTTTTAACGTCATCTAAACTTCTTCACCAAGTACTGCCCATATCTTTCCGATTTGGTATTGAAGAACTCCATATGAAGCAGCTGTTAAACCAGTATTTATAAGGTCCCATATCCATGATTTAGCAGTTTTTCCATCCTTTCCATCCTTTCCATCCAAACCGTTTTCGCCTTGAGGTCCTTGTATTCCTTGTATTCCTTGTGGTCCTTGTGGTCCGGTGTCACCCTTCTCTCCTTTCAGTTCATCTTTATGTTCGTTATAATATTCTAATGTCATAAGGTGTACATCATTACTGCTACCAGCAACGCCGAGAATTTGTTTCTCATTCATGACTAAATTCTTTAGGCATTTAATGTTGTCGTCAAATCGAAAGCTCTTTAACAATTCAATGAGAACATTCAGTACTTTCACTAATGAGGCATCTACTGTTGAATTTATATATTGCACCGTTCCATCATTTATGATGGGAACCTTGCTTGTTGTAATGAATGGGTCATAAGTGTTAAAAGTATCGAAATCAATGACTTTTTTAGTTTTTCCATCGTCAATGACTAAATCATTGCCTTCAATGGTTAAAGTTGAGTTTTCGTTTACTAGTTCATGTGCTCTTCTTGCTTCATTTGTTTCATACGCATATGCAGCAATAGTCATATTTTAATGAGAATAAAATGTTGTTCTATTTGCAAAGTACAGACCCAAACGAATACGGGACAGTAAAGCTACAAACAAACTTAGGTCTTCAGAATGAAGCGCTTGCTTTCAGAGTTGTTGACTTTAATACTATTGCTTCATTCGTTATAACTGACGAAACAGATTTCATGGAGCTTGAAATAGATGGAAAGAAGCATGAAATAAGATTTCACAATAATGTAGAATATAAGATGGAAACATTAGCTGGAGTGTTAAATGCTCTCATAAATACTACAATAAACAAGGATAACGAAGAAAACTTAATGAATGTTAAACTTATTGCAGGAGTTTTGAAGTTCAGTTATGCGAAGGAGTTTAAGTTAACACGAATGAGTCATAGAGTTCAATTGCTTCTGGGAGCATACCATATGACATTTCCTTTGAAAAGTGTTGACAAAACGATTGAGATGAAATCTGTTCCATACGTATGTTATGGTAATTGTTTGTACGTTGAGTCAAAAATAGCTAATGTCACAGGTATTTCAGGAGTTAATAGTAAAGGTTCAGTAGAATATAAGTCTTTCTGTTATGAAGTAAATTCAATGTTCATTCCAAACGTTCCTGTCATAGTAACTCATTTAGGTAAATGGGTTCGCATTAGCCCTCACAATTTGAAAGATATGCAATTCAGACTAGTTGACTTTCAAGGCGAGCCGTAGAACTGAAGGCACCAGTGCGAATGACTGTTGAAGTTGACTTTTTAGAAAATATTAAATGCAACAGCTTACAAGAGAACTCAGAGCTAAAAATATAAAGTATGAATGTTATGTATTAGGGCATGAACTTTGGTTGTTGCTGTTTGATGAAACAAATGAGTTAGTTATGTCAGTCAAGAGAACAGAAAAATATTGTGTTAGTGAAAACTGCACCAAGTCAATAAGATTAGGTTTGCATTATGAAGATGAGTTCGATACTGTTGAAGAAGTTTTGGATAGATATTACAAATTGCTAACTTGAATTTACTACTGACTGCTTTAATTTACTAAAACATATTTCAAACAAATTATAGTAAGTAGATAGTTTTGTATACTCGTTCGAATAATTATACTTAAACTCAACTCCTGGAGTACCTGGTGTTTCAATGATGCGGATGTTACCTATTTTCATGAATATTGGAGTTTGACCACAGCATTCGATTTCAGGGTCGAGATAGTCAATGACACATTGCTTTCCTGTTATTCGTGATATAATATTTTCAAGGTCCTCCTTTGTTAGAATTATTTGGTTCTTACTTATAAGATTTGTCAAAAGCTTCTTATCGTCTTTGAGTAAAATTGTTTGATATAACTGAAGAAGGTAATGGTCTACGTTATCTGAAGGATTTGTTTGAACATTTGTGTAAGGGTTGTCGTTGGCTTCTCTTGAAAGAACTTGGTCCAGTGGTGGATACTCTAACTTAACATCTGATGTAGCGTTAGCGTTTGAAGCTGTGTTTAAATTCACCGACTTAAGATCTGGTTCTTTTTCTTTCAAACACTCCGAACTATAGTTCTTTATGACAATATTGTTTGTCGTTCGTGAGTCAACATTTGATGTTGGTTCAATTGGAACATTAACGGCACCAGCTAAGATGGATTTGCTTCTCATTTCATATAGAATAAAAACCTTTTATATGTATGAAATGAACAATATACTCGACAAGGGTTTGAATGTAAAGCTAACGAATGAAAATATTGTTGAATTCACTGAGACAGGAGCTGTGTATAAAGATGTAGAACTACTGAACAAAAGAGCTAAGGGAAGAAGCAGGAACATGAACAAAGGGTGGAAGCCTATAAAAATTTATGTCAATGATGGCTCAGGAGGTTCAAACATAAAGTATGCAGAAAGTTATAGAGTTTATGCTCTCAAAGGTGAAAAGCCTTCATTTAAGAACAGCTATTCTAACGCATATCCTCAAAAGCTAACGGATGGGGAAGTGGATGATATGAATGACAGCAAAAATATTAACAGAAATGGCGACAGAGATGCATGGAATTTGTTTACCATCAGTCAATTAAAGCATAAGATTTAAAACAATGTTGGTCGTTCCCATGGAATATTTTTGACTTTAATGGTATTAGTCATGATATGAATCTCAAGGTATGAACGAGGAGAGATGAGAGACTTATATGCTTCCCAAATTTCTTCAAAAGGTAATGTTATACCTGACTGTTTCCAAATGAGTTCAATATCATAGCGTGAGAAACCTTGAAAGATAACGAAGTCAGTTATGAGACGTTTTATGTTTAAAGCAAGGAAACGCCATGTTTGCATAAGTATTGCTACAGTTAAATGGTAATGTCTGACTTTAGTTATGATGTTAGCTAATGGTGAGTCAGGCTTTGACACTAAACCTTTTCCGGCGAAGTCGTCACAAACGAGCAGAGTGTTTGAAGGATACTTTTTGAAGGGGTATTTTGAAAGTTTTGATAGAATGTAGTTTGTCAGTCGTTTCATATCGTAAACTCCTGAGTACTGACGTAAGTGGTGTTTGTCAATAATTCTTTCCATCTCTTCTGAAGTCTTTTGCATTCCTGACTGTATGAACTCTACAATAGCATAATATTTTCTCTTACGTCGAATGTAACGTTGAAGAAATTCAATGAGTTCGCTATCTGGAACTTTAACGACAGATGCTTGAACTTTACTCATGAATGTTTTCGCTGTTGAATCCATAGAGTCTGAAGTTGCTGATATAATGATTTGGTCATAGTAAGAGTCGTTTCCTAAACGCTCTGTTATGAGTATATGACGAATGAGGTTAAATGTCTTACCTGAACCCATCTTTCCACAATAGAAATAACACCATTTGAACAGAATTCATAATCTTTGCTGAAAGGAAGAATAAGAGAAGAGTTAAGTTTGTCTGTAGTTTCATTCATGTCTTCATCTACGTCATGTATTAAATGCTTCATTTTATCTCCATTAAAAATGCAAGTCAGAAATATTCAGAACATAGCACCGAGTCTAACTGACAAGAGTATAAAGATATACTATGAACACGTTATGATGAAACCAACCAAAATTCAAGAAAGTCAGTATACTTATGAATATCCAAGACACTGGGTAGAGTATGTAGGAGGTGAGAAAGCTATTGAAATAAGACAAGTTAGAAGTATTCCAGCAGGAAGGACAATATTATTGAAGAACTTTAATGTTTTGAGATATAATGATGAAACAAAGAAGCAAGATAGTTTCCCTGTTGCTGTGTATGTGAACTTAGATACAGGAGATGACATGAAAGTTTTTAACACAAAGCTTCAAACGGTATTGAAAGAACAACTTATAGCAGAAGGACACCCATTACCTTCAGAAGTTACCATAGCATATAATTTTGAAACAAATGCATAGATTTAAAATCGTCTCTGCAAAGAAGTCAGGTTTTACATTTAATGAAGCAGATGTATATTCGAATGAAAACTTCAAAGCTATTGCATGGTTAGATAATGACGATTGCTTTAAGAAAATATTTAAATTCAGTGACTCAAAGATGTCAATAGATGACCTTCGTGGAATGTTACCATCGACGTTTACAGTTGAAGGCTCAGCAGGATTGCTTACAAGATTGTCAATTGGTGGCGTTTGGTCTCGTGAGAACATTGTTATAAAATCCAGTATAAGTGAATTTGCTGAAGAATCTATATTATGTCTTTCAAACTACATGTATTCGCCACCGAAGCATTATAGTATAACAAACTTGTCAGTAAGTTTAACATAAGACTTGTCGAACCTTCTTCAATGAAAGATGTTGTGCTACCTAAAGATGGAAAGGATGGACTCATTATTGAGATGATTTTAATAGCATATTAAATGAGTTTGTTCTTGAAAGTCATTCATGATGAAATAACTGTTGTAGAAGATGTTAGCAATTGTTCAGATATTTTATTGAGAATAGATGAGATAAGAAAGAAGTTAGATAGACCGCAAAGCGGTGAGGGCGAAGCACGTGGGAATGTTTATGTTTCATTGACTTTCTCCAGTAACGAGAACTTTTATGAGATAATATTGAAAAGAGATGATTTTAATATGGGGTAAATGGTAGCTTGGGCAGCTTTAGGCGCAATGGGAACAAAAGCATTAGCATTTGGAGCAAAAGCACTTGGAGCTTATGACGCAGTAAATAAAATGAGTGGAGGAAGGGTTTCAAAGACATTAGATGCAAATAAAGGAAAGATTGGAGGCTGGGTTGCAAAGAAGTTAAGATTAAATAAAATAGGGCTCATAAATAAAGCATCCAATTTGGTTGCGACTGAGTCAGAAAATGCTTTAGGAAAGGACGATGAGTTTGCAAAACACGCAAAAGACTTTAATGACCAGATGAATGGTGAAACAATGCATTTAAATAGAGTCGATGGAACTCTTCTCCACCAGCGGTTTATCCATACGGACCTTATGGAATGTATGGAAACCCTTATGAACGACCATTTGACCCATTGACTGGTGGAAGTAATTGGTATCATTATGGACGAAGAAGAAAGACAGTCAAGTTGGAGACAGACGTGAAGAAAGCAACTAAAAAGAAACCAAGGAAGAGAGTTATAAAGCAATGAGAACGTTTATGTTATGAGAAATTTTTAACGTTAGTTTTATTTTTACTGAAAATTTTTATTTTTATGTAAATGACAGAACAAAAGCAACTCATTCGAATTCCACAGTATAACAAACATACATTTAAACATTTATTCTTCCTTCCTGAGCATAACATGTTCTTTCAAATACATCCGAGACCAGTTGACTTTTCATTGACTGTGTATAAAGATAGAAATAGTTATATCATTAAACCATACGATGACGAAGGTAAGTTATGTAAATTGTACGTTAAGAAGTTAGAGAAAGTTTATGGCTTCAAGTATGACTACAATAGGGTTAACACTGATGATGAAGATATTGAGGAAAATTTATGAGAACATTAGTGAAGTCGTTAGTGAGAACGTTTATTTTTTACATTAGTGAGTTCGTTAGTGAGGTGAAGTGGTTGGCGGCTTTGTAAATATTTAAGGTTAAATTAGTGTTGTCGTTTGTATTGTAAAATATGCGTTAGTGGTTTTGTAAAGTGTCAAATTCACAAGTATTGGGTAAGGTGGAACGCAGTGCCACCATAACCAAGACTTGTATACTAACTAAAAATATTTGACGACCACAACATTTCATTAAAATTTATTTGCTAAGTAAATGGCAGAAGACATAATGGTTTATACTATTACGACTAAAAACCCCGAGTCATATAATTCTATAACAACAAACTTACAAAGTCCTCAAGGACGATATTGTAAACTAACTTTAAACACAATGACGACTAAAGCCTGTTTTGCTCTTTTGACACCAGAAGACTTTATTGTTGTGAATGGTAAAAAATACTCCTTTGAAGATACTTACTCAGATATACCACCAACAGGTTTTGTTGACTTATTTAATACTTTAAGTACGGGTGTAACATGTGCTGCAACTAGAGCAGGTTTCATTATGTTTGGATGTCCGACTGAGTTTACTATAAACAATATGAGCTATAATACAAAACTTATTTCTGGTTTTTACTACCAACAGTTTCCTATAACAGGAAAAGGTGTCATACAAGGAATGTCTATTCCATTGACATTAAGCACACCAATCTTATATATTGTTTCAAACTTAGGTTCAAAGTGTTATTCGAATGTCGACAGAAACTATTATGACCAAAAGATACTTATGCGTATAAACAATACTTTCTCTGCTGGTTTGCCTATTGTTCATTCGAATGCAGAATTTTCAACCT
This sequence comes from Trichomonas vaginalis G3, assembly GCF_026262505.1. Taxonomy (NCBI): domain Eukaryota; phylum Parabasalia; order Trichomonadida; family Trichomonadidae; genus Trichomonas; species Trichomonas vaginalis. Next base: position 28,399,555 of record NC_067206.1, on the reverse strand, counting down.
TAGTGAACTCAAACACTTTGGCAAGTATAACGTTGACATTAGTTGACGCAAACTTTGTTCCTGTAAAACTTTTATGTCCTATGTATTTGTCAATGACGGCAGAAAGTTTCGAATTGGAAGATGCAACTGGTGAAAGTATTGTATTACAAGAACAACTTCAACAACAAATAGCTCAAGAACAACAAATGCAACAAATGGAACAACAAAGTCAAGAATAAAAAAATAATATTTTTTTTATTCTTATAAAAATGTACAGAATAGATGTTTCAGATTTTTATGACTTCCAAGCATTCAGAAATATGTGTCCATTTCGAGACTATAACAAAGCAGTCGAGAATTTGAAACGTTTAGTCATTTATGTCGACTCTGCCCCAGAATGTTATGTTATGAAAGAATGGGATGTAGTCTTTAACAAACCTAAAGCGACAATAGTTTCAGAACAAGAATGTAGACAGAAACTTAAGAAAATAAAAGTCGTACAAGTTGGTATGAAGATGTTAGATGCTTGGGATATCTTATTGTCAAAGTTAGAAGATTTTTCAGTTCGAGGTATAAAGTTCTATACACCATCTCCAAACTTCTATTCTATCTTCACTGGATATAAATATGAACAAGTAGAATGGAAAGAAAATATTATAGAAGCTTGGTTAGACCATGTCAAAGAAATTATATGCAATGGAAACGAAAAGGTTTATGAGTATATCTTATGTTGGTTTGCAAACATCTTACAACATCCAAGTGCTAAAAATGAAACTGCTCTCATTATAATTGGAAAACAAGGAACTTGTAAGAACACATTCTTTACAGATATCTTATGCAAACTTTTAGAAGGTTATTCGAACCCTAATATGACAAACTTAGAAAACATCTGTGGTAAATTTAACTCTTCAATTGAGAATATGAAACTTATAGTTTGCAATGAACTTCAAAGTATAGATACAACAAAAGTTTTAAACTCAGATGCTTTGAAGAGTCTTATAACAGATAAAGTTGGAGTTGTTGAAAGAAAGTATAAAGACTCAAGAGTTTGTGAGAATGTTGCAAACTTCATTATGGTTTCAAACAATGCTGTTCCGATGAAGTTAGAAAGTTCTGACAGAAGATATGTAGTCGTCAGAACGTCAGATTCTCATATGCAAGATACTGAATATTTTGACGCTTTGTCAGAATGTTTGACATCTGACTTTTACAACCACTTGTTCTCATATTTCATGACATTAGATATTTCTAACTTCAATCCAAGACAAATTCCACATACCGAAGAGAGACAAACATTGTTAGAAGCAAACAAGAGTGTATATGAACTGTTCATAGAAGAAAGCGACTTTGAGTGTTTAGATGAAAAGTCTTTATATGATGAATATAAACAATATTGTCAAGAGTATGGTTATATGCCAGCGTCTAAACGAACATTCTTGGCAAATGTCAAAAGTCTTTTAGACGTACAGAATGGTGTATATACAAAGAAAATTTTTTCTGAGTAAATTTTAAAAAAATATTTTTTTATCCGATAGAAAAAGATGGCAAAATTCATCTCAGTAAATAAGTACATGACAGAAGTCAAAGATAAGTTAGCTCCATTCGCATATTTGAATGTTTACTTCTACAATTTTGAAAAGTCTACATTCAGCAAATTTTGGAACATCGAACCAGTTAAGTTTGCTATTGTGACTAAAAATGGTGCGAAATTTGAAGACTTAGACATAGAAGGTTTGTTAACAGTCAAAGAAAGTTTTGACAGAAGGTTCTCAAACCTTAAAGAAGGCAAAGCATACAAACTTGTTATACCTTATGAACCAAAGAAGACAGACGACTATGAATATTATGAGTCTAAAGTTGTAGAAGTTCAAGGTAAATTGGGTAAAAAGATTTTAGAGTCTAAGCCAGTGTTTACTCCTAAAGAGGAAGAGAACATTGACATTGACCCAGAAATGTTCTAAAAATAAAATTTTATTTTTACATGTCAAATTTCTTCTTCGGTGGAACTGGCTCTGGTTCAGGTTCTTTCTTCTCTTCTTCTACTTTCTTTTCTTTCTTCTTCTTTTCTGGTGGAGTTATGTCAAATTTGGCGCAACCATATTTATGTAAAAGTTCTTTGTCCTTTAATAGCTCTTCTATTCTGTTTTCTATTTCATCTTCAAGAAAAGCGCATGTGTCTTCTTTGCATTCTAAGAACTTTTGTTGGACTTCATCTTTCCAATCGGCGTCATCTCTGTCAACAAGTCTGTCATTGACAAATTTTAAGACTGCTCTGCTTAATGTTTTATGGTTCTTGTCATATTCCCAGAAACAGAACTTTAGAACAAATTCACCTTTCTTGTTTACACTATGTAAGATTTTATGGTCGACAGATGTTTTGCTGTCAAAAAGTTTGTTTCTAAAAATATAAAATTAAAAAAATTTTTTAAAAAAAAAAAAAATTTTAATTTTTCTAAAAATATGTTAGAAAAAAAGTTTGCTGACATTGACAAAAAATTTGAGAATGTTTTAAATAAGAACAAGAGGAAGTTAGAAAATGCTCAGATAAAACCTATACATGACAAGTTCTTATTTGCTCAGAATGGTATAACAGGTCTAATTGCACCACCTGGGTCGGGTAAGACTTTCACTTATCTTAAAATGGCTGCACAACAACAAGAACTAGATGAGAAGAACCCATTCTATGAGTTAGTTGTTATTTGTTCGACTTCTGGTCAATTTGACCAAACCGTCAATTCGTTCAAAGATATTATAAAGAAGTCTAAGTTAGTATGTATAAAAGACTCTGAGTTGTTAGATTGGATAAAGAAGTACCAAAGAAGAGTTTTGAAGTATAATGCTATAAATGAGTATATAAATTCTAAGTTCAAAGACCCTAATGAGGAAATGCAGAGAATATTAGAGAAGAAACACTTCAGAAACAAACAGAAAGAGATAGAATACATTTCGAAGAAATTGCAATCTTACGATTGGAAGACTTACCCTCACAGATGTCTTCTTATCTTAGATGACTTTGCTTCTCATCCTTTGTTAAAGAATAGAGAACAAGATATGTGTCGAATTCTCAAGAAGCTCAGACACTTTAACATCTCAGTCGTAATATGTGTACAGACAGCAAAGAGTTTAAGTAAGGATGTAAAGAGAATACTTACTGACATTATACTTTTCCCAGGATTGTCCGAAGACGATTTCATGGAACTTATGAAAGAGTCCATGGCAGGTAAGTTTGACAGACATGAACTATGGGAGAAGTATAAAGTCATACAAGACCCTCATACTTCTTTCAGAATTCATATCTACGCAAACAAAGTTCAAATTGTAAAAAGTCAAGCTTGAAAAATGTAAGTGTTTAGTCTTAGTAAGTAAGTCTGTTGTGGTTCTGCAGCTTTCGGTTCTTCTGGCTTTGGAAGGCATTCAGGAAGAGGAACGTCAGTCATCCGTTTGTGTCCTGTCGGAAGGAAAAATTTTTCCTGTCGGAAGGAAAAACTTTTTCTGAAGTTCGACCAAAAAGTTCTCAATTTTCGAAAATTTGAATGGTTTACGGACGGACAACTGGAAGAGTTCTTCCTGTCGTCGGGAAAATTTTTTCCCTTTGTCCGGAAAATTTTTTCCAGTTGTCGGGAAAATATTTTCCTGTCGGATGGAAGGACTCGGAATGCCAGAAGGATTTGACGAGGCAATTTACCTTATAGAGCTACCTGAGCCATCTGAAGTCAAGCTTGAAAAATAAAGAGTGCATTTACCCTACTTGTTTGAAGTTGTCAAAATACTCTGTTATTTTTTCCTTTAACAATGGCAAATCTTCTTTGAAGGTAAAAATTGTACAACCTTTAATATCATAGTGTGTTTGAGGTAACGTATCTTGAACTATTTGTTTCACATCTTCATTTGGAGTCATTGAAATCGGTAAGTTTTCGCGATAGAACCAATTTCTGTCAGATTTGCAAATCTTAGCAAGGTCGTAAAAGCTTTTGTTGTTTCTTCTGACTAAATGCAACATAACCATGTCACTGTCTTCCATATCTTCAGTATAAATCATATACTTATAGTTCTTTTCCTTTCCTTTTGGTACCGAACGTGGTATTCTTTTCTGAATGCTTTTGTCTTTTGCTTCAAGCTTGTTTTCCATCTCTTTTCTCATTTCTGTATGTAAATCGTCAAGAAGTTTGTAAACATGCCATGCATAACGAGGAGAAGCCCACATTGCAACAGCATTTACTAAAAGTCTATGAACATAATATCCTCTTAAATTTATTGGCAAATTTTTACGATTTTCATGTGTTTTATGCAAGACCGAGAATTCTCGGTCTAGAGAAATTTCACTCAAAAGTTCTTGTGTGCTTTGGTTTCTGAACCAGTCGTCTGTATGTTTGGTATCTGGAGAAAATAGAACGATATAAGTTTACATTTGTAAGGTTACTTTAGTGTTAGTCATATTTGAATTTTACGGTCAAAAATAAATTTAGGTGAACTAGTGCAAATGCACACAACTTTTCACCTCTTTTTTTAACCTCATATGTCCTTACTGAAAAAGTATGTGTTCCATATGTCATTTTACTCAGAATTTTATACAGAATTCGGCAAAAATAAAATTTAGGGTAGAAGGGTATATCTATCCCGTTTTCTACCCTTTTTTCTACCATAAAGTTTTATAAGCGTTTTACATGGTAAACATTGTGAATTCGTGAAATTCTAAACAATTTTGTGGCTTCGATTTCCTCTGTCAGTATGTCAAAAGTTTTCACAATATTGAATGTATCTTTATATTTCTTCTTGACATCTGAAAGAAGGAAATCGTCAGCTGTTGGATAGTTTTTGTTTAGAAATGCCAATATGTTCATTTTGTTTTCTGCTGGTTTCTCTATCTCTTTCTTTAAGTCAGCATAGTCGTTTCGCATACGTTCTATCTCTTTGACAGAATAGTTATATTTCCTTATTGCTGCTTTACATTTAGAACATTGTGGGTTCATTTTAGCATTGTACATTGAAATTTGTCCTGCAAGAACAACTAAAGCGTCAATGGTCCTCTTAAATTCAAAACATGCAGGTCTAATTTGTTCGTTCCATACCTTATTTCTTTTGTCTTTATTTCTTATTTCCCAAACACATTTAGCTACTAACGTAACAAAATTGTCATATGTTTTGAATTCTTCAGATTTGTATAAGTCAGATATGTTCTTATATACCATATTGCAGTCTTTGTCCATGACTTTGTGGTTGCAATGAATTCCAAGGAACTCATAGTTAACTTTACGTATGAACTTCTTAATTTCAACTGAGTCGGTTGGTCTGACTTCAATTTCTTCAAATTCTGGAATAGTAAGCTTTTGTTGTTGTATTTCAGGAAGTTTAGGTAGATGGTCAATAATATCCTGCATTTCATAAAGATATTGTTCATTTGTTTCATCTTTTGCAGTGCAATCTAAATCTCCTTGGAGAAGTTCTTGCTTTATCTTCTGGATTGTTGTTTCGAAATCAAACGAATCTGGAATAGTTTTTGACGTATCTACTAACATTGAAGTTGGGTTCATAACTAAAGAGTTTGGTAAAGTTGATGCTAACATGTTCTTACAATAAAAATAAAAAATATTTTTTAAAAAAAACTAACTTTATTTTTTATTTTTTTGTGAAAGTGTCAAAAATAAATTGTTTTCATGAGTTTTCTACGATGGTAGAAAAAAGGGTAGAAAACGGGATAGATATACCCTTCTACCCTAAAAGTATTTTTCAATACTTTTTCAGCACTTTTCCGTAGTTATATATGAAAGACAATTCGAGAATAAAGTCATAGTACAATGGAATAATATATTGCACCATTTGTTGTGAACCAAACTTGAAAGTCAGAGAAACTGTTACTAGATGGTTCGTAGAATTTGGAAGCAAAGTCATAAAAGTCCTTACCAATACATAGAAAACTATTGTTGCTTGAACTGAAACTTGCATGACACATAACATTTTGAGGGTCAAATACGTTTCTATAAACTGTCAAATCTGCTGGTGGAAGTATAAATTTAAATGGACCATCTGGTGGTAATGGTTCGTTCTGGTTTAGTAACCGAAGAAATTGTGCCCAAGAACGTTTGTCTACTTCCAAAATAAAAACTCTGTATCTCTTGGAGGGTTAATTTCAATCTTTTGAAATGAAACGGTGGAGTTCATCTTGTCATATTCTAGTTTCAGATAGTATGTTCCATTTAGTAAAGAGTCGTATTTTTCTTGAAATTCCCAATAATATTTGTTCATTTGAGTTTGAAAGTCATTTAGAGTTTTCTCAAGACTTTCGTCTGAACGAATTGTAAAGATTCTCATTTCGTCAAATTTGTCTATTAGACCATCAGGACCTTCATACTGCCATGAAAATATACTGCGAACATAAATGCGTTAGTTCTATTTGAAAACAAAACTCTTCTAAATCCTATTGCCTTTGCATCTGAAGGACTTTGAAGCCAACGAATTGGATAGTCAAACCTGTATGCTCGGGATGAAATTTCTTCATCTGAAATAGTCCTACCAGCATTTGTAAAGATATAGTCTAACGGTTTTGTATCTGCTACTTTTGTTCTTTGTTTTTCAACCTGAAGCATTTAATATATGTAAAAATATATTGTTTTAAAATGGTATGCCATATAGCTTCTTGAATTTGTTAAGAAGTATTTGAACGTATTTTCCATCTGTATCTCTAGTGTTTACATAAGCATAGCCCGCCTTAGTAAAATATACTTGTAATTTCCTATAGTTTACGCCGGTATAAAAGTAGAAAGAGTCTTGTTCTTCGCTATAGTAGTAAAACTCCAACGTATGCTTGCCATAGTCTGTAATTTCAATTGTTTCATCTTCTAGTTCGTCGACAAATTCGAATACAATATCTCCAAATTTGCCTTTGTTCTTATTGTTTTCAGAACGAGTGACCCAACGTAAGTTTTCAAGTCTATTGTCGTTTCTTATATGGTTTATAAGGTCTACAAAAGGTAAATTGTTAGGATTCAGTATAAAACGAGTTGCAATGACAACATGTTTAAGATAGTGTTTTCCACCCATCTTCATAATAGCATATCCGTCATTTCGCTCCCATTCGCTTAAAACTCTTTTTGTCTTTTTGTTTCTGACTTCAAATGACTCACAACAGTGAATTTCATATTTGTCATCTAACAAACAAGTTTCCCAACGGTCTGCTCCAACAAACTCAGCGTACATTTCAAATAAAATAAAAAAATATTTTTTTGAAAAACGTTTTTACTTCATGCAATGTTTTATTTCTGTGCCGTCTTCAAGTATGCCCCAATATTTCCTTTTCGATATTACATGAACTTCGGAAAATACCTTATCTAGCTTAAAACAGCCCATTTTTTCACCGACCATACCCATTTCAATGAGTTTGTTGTATCCTTCTTCGTTCGTCATGAGTGCGTCAATGTTCTCATAGTAAACCTTGACTTTCGATTTGACTTCGGAGAAGAATTTGTTGTACTCGTCAAGGACTGCTTTTGCGAACTGAGGGTAAGACCAATGTTCGATAATAGGTTTTAATGTGGTTACTAAGCCACTTTGACCTTGAGTGAATTCGTACTTCAAAACAAAAGGAGAAAACCTTTCAACAAAGTTGTCGACCTTCTCATAATGTTTACTCTTCATCTCTTGAGGTTTCTTAATGGAATATCCCCATGTCGAATTCATAAGCAATTTGAGTGTCATTGCAAGTTTGGGGTTTGAAGCTTTCCTAATATCATACAGTTGTTGTATGACTTTTCCAACTGTATAGTTCCTTCCCGGGAACTCACCATCTTCGTTTGGAATTCCAGTCGGAATATATTGGACAAACCTCATGTACGCAGCGTTAAGGTCGACATAGTATATCTTTTCGTTTGAGTCGAACTTGTCGCAACCAATTGGTCCAGTTTGTGGAAATTCAAGTGAGTCTCTTATCTTCTGCGAAACTTCTCCTGTTATCTCATAAACATCGTCGAAGCAACCTGTTTCATATAAAACCTTCTGACCTAACTCAGATGCTCTCCAATACAATTTGACGTCAATTGGATGTCTCAATGGAAGTTTGTTTATAGCATCTTGAAGTTCTTGCAACCTCATTGGAAGTTCTTCTGGTTCAGGTTGGTATCCGAACGATCCAACTCCTTGTGGAACTGTGTACTTCTTTTGTACTAGAACTTTGTCTGGAACAACTTTTGGTCTTGCTAACAATGAAAAGTTTGTTTCGTCTTTGGTACAAAAGTTTCTGTCAGCTTGTCATCTGGAATTGGTTCCAACAAACCTTTCTCGAAAAGAATGTTTACAGCTCTGACAATGTTGCACTTACTTTTACCAAAGAATGGGTTTGTAAGACTTTCGTTCAACATGAAGTGGTTGTGGACAATTACAATCTTCAACCATGGTAAGTCTTTGTCAACAACATAGTCGTCATGTGAAGAACCTTTAGCTGTAGGTATGTTGACTCGAATATTGACATTTGCCAACGGTGCAATTTTTGCCAATTGACCTCTGAGAATGTACCTTGTCTTCACACATGACTCAAGATACTTCATCTTCTCATCTGTAACAAGACCAGAGTTCCTGAGACATGTAAGAATGCAAGGTTCGTTGACAATTGTTTCAATTGAATTGTAAATTCCATACCTTGTCAAGTCAATGTCAGACTTATTTATGAACGGAAGTATCCAGCATGTTGTCTGACTGCTTGAGGGTTATGTTGTACCATTCGAACTTGACACTTGCAATTCCTTCAATTGCATTCAAAATGTCTGAGTCGGAGTCAACCATTTGTTCTCTCTTTGTAGTCTTGAAAGCGTCAAGAAGTTTTGCGGCTGTTTGTTCATTGCCATGTGCATAGTAAATGTGACCATCCAAATCTGTTATGGTCAATCTGAGATTGTGTCCTTTCTTATTTCCGTCTTGAATTGCAGCAAGTACACCCATGAAGCCTTCTTTGTTCTTTCCTTCGTCAAAGTTTACTGTAAAGGTTCGACCGGATGTAATTTGACTTCTAACTTCACGATACTTTTCATATGAATATCTTGTTCTTTCCATGGGAGCATGTGCGTCTTCACCTTTTCCTTTTTTCCTTCTCAAAGGATGCAATTGTTCGTCATGTTTCCAGTAGAATCTGGCAAAGCCGTCGTGTCCTTCAACTTGAGGTTCACTAACATCGAAAGGCATGTCCATAAGACGTTCTTCTTCTAACCTCTCTAGTCTGTTTGGATAATTGGCACGTGCTGTTTCCAAATCCATTTCGTAGCGAAGACCAGACAATTTGTCATAGACTTTTATGGGTCTTCCCTTCCTATATTTAAAATTCTTCGAAACTCTCCAACCATATCTTTGTAACTCTGCTTTTATTCTAGCAGACTTTCTATCCATTCTATATGGGGGCATTTTTATAAAAATAAAAAATATTTTTTTTTCTCTTTACTTTACATAACCGCCTGCTGCCATAAGTCTTTGACGCCAACCCATACCAGCTAATGAAGGTTGACTTGGTTTAGTTTGGAAACTAAACTTTGGTTTTGGTTTATCTTCAGTTTTTGGTTTTTCTTCTTCTATCGGTTTTTCGTCACTTTTCGGTTCCTCTGACTTTACTTCACTTGCAGGAACAGTTGTGTCGTCAACATCTTCATAAATATCATATGCCTTTTGTTTTTGTTTTCCTTTCAACTTTTTGTGTTTGTTGTAAAGTTTAGAATATTTCGACTCTAAGTCAATGAGATGTTCTATAATGAACTGTTGGTCAGTGAAGTATACTTTCCCATCTGTTGTCTCGAAAGCTCCTTCAGACTTCAATATTTTATTTGTGAGAGTCTGTTTCTTTTTTGAGAGACTAGCCGTTCCATTTCTATGAAAAGTGACTTTATAGTTAGGGTTTGTATTTCCAGACCTGGCACTTTCTATTATTGAATTTTTCTCTTCATCTGTAAGTTCTTTGACAGGTTTTGACAATGGTTCTGAACTTTTTGTTTGTGGTGTCAAATCTACCGTTTCAACTTCTTCGGTCATTTCATCTCAGTAAAAAATTTTAATTTGGTTTGTTTTCAACTGGTTGTTGTTGTGGAGGTGGGATGATTCCTTTAATAATATCATTCAGTTTCACATGCTGAGCCTGACTATATGGTATCGGTTTAAATGCTGGAAGCCGACAAATCCATCTTGAACTCATTTGTCTCAATGCTGCATTGTTCATTTCATCTCAATAAAAAACCTTTCATTTCCCAAGTTTGAGGTGGTTGCGGTTGGTTATTGCTTACCCATTGTTGTGCATGGTTATATCCTCTGTTAAAGAATCTTTCACCTTGGTCCATATAGTGTCCTGCTTGGTTATAGTAGTTATTTGCTTTGTTATAATAGTTTCCTGCTTGTCTTCCTACATTGTCCATCCATCCTTGAACTTTTCCTCTTGTTTCAGGATTTGGAATAAGATTTGTTGCATCTCGTGCTACATCCCAACCTTTCTGTACAGTTTGTATAATAGGTTGTGCTTTCTCTTTAAGTATACTAATGTACTCAAAATTTCCTTCCAATTCCAAATGCACCTCTAGCTATTGTTCCACTGCGGGTAAAAATCTGGATGCGACTCTGCTAATGCGCCAATAAACCCATTTCTTATGGGTTAAAAAATGACGAATCCAAACAAGGACCCCTATGTTTCTAAGGCAACAAAGAAAGCACTCATGATAAAATCTTTAGTTCAACACCAAATGCTTGGTTTATGGATATCTTGAAAACATTCCGAGGTATAGAGAAGATGGACCACCATACTGGTTAATATTTGTTGGTCAAAACACAAGATACTGTGAAGCCATACCATTATGGTCCAAAAATATTTTAGATGTGAAAACTGCTTTGACAATATTCGTTGACAAATACCATCCAACAAAACTGACATCTGACTGTGAAAGTTCTTTCAAATCAGATGATGTAAAAAACTATCTGCGTTCAAAAAATGTAAACCAATATTTCATCGTCGACCAAAACCATTCTGCTCTTGGTGTCATTGACGGATGTATAAAAATGTTAAGAGACTTAAACCAACCACAAGGTGGTGAAGCAAATGAAATGTCATATGACGACAAGTATAGACACTTCTCCAAGGCAAAGATGAGACAAGTTTTAAATATTTACAATAACCGTAAACAAAAAGGTTTGGGAAACCACTCCCCCGAAGAAATGAAAAACAACCCTGACTTAGAGAAAGACTATATATTTAATAATTTAGTCAAAAGAGACAAACAAGAAAGAATGCCGGGCTTCAAACTTCAGAAAGGTGACAAAGTAAAAATAGAAATACCCAAACGCGACCCATATGAAAATACTATTGACTATGACAACAATGGGAACCCGACAGGTACTCAAGTTAGTATACCTAAGTCGTGTACAGAGGCACTGCGCGCCTCCGTACACCACTTAGCTGTTTTGACACTTTACAAAACCGTTAACGTATATTTTACAACACAAACACAAAAACCAACTTAACCTTAAATATTTATAAAGCCGCCAACCACTTCACCTCACTAATGTAAAAAATAAACGTTCTCACTTACAAAAGTATTGCAACTCTTCCATTGCTGTGCTTCACACATAAGTTCATATTCTTCAGTATCGCTGCTGTCACTCCAATCGTCAGAGTCAAAGTCACTGTCAAATAAATGTTAGTAAGTTTTGACAAAGCTAATGAAACACGTTTACCGTTTGTATCGTATGCTTGTATAAACTTTCCATTCTTCATTCCTTCATAAACGCTCAAACTAACTTTACCCTTCTCCCTCGTATCTGATAGAATGTATTTTCACGAGGAACGAAGAACAAATTCTTGAACTCATGACCGTTGTAGTTTGTTATCTCAATAGTTTTCGTCATTTACATAAAAATAATGATATCACCACTCCCACACGTATGAAAACATAGCACAAAAATAAATTTAGGGTAGATGAGTATATCTAACCCGATTTCTAACCTCATTTCTATCCTGTTGAATTCATTAAAATCAGAATGAGGTTTTGAACCAAAATTTCTAAGCAACATTGTCAAGGATTTTTGAGGAACTAGGGACAGAGTGTGGCAAAGTCCAAGATTTAATTTATCTTCATCTGTTTCATCAGCTATCTCATCTAATATGCCAATATTTTTTCATAACTCGTGCAAACTCACTAACTTTCATTATGTTCATCTGCATGCTTCATCTGATAGAAAGTATGACTTTCATTAACTCTGTGAGATAATGAAAACTACTAGGGACAGAGACCATGGCAAAGTTTATGACTTTCATTATTTCCAGAACTTAATGAAAACTACTAGGGACAGAGACCATGGCAAAGTTCATGATTTAATCTATTCTCTCACTAACAACAAACACAAACTCCAACACTAACATCAAGTACTAACTTCAGCACAAATGACAAACACTAACAACAAACACAAACTCCAACACTAACAACAAAAATAAATGTCCTCACTTCTTAACAAAGTAATATGTGCTTCTTACACCACCATAGCTCAAACGTTTCTTTTCAAACATCGATTGAAACTTATTTTGAGCCATTGGCTTTAGTCTCTTTTTCTTCAAATACGCCAAGAAATCTTCTTCACATCTTTTCACTTCATAGCCTTCTTTAAACTCCTCCTTGTTAAGTTCTATGAAATCCTTTATATCATTCTTTGTTGCAATGGCTTCTTCACGAACGACATCGTGAACTATTTCATCATTGCATTCATGTATGACCTCCTCACTGTTCTCATGAACTATTTCAACACTGTTCTCATGAACGACCTCCTTACTGTCTTTCATAAGCGTTTCAAAGTCTCCTTTACTCATTACTTCAATCTCATGCTGTTCACAGTAGTACTTAAACTCACTGTATATGTCTTTGTTGTATGTTATATTGCTTCCCATGTACTCCATGAATTTTTCAAGCACTTCCTCATAATTCACTGTTTCTTTCTTTCCACGACCTTCTAATATCATACTTGCTTCATAAATATAACTTCTTGCAGAACCGTCTCGCTTTCTACTTCTCTTCACAAATTCTCTCATCTTGCCACCAAATACATTTGAACTACATGCAAAGAATTCATTCTCCTTCGCAAATTCTTTATATCTTCTGTAGCACTCTGTACAATTCCATCCGGATACAAACTTTTCATAGAACTCCTCGTAAAACATTTGGTAAGGTGTTTTGTTCATTTCGATGAGTTCTTGTTTAGCCCTGGTGAATGGTATCTTCCTTACATCAAATTCACTTAAATCTTTCTTCATGAAGTACGTCAGTAAGTTTGAATAAAACTCTTCATTAAAGCTTTCAATGAGATTTGAGAAATATTCGTAATTTCCTTTGTATCTGCTGCTTACATCAATGACAACAAATCTTCTGTCGTCTTTGTCAATCTTTACTGAGTTGAAGTTGTTAGATATCATGATGATATTACAAACATTCTCTATCTTTCTTACTGGCTGACACTTCTGATTTAAGTCCAACTGAGTCTCTGTTACTATTGACTTTAGTGCGTCGTGGTTCATGACCTTAGACGTATCGCATGAGCTTAGTTCATTGCATACGATGAGCTTCATGTTCTCAATAGCAGCATTGAATCTACCAACCACATTCTCTATTGCCGTTATATTATTGTTGGCGTACTTGCTAATGAGCTCGCATAGAACATTACTAAGTACATTCTTACCAGTTCCTTGCTTTCCTGTTAACAAAAGTACTGTTCCAGTCTTTCCACAAGGATTTTGAACGATGTAGGCGAACCAGTTCAAAGCATACTCATAAAGCTCTTCATCCTCATTACATATGACATCGTGAACATGTTTCAAATATCCTTCAATAACGCTTTCATCTACTTCATTCAGTACCTCATACTCATATCCTCTGAAATAGCTGTAAATGTCATCTCTTTCGTCAAAGAATCTCATGCCTGACTTCATAAGATAGTTCTTGTTCTGACCCGCTTCATAAATCATCAGTGCGTTCACATCCTTCTCTTCAATACGTCCTACATAAACACTCTTCATGAGCTTATTGAATTCCTTGCTATCTACTGACACAAGTGTTGTTGTGTCTCGTATTCCATCATAATCTTTCACTAGATATGTTATTCGTGCTCCGTCAATAACAACAACACATCTTCTTAAGTCATTTATAACACTAGCTATGTCAATACCTTCTTCACTCATGTACTTATTTCTCCTCAAGTCCTTTAGTGTGAAAGTGTCTCTAAGTTCTATTTCAAGCAATTCATTTACACATCCTTTGCAATACTTCTCTATAAAATATTTCTGTCGTTCTTTACTAAGTTTCTTAACAGCTCTGAAGAACCATGTGTTTTGACTCAAACATCCTTCACAACTTCTCTCATTCATTCCTAGTTCTTTCATGTCATTATCTTCAACCTCTATGGTCTCATTGACTAAGGTCAAAGGGTTCTTAGTCATTGCTGGTCTTATCTGAAACAATGTTTGTGCAACAGGTTTAACTAGTTCAACAACGTCCTTCCTTAATATGAATAGCTGTTTCCACTCATCTTTGCTAACAGTTCTTTCATAACCACTGACAGTAATGATTTCATTTGCTGACCTTAGACACTTATGTTCTATCATTTGTATTGCTTTTGTGTAAGGCTTTCGTGAGCATAGGTTGTATATGTCATTCCTGCAATGTTCATTCATGCCAATAGTACTAAATCCTTTCTTTGCTGTTGAGTGCATAATATCCATTAGTTCCTGTGTTCGTATTGCTGTCTCATAAAATACAACAAGACCTTTGTCATCTATGACGTACTTACCGAAAACATTGCTTATATTCTTTAACCATGAAATAACATCCTCATTCATGCTGTCAAACATGAAGTAAGGTCTTACATACTCTTCACTTATAAGATACTCCACAAAATACTTGTTAAGCTCTATGTCCTCGTGAGCGATTTCATTAGGTTTGATATTAGTTCCTTTTGTCATTGCTGTCATGTACTTCACTCTCATAGTTCCTTTCAATAGCGTAAAAATACTTCATTGTTTCATAACTGCTCTAAATTCTGTTCAAAATTCGTACAACATAACTTTTAACATTAGTGAAAGAACATGAGCGAAACAACAACATCTAACATTACAGAAGAAGTCAATGACAATGCCGATGAAAACATTACAGAAGGAGCTAGTGAAAATATTGACGAGTTCAGTGAGGAAGAAGATATTGAGGACGTCAATGAGAACGTTAGTGGGGAACAAACTCAATGGGAAACATGAGAAATCATGAAGATTATGAGATTTGTACGACATATCCTTTTACTATTCGTCGTCGAAAGAAAGACAAACATATTATGAGTGAATGCTTAAATAATTATGGTTATATTGTGCTTAGTTTAAACAACAAAATGCATTTAAAGCATAGAATTATTGCAGAACAGTGGATTGAAAATCCAAACAATTTGAAAAAAATAGACCATATAAATCATGATAGAACGGACAACAGAATCTCAAACCTTCGTTGGTGTTCTAGATCTGAAAACAATAGAAATAAAAGCAAGTATGGCGATATAGTTTATGAGTTCGTTGATGAAATATCTGACGAAGCTGTTGAAATAACAGATTATGGTAAGCATTCGTTTGAGTTCTACTACTATGTTGAGAATGAAGACGCATTCTATTATTATACAGGTCTTAACTATCGAAAACTTCATATAAACTTTACAAAAACAGGTGCTGCTTATGTTTCTATGATAGATACAGAAAACAAGAGTGTAATTTTATTCATAAACAAATTCAAACGCTTGTACGGCTTCATATAGGACAAACATTATTTTTCAACACTAACGCCAACACTTAGGACAAACATTCATGACTAACATTACTGTATAACATAGACACTAACTTCATCGAAACTAAACATAAACACTTTGTCAAAACTTCTTCGTATATGTTTTGTCAAAACTTCATCGTAAATGCTTTGTCATGACTTCATCGTATATGTTTTGTCAAAACTTCATCGTAAATGTTTTGTCATGATTTCTTCGTAAATGTTTTGTCAAAACTTCATCGTAAATGTTTTGTCAAACTGCATCGAAACTAAACGTAAATGCTTTGTCATGATTTCTTCGTAAATGCTTTGTCAAGACTTCTTCGTAAATGCTTTGTCATGACTTCTTCGTAACGAGCGTAAATGACCCAAAATAATGCTTATGTTAGCATGTTAGATCTACCCCGATTTCTACCACGATTTCTACCCTCAGAGACTTCTTCGTAAACACTTTGTCATGACTTCATCGTAAACACTTTGTATAAACTTCTTCGTAAACACTTTGTCAAGACTTCTTCGTATATGTTTTGTCAAGACTTTGTCGAACTTAAACGTAAACACTTTGTATAAACTTCTTCGTAAATGCTTTGTCATGACTTCATCGTATATGCTTTGTCAAGACTTCTTCGTATATGTTTTGTCAAGACTTCTTCGTAAACACTTTGTCATGACTTCATCGTAAACTCTATGTTAAACATGAACGTAAACTCTATGTTAAACATGAACGTAAACTCTTTGTCAAAAATTCATCGTAAACTCTTTGTCAAACATGAACGTAAACACTTTGTCAAACATGAACGTAAACTCTATGTCAAACATAAACGTAAACTCTATGTTAAACTTAAACGTAAAGACTTCATCGAAACTAAACGTAAACTCTATGTTAAACTTAAACGTAAAGATTTCATCGAAACTAAACGTAAACTCTATGTTAAACATGAACGTAAAGACTTTGTCAAACATGAACGTAAAGACTTCATCGAAACTAAACGTAAACTCTATGTTAAACACGAACGTAAAGACTTC
Organism: Trichomonas vaginalis G3; assembly: GCF_026262505.1. Classification (NCBI taxonomy): domain Eukaryota; phylum Parabasalia; order Trichomonadida; family Trichomonadidae; genus Trichomonas; species Trichomonas vaginalis. Next base: position 28,382,756 of record NC_067206.1, on the reverse strand, counting down.
ATCGAAACTAAACGTAAACTCTATGTTAAACATGAACGTAAAGACTTCATCGAAACTAAACGTAAACTCTATGTCAAACATGAACGTAAACTCTATGTTAAACATGAACGTAAACTCTATGTCAAACATGAACGTAAACACTTTGTCAAACATGAACGTAAACTCTATGTTAAACATGAACGTAAACTCTATGTCAAACATAAACGTAAACTCTATGTTAAACATGAACGTAAACTCTATGTCAAACATAAACGTAAACTCTATGTTAAACTGCATCGAAACTAAACGTATATGTTTTGTCATGACTTCATCGTAAACACTTTGCATAAACTTCTTCGTAAACACTTTGTCAAACTGCATCGAAACTAAACATAAACACTTTGTCAAGATTTCATCGTAAATGTTTTGTCAAGACTTTGTCGAACTTAAACGTAAACACTTTGTCAAGACTTCATCGTAAACACTTTGTCATGACTTCATTGTAAACACTTTGTCAAACTGCATCGAAACTAAACATAAACACTTTGTCAAGATTTCTTCGTAAATGCTTTGTCATGACTTCTTCGTAACGAGCGTAAATGACCCAAAATAATGTTTATGTTAGCATGTTAGATCTACCCCGATTTCTACCACGATTTCTACCCTCAGAGACTTCATGTCATGACTTCATCGTAAATGTTTTGTCAAGACTTTGTCGAACTTAAACGTAAACACTTTGTCAAGACTTTGTCGAACTTAAACGTAAACACTTTGTCATGACTTCTTCGTAAACACTTTGTATAAACTTCTTCGTAAACACTTTGTATAAACTTCTTCGTATATGTTTTGTCAAGACTTCTTCGTAAACACTTTGTCATGACTTCTTCGTAAACACTTTGTATAAACTTCTTCGTAAACACTTTGTCAAGACTTCTTCGTAAACACTTTGTCATGACTACATGTCGAAATGAGTGTAAATGACTAAAAAATATTATTTATGTTAGCATGTTAGATCTAACATGTTTTCTCACATGTTTTCTAACATCATGAATTTGAATGTGTTTGCTCAGAAGCTTTGAGAAGTAAGCCATCTAAGAACTTGAGAGAGTCGAAGCCAACACATCTGGGACCATTAGAGCGGGAGTACTGGAAAGACAAAAATATGCCAGAAAGAATAAGAAAATTCTTCTAAACTTTTTCATTAGATGTAAATCAGACATGAACGAGAACAGTCATGATATCATTAATGGTACCATTTATTTTAACATAAAGATGCAAAGCGGCGGGGCATAGCCCATGAACAAAAATAATTTTTAGGGTAGATGGGTATATCTAACCTCATTTCTACCCTCATGAATTTTCATGAATTTTATATATTAATGTTTTCGTTAAGCCACTTTGTGCCGTCAGTCAGTCAGGAGGGCTCTTTGAGTCCATCTTGGCGCTTTGCGCCGTCAGTTTAGGAAAGACTTTAGAAAGTTGTTGGAAAATAAGTCCTGGGAAGAGTATTATAAGGCATTTTGTGAAGAATATAGCAACTGCCGGAATTCCGGCGGTTGCTTTTTATACAAAATTCATGCAGGAAATTCTTGAGTTTTGGTTGAACGAATACGGTGGAGCCAAAAGTGGCTCGACCTCAAAACAAGCATTTTATGAGCTTACTAAGGGCGTTATAAATGAATTCAAAGGTATTTACATACATCCTGACCTCGTTCATTTTGTTGCTGAATTCAGCAAAAATAATGAATTTTTTCAGTGTCACCATGTCACCATGTCACCAGGTTAATTAACTTCTTTAAAAAATGATGACAACATGACATTTTGACAACATTTACGAAAATTATTTTTGAAGAACTGAAGGTGTCACCATGTCACCATGTGTCACCAGGTTAATTAACTTCTTTAAAAAATGATGACAACATGACATTTTGACAACATTTACGAAAATTATTTTTGAAGAACTGAAGGTGTCACCATGTCACCATGTGTCACCAGGTTAATTAACTTCTTTAAAAAATGATGACAACATGACATTTTGACAACATTTACGAAAATTATTTTTGAAGAACTGAAGGTGTCACCATGTCACCATGTGTCACCAGGTTAATTAACTTCTTTAAAAAATGATGATAACATGACATTTTGACAACATTTACGAAAATTATTTTTGAAGAACTGAAGGTGTCACCATGTCACCATGTGTCACCAGGTTAATTAACTTCTTTAAAAAATGATGACAACATGACATTTAGACAACACAGCAGGATTAATGCAAAATAAATTCCAATCATACTTTATACTGCCTCATTTACAGGTATTTCATCGTCAGTAAATGAATCCTCATTATCGTTTGGTTCAACCTGTTTATATAATCCTTTCATTTCTTCTTTCAAAACATAACACCATGTTTGTTTACCATCTATTCTTATCTGTTTCCTATCACATTTATCCTTAATGCTCATTTGGAAATTCTTGTCTTTCATGTCTGATGGTTTGCAGAATAGAGCATTTTTACACGTCATACCTGCACACAATTCATCATAATGTGTATTTATCCATACATCTAAAGGATTTGTTGATAATTCTATTAAATCTTGTTTGGCTTCAGTCATCGGTATGATTCGTACGTTAAATGATGAAAGGTCATATTGCATAAAATACGTCAGTAAATTATCATAAAATTCCTTAGTGCATGAATCCATTAAATTCTTGAAGTAATCAAATTGACCCTTAAATTTACCATTTACTCTTAAAACTACGTATCTTCTGTCTCCAACTTCAATTTTGACAGGGTAAACGTTGTTAGTTACGAAAATGAAGTTTGCAACGTTCTGTGCTGTTCTTCTGGGTTGATTCTTTTCATTAATTCTAATCTCATTATCCGTAATAATTGATTTCAAAGCGTTGAAGTTTGCGAGTCTGTCTTCACCTACATTCTTGAGTTCATTAAGTACAAGAAACATTTTATTTTCAACTACTGAGTTGAAATTACCCGTTAGCTCACTTATTTCAGTAATGTTTTTACATGAATAACCGGCGAGAAGTTCAAAAATAATGTCTGTAAATCTGTTTTTACCTGTTCCCTGAAGTCCTTTCAAAATAATTGCTGTTTCATTCTTGATTCCAGGATGTTGAATCATTGATGCAATCCAGCCGAGTAGATATTTATACACTTCATCGTTATTATCACAAATGGCTTCTTTAATGAAATCCATAAACATCTCAATTTTTGGGTAATCAGGCTTTTCAAGAATGTTGTATTTATAACCCTGAAACGTTGAGAAAACATCTGGGGAATCAGATTTAAAGCAAACACCCTTAACGGTTAATGAAGACAATTGATTTAATAGTACGTCCCATGCTGTTATGGTTTTACCTTCTTCTTTAAATAATTTAATCATTTTGAGTGACTCTTTCATGCTTGATTGAAGAACGAATGATATTTGATTCATTTTGTCGTGGATATTATAGTCCTTTTGAATGAAATATTTGTTTCCACAATCTACAAAACGGATTACACGTGATAAATCCTCAATTACTTCAGAACTGTTTTTATACTGATGATTTTCAGCCTTGCGTCTAATATCTGTTATCAAGAATGAATCATCAAGTTTTATATCAAATGTTATTTTTGGCTTACGTAATAAAGGCAAAACGTATTCATCATAATATTCCTTTTGATATAGTTTCAGAATCTTCACTAAAACAAATGGAGAAGTCATTAAATGTGCATATCTACTACGTGCTTTTTCAAAATTACTTTTAGCATTTTCAGTTAAATTGCAGAAGTTATAAACATTAACGTAAACATTGACGAGAAACTAGCTCAAAGCATAGTTGATGGCATCAGTGATTTTGAAGTACATAATGACGGTGGAAACATGAATTTAGAAAAAGAAATAACATTATTCACACTGTTTCAAGCTATTAATTCGTTACCGGATCATTTAATTAATCAAGCCTACGATAATGTTTATAACTTCTGCAATTTAACTGAAAATGCTAAAAGTAATTTTGAAAAAGCACGTAGTAGATATGTACATTTAATGACTTCTCCATTTGTTTTAGTGAAGATTCTGAAACTATATCAAAAGGAATATTATGATGAATACGTTTTGCCTTTATTACGTAAGCCAAAAATAACATTTGATATAAAACTTGATGATTCATTCTTGATAACAAGATATTAGACGCAAGGCTGAAAATCATCAGTATAAAACAGTTCTGAAGTAATTGAGGATTTATCACGTGTAATCCGTTTTGTAGATTGTGGAAACAAAATATTTCATTCAAAAGGACTATAATATCCACGACAAAATGAATCAAATATCATTCGTTCTCAATCAAGCATGAAAGAGTCACTCAAATGATTAAATTATTTAAAGAAGAAGGTAAAACCATAACAGCATGGGACGTACTATTAAATCAATTGTCTTCATTAACCGTTAAGGGTGTTTGCTTTAAATCTGATTCCCCAGATGTATTTCTCAACGTTTCAGGGTTATAAATACAACATTCTTGAAAAGCCTGATTACTCAAAATTGAGATGTTTATGGATTTCATTAAAGAAGCCATTTGTGATAATAACGATGAAGTGTATAAATATCTACTCGGCTGGATTGCATCAATGATTCAACATCCTGGAATCAAGAATGAAACAGCAATTATTTTGAAAGGACTTCAGGGAACAGGTAAAAACAGATTTACAGACATTATTTTGAACTTCTCCGCCGGTTATTCATGTAAAAACATTACTGAAATAAGTGAGCTAACGGGTAATTTCAACTCAGTAGTTGAAAATAAAATGTTTCTTGTACTTAATGAACTCAAGAATGTAGGTGAAGACAGACTCGCAAACTTCAACGCTTTGAAATCAATTATTACGGATAATGAGATTAGAATTAATGAAAAGAATCAACCCAGAAGAACAGCACAGAACGTTGCAAACTTCATTTTCGTAACTAACAACGTTTACCCTGTCAAAATTGAAGTTGGCAGACAGAAGATACGTAGTTTTAAGAGTAAATGGTAAATTATAGGGTCAATTTTGATTACTTCAAGAATTTAATGGATTCATGCACTAAGGAATTTTATGATAATTTACTGACGTATTTTATGCAATATGACCTTTCATCATTTAACGTACGAATCATACCGATGACTGAAGCCAAACAAGATTTAATAGAATTATGTCAACAAATCCTTAGATGTATGGATAAATACACATTATGATGAATTGTGTGCAGGTATGACGTGTAAAAATGCTCTATTCTGCAAACCATCAGACATGAAAGACAAGAATTTCCAAATGAGCATTAAGGATAAATGTGATAGGAAACAGATAAGAATAGATGGTAAACAAACATGGTGTTATGTTTTGAAAGAAGAAATGAAAGGATTATATAAACAGGTTGAACCAAACGATAATGAGGATTCATTTACTGACGATGAAATACCTGTAAATGAGGCAGTATAAAGTATGATTGGAATTTATTTTTGCATTAATCCTGCTGTGTTGTCTAAATGTCATGTTGTCATCATTTTTTAAAGAAGTTAATTAACCTGGTGACACATGGTGACATGGTGACACCTTCAGTTCTTCAAAAATAATTTTCGTAAATGTTGTCAAAATGTCATGTTGTCATCATTTTTTAAAGAAGTTAATTAACCTGGTGACACATGGTGACATGGTGACACCTTCAGTTCTTCAAAAATAATTTTCGTAAATGTTGTCAAAATGTCATGTTGTCATCATTTTTTAAAGAAGTTAATTAACCTGGTGACACATGGTGACATGGTGACACCTTCAGTTCTTCAAAATAATTTTCGTAAATGTTGTCAAAATGTCATGTTGTCATCATTTTTTAAAGAAGTTAATTAACCTGGTGACATGGTGACATGGTGACACTGAAAAAAATTCATTATTTTGCTGAATTCAGCAACAAAATGAACGAGGTCAGGATGTATGTAAATACCTTTGAATTCATTTATAACGCCCTTAGTAAGCTCATAAAATGCTTGTTTTGAGGTCGAGCCACTTTTGGCTCCACCGTATTCGTTCAACCAAAACTCAAGAATTTCCTGCATGAATTTTGTATAAAAAGCAACCGCCGGAATTCCGGCAGTTGCTATATTCTTCACAAAATGCCTTATAATACTCTTCCCAGGACTTATTTTCCAACAACTTTCTAAAGTCTTTCCTAAACTGACGCGCAAAGCGCCAAGATGGACTCAAGAGCCCTCCTGACTGACTGACGGCACAAAGTGGCTTAACGAAAACATTAATATATAAAATTCATGAAAACATGAGGGTAGAAATGAGGTTAGATATACCCATCTACCCTAAAAATTATTTTTGTTCATGGGCTATGCCCCGCGCTTTGCATCTTTATGTTAAAATAAATGGTACCATTAATGATATCATGACTGTTCTCGTTCATGTCTGATTTACATCTAATGAAAAAGTTTAGAAGAATTTTCTTATTCTTTCTGGCATATTTTTGTCTTTCCAGTACTCCCGCTCTAATGGTCCAGATGTGTTGGCTTCGACTCTCTCAAGTTCTTAGATGGCTTACTTCTCAAAGCTTCTGAGCAAACACATTCAAATTCATGATGTTAGAAAACATGTGAGAAAACATGTTAGATCTAACATGCTAACATAAATAATATTTTTTAGTCATTTACACTCATTTCGACATGTAGTCATGACAAAGTGTTTACGAAGAAGTCTTGACAAAGTGTTTACGAAGAAGTTTATACAAAGTGTTTACGAAGAAGTCATGACAAAGTGTTTACGAAGAAGTCTTGACAAAACATATACGAAGAAGTTTATACAAAGTGTTTACGAAGAAGTTTATACAAAGTGTTTACGAAGAAGTCTTGACAAAACATATACGAAGAAGTCATGACAAAGTGTTTACGAAGAAGTCATGACAAACTGTTTACGAAGAAGTCATGACAAAGTGTTTACGAAGAAGTCTTGACAAAACATATACGAAGAAGTTTATACAAAGTGTTTACGAAGAAGTTTATACAAAGTGTTTACGAAGAAGTCTTGACAAAACATATACGAAGAAGTTTATACAAAGTGTTTACGAAGAAGTTTATACAAAGTGTTTACGAAGAAGTCATGACAAAGTGTTTACGTTTAAGTTCGACAAAGTCTTGACAAAGTGTTTACGTTTAAGTTCGACAAAGTCTTGACAAAACATTTACGATGAAGTCATGACATGAAGTCTCTGAGGGTAGAAATCGTGGTAGAAATCGGGGTAGATCTAACATGCTAACATAAACATTATTTTGGGTCATTTACGCTCGTTACGAAGAAGTCATGACAAAGCATTTACGAAGAAATCTTGACAAAGTGTTTATGTTTAGTTTCGATGCAGTTTGACAAAGTGTTTACAATGAAGTCATGACAAAGTGTTTACGATGAAGTCTTGACAAAGTGTTTACGTTTAAGTTCGACAAAGTCTTGACAAAACATTTACGATGAAATCTTGACAAAGTGTTTATGTTTAGTTTCGATGCAGTTTGACAAAGTGTTTACGAAGAAGTTTATGCAAAGTGTTTACGATGAAGTCATGACAAAACATATACGTTTAGTTTCGATGCAGTTTAACATAGAGTTTACGTTTATGTTTGACATAGAGTTTACGTTCATGTTTAACATAGAGTTTACGTTCATGTTTGACAAAGTGTTTACGTTCATGTTTGACATAGAGTTTACGTTCATGTTTGACATAGAGTTTACGTTCATGTTTGACATAGAGTTTACGTTTAGTTTCGATGAAGTCTTTACGTTCATGTTTAACATAGAGTTTACGTTTAGTTTCGATGAAGTCTTTACGTTCGTGTTTAACATAGAGTTTACGTTTAGTTTCGATGAAGTCTTTACGTTTAAGTTTAACATAGAGTTTACGTTTAGTTTCGATGAAGTCTTTACGTTTAAGTTTAACATAGAGTTTACGTTTAGTTTCGATGAAGTCTTTACGTTTAAGTTCGACAAAGTCTTTCGTTCATGTTTGACAAAGCATTTACGTTTAGTTTCGATGAAGTCATGACAAAACATATACGTTTAGTTTCGATGCAGTTTGACAAAGTGTTTACGATGAAGTCATGACAAAGAGTTTACGTTCATGTTTAACATAGAGTTTACGTTTATGTTTGACATAGAGTTTACGTTCATGTTTGACAAAGTGTTTACGTTCATGTTTGACAAAGAGTTTACGATGAATTTTTGACAAAGAGTTTACGTTCATGTTTAACATAGAGTTTACGTTCATGTTTAACATAGAGTTTACGTTCATGTTTGACATAGAGTTTACGTTCATGTTTAACATAGAGTTTACGTTCATGTTTGACAAAGTGTTTACGTTCATGTTTGACATAGAGTTTACGTTTATGTTTGACATAGAGTTTACGTTTAGTTTCGATGAAGTCTTTACGTTCATGTTTAACATAGAGTTTACGTTTATGTTTGACAAAGTGTTTACGATGAAGTCATGACAAAGAGTTTACGTTCATGTTTAACATAGAGTTTACGTTCATGTTTGACAAAGAGTTTACGATGAATTTTTGACAAAGAGTTTACGTTCATGTTTAACATAGAGTTTACGTTCATGTTTAACATAGAGTTTACGATGAAGTCATGACAAAGTGTTTACGAAGAAGTCTTGACAAAGCATATACGATGAAGTCATGACAAAGCATTTACGAAGAAGTTTATACAAAGTGTTTACGTTTAAGTTCGACAAAGTCTTGACAAAACATATACGAAGAAGTCTTGACAAAGTGTTTACGATGAAGTCATGACAAAGTGTTTACGAAGAAGTCTCTGAGGGTAGAAATCGTGGTAGAAATCGGGGTAGATCTAACATGCTAACATAAGCATTATTTTGGGTCATTTACGCTCGTTACGAAGAAGTCTTGACAAAGCATTTACGAAGAAATCATGACAAAGCATTTACGTTTAGTTTCGATGCAGTTTGACAAAACATTTACGAAGAAATCATGACAAAACATTTACGATGAAGTTTTGACAAAACATATACGATGAAGTCATGACAAAGCATTTACGATGAAGTTTTGACAAAACATATACGAAGAAGTTTTGACAAAGTGTTTATGTTTAGTTTCGATGAAGTTAGTGTCTATGTTATACAGTAATGTTAGTCATGAATGTTTGTCCTAAGTGTTGGCGTTAGTGTTGAAAAATAATGTTTGTCCTATATGAAGCCGTACAAGCGTTTGAATTTGTTTATGAATAAAATTACACTCTTGTTTTCTGTATCTATCATAGAAACATAAGCAGCACCTGTTTTTGTAAAGTTTATATGAAGTTTTCGATAGTTAAGACCTGTATAATAATAGAATGCGTCTTCATTCTCAACATAGTAGTAGAACTCAAACGAATGCTTACCATAATCTGTTATTTCAACAGCTTCGTCAGATATTTCATCAACGAACTCATAAACTATATCGCCATACTTGCTTTTATTTCTATTGTTTTCAGATCTAGAACACCAACGAAGGTTTGAGATTCTGTTGTCCGTTCTATCATGATTTATATGGTCTATTTCTTTCAAATTGTTTGGATTTTCAATCCACTGTTCTGCAATAATTCTATGCTTTAAATGCATTTTGTTGTTTAAACTAAGCACAATATAACCATAATTATTTAAGCATTCACTCATAATATGTTTGTCTTTCTTTCGACGAATAGTAAAAGGATATGTCGTACAAATCTCATAATCTTCATGATTTCTCAATGTTTCCCATTGAGTTTGTTCCCCTAACGTTCTCATTGACGTCCTCAATATCTTCTTCCTCACTGAACTCGTCAATATTTTCACTAGCTCCTTCTGTAATGTTTTCATCGGCATTGTCATTGACTTCTTCTGTAATGTTAGATGTTGTTGTTTCGCTCATGTTCTTTCACTAATGTTAAAAGTTATGTTGTACGAATTTTGAACAGAATTTAGAGCAGTTATGAAACAATGAAGTATTTTTACGCTATTGAAAGGAACTATGAGAGTGAAGTACATGACAGCAATGACAAAAGGAACTAATATCAAACCTAATGAAATCGCTCACGAGGACATAGAGCTTAACAAGTATTTTGTGGAGTATCTTATAAGTGAAGAGTATGTAAGACCTTACTTCATGTTTGACAGCATGAATGAGGATGTTATTTCATGGTTAAAGAATATAAGCAATGTTTTCGGTAAGTACGTCATAGATGACAAAGGTCTTGTTGTATTTTATGAGACAGCAATACGAACACAGGAACTAATGGATATTATGCACTCAACAGCAAAGAAAGGATTTAGTACTATTGGCATGAATGAACATTGCAGGAATGACATATACAACCTATGCTCACGAAAGCCTTACACAAAAGCAATACAAATGATAGAACATAAGTGTCTAAGGTCAGCAAATGAAATCATTACTGTCAGTGGTTATGAAAGAACTGTTAGCAAAGATGAGTGGAAACAGCTATTCATATTAAGGAAGGACGTTGTTGAACTAGTTAAACCTGTTGCACAAACATTGTTTCAGATAAGACCAGCAATGACTAAGAACCCTTTGACCTTAGTCAATGAGACCATAGAGGTTGAAGATAATGACATGAAAGAACTAGGAATGAATGAGAGAAGTTGTGAAGGATGTTTGAGTCAAAACACATGGTTCTTCAGAGCTGTTAAGAAACTTAGTAAAGAACGACAGAAATATTTTATAGAGAAGTATTGCAAAGGATGTGTAAATGAATTGCTTGAAATAGAACTTAGAGACACTTTCACACTAAAGGACTTGAGGAGAAATAAGTACATGAGTGAAGAAGGTATTGACATAGCTAGTGTTATAAATGACTTAAGAAGATGTGTTGTTGTTATTGACGGAGCACGAATAACATATCTAGTGAAAGATTATGATGGAATACGAGACACAACAACACTTGTGTCAGTAGATAGCAAGGAATTCAATAAGCTCATGAAGAGTGTTTATGTAGGACGTATTGAAGAGAAGGATGTGAACGCACTGATGATTTATGAAGCGGGTCAGAACAAGAACTATCTTATGAAGTCAGGCATGAGATTCTTTGACGAAAGAGATGACATTTACAGCTATTTCAGAGGATATGAGTATGAGGTACTGAATGAAGTAGATGAAAGCGTTATTGAAGGATATTTGAAACATGTTCACGATGTCATATGTAATGAGGATGAAGAGCTTTATGAGTATGCTTTGAACTGGTTCGCCTACATCGTTCAAAATCCTTGTGGAAAGACTGGAACAGTACTTTTGTTAACAGGAAAGCAAGGAACTGGTAAGAATGTACTTAGTAATGTTCTATGCGAGCTCATTAGCAAGTACGCCAACAATAATATAACGGCAATAGAGAATGTGGTTGGTAGATTCAATGCTGCTATTGAGAACATGAAGCTCATCGTATGCAATGAACTAAGCTCATGCGATACGTCTAAGGTCATGAACCACGACGCACTAAAGTCAATAGTAACAGAGACTCAGTTGGACTTAAATCAGAAGTGTCAGCCAGTAAGAAAGATAGAGAATGTTTGTAATATCATCATGATATCTAACAACTTCAACTCAGTAAAGATTGACAAAGACGACAGAAGATTTGTTGTCATTGATGTAAGCAGCAGATACAAAGGAAATTACGAATATTTCTCAAATCTCATTGAAAGCTTTAATGAAGAGTTTTATTCAAACTTACTGACGTACTTCATGAAGAAAGATTTAAGTGAATTTGATGTAAGGAAGATACCATTCACCAGGGCTAAACAAGAACTCATCGAAATGAACAAAACACCTTACCAAATGTTTTACGAGGAGTTCTATGAAAAGTTTGTATCCGGATGGAATTGTACAGAGTGCTACAGAAGATATAAAGAATTTGCGAAGGAGAATGAATTCTTTGCATGTAGTTCAAATGTATTTGGTGGCAAGATGAGAGAATTTGTGAAGAGAAGTAGAAAGCGAGACGGTTCTGCAAGAAGTTATATTTATGAAGCAAGTATGATATTAGAAGGTCGTGGAAAGAAAGAAACAGTGAATTATGAGGAAGTGCTTGAAAAATTCATGGAGTACATGGGAAGCAATATAACATACAACAAAGACATATACAGTGAGTTTAAGTACTACTGTGAACAGCATGAGATTGAAGTAATGAGTAAAGGAGACTTTGAAACGCTTATGAAAGACAGTAAGGAGGTCGTTCATGAGAACAGTGTTGAAATAGTTCATGAGAACAGTGAGGAGGTCATACATGAATGCAATGATGAAATAGTTCACGATGTCGTTCGTGAAGAAGCCATTGCAACAAAGAATGATATAAAGGATTTCATAGAACTTAACAAGGAGGAGTTTAAAGAAGGCTATGAAGTGAAAAGATGTGAAGAAGATTTCTTGGCGTATTTGAAGAAAAAGAGACTAAAGCCAATGGCTCAAAATAAGTTTCAATCGATGTTTGAAAAGAAACGTTTGAGCTATGGTGGTGTAAGAAGCACATATTACTTTGTTAAGAAGTGAGGACATTTATTTTTGTTGTTAGTGTTGGAGTTTGTGTTTGTTGTTAGTGTTTGTCATTTGTGCTGAAGTTAGTACTTGATGTTAGTGTTGGAGTTTGTGTTTGTTGTTAGTGAGAGAATAGATTAAATCATGAACTTTGCCATGGTCTCTGTCCCTAGTAGTTTTCATTAAGTTCTGGAAATAATGAAAGTCATAAACTTTGCCATGGTCTCTGTCCCTAGTAGTTTTCATTATCTCACAGAGTTAATGAAAGTCATACTTTCTATCAGATGAAGCATGCAGATGAACATAATGAAAGTTAGTGAGTTTGCCACGAGTTATGAATAAAATATTGGCATATTAGATGAGATAGCTGATGAAACAGATGAAGATAAATTAAATCTTGGACTTTGCCACACTCTGTCCCTAGTTCCTCAAAAATCCTTGACAATGTTGCTTAGAAATTTTGGTTCAAAACCTCATCTGATTTTAATGAATTCAACAGGATAGAAATGAGGTTAGAAATCGGGTTAGATATACTCATCTACCCTAAATTTATTTTTGTGCTATGTTTTCATACGTGTGGGAGTGGTGATATCATTATTTTTATGTAAATGACGAAAACTATTGAGATAACAAACTACAACGGTCATGAGTTCAAGAATTTGTTCTTCGTTCCTCGTGAAAATACATTCTATCAGATACGAGGGAGAAAGGGTAAAGTTAGTTTGAGCGTTTATGAAGGAATGAAGAATGGAAAGTTTATACAAGCATACGATACAAACGGTAAACGTGTTTCATTAGCTTTGTCAAAACTTACTAACATTTATTTTGACAGTGACTTTGACTCTGACGATTGGAGTGACAGCAGCGATACTGAAGAATATGAACTATTGTGTGAAGCACAGCAATGGGAAGAGTTGCAATACTTTTGTAAGTGAGAACGTTTATTTTTTACATTAGTGAGGTGAAGTGGTTGGCGGCTTTATAAATATTTAAGGTTAAGTTGGTGTTTGTGTTGTAAAATATACGTTAACGGTTTTGTAAAGTGTCAAAACAGCTAAGTGGTGTACGGAGGCGCGCAGTGCCTCTGTACACGACTTAGGTATACTAACTACTCACATTCGTGTTCGTAAAATAGAAGAAAGTATACAAGAGAATATTATGAAGTTTTAGGCAAACATGGCAAAATGTACACACTGCAAGCAGAAGATAAAACTACTATTGTCAGACCTCGTTTCAAACTTGTCAAAGTTCAAGGTGGTATACTTTCAAAGACAGTTCCTAACAAATATAAGACAACTCCACGAATATGCTAAAGAAGTTGAAAATGACGACTAAGCAATTCTATACCATGCGTAAACTGTCATGTAAGGTGGCATGTAGTCTTTACTTTGTCCCGTTGTTTGCGTATATCCTGAAACGAAATGTGTATGGTTTCCTTCTCCCTGAGTGTCATCCCAGTAACAATTTATAGCAAACTTAACGTCCTCTTTAACATCATATCCTTGACCTTTTGTCATTCCTGACCAATCCCAATATCTATGCTTATGCCAACCTGCTTGAGATGTAGTTAATCTTATGTAATGACTGTGTGCAGGTAAATTTTCACCTGAAATCGTTTTACTTCCACCTGTTTCCTTTGAAGAGTTTGCACAATACAAAAACCTGTCGACTATTTGTTCCCATGCACCAACACCAAACATTACTTGAGGACCTCTTGCATCCATAGATGTATAAATAGAACCTACTGGGTTCATTAAATCAAACATATGAGATATTATAGGATTGTCTCTTTTGAACTTAAAATATAGTGCAACTATTTCAGGTTTCTTCTGGTTTGTGTCAGAATATTTTTTATAATATAATCTTATGTTTTCAGGGTAGGTACAGTCTTGACTATAATATTTATTTCTGTCATCTGTATAATAATATACTATTCTCGTTTTTCTATGCATTATATCTTTTATATCTATAATAATCTAAATATAATGTTAATTTTTTGGGTCTACATGTGGTGTTCTGTCGTCATCTCCATAGTCATAATAATGTGGTGCTGGAGCTGGGTCAGGCAATGTCATATCTGCCATTTCATAAACTCTTAAATATTTCTTTTGTTCGTCTCCATATAAGTTTAAGTAGCAGTTGTTGTCTAATGGAACTTTAACTTGTGTACCATCATTCTTTTTATAGCTTACATACATTTCATTGTTATTTTTCGGAATGAGTTTATGCCGTGTACCATTTTTTAAGGACTGTACCAACTGCCATCTAAAATAGTTATTTTCTTCATTGACAGAAAAGTCACCAACAATAGTTTCAATATTTTTTGTTCCTATCAAACTTTGGTATATTTCATTGACATATGTTTTATCTGCTTTATTTTCAAGGCTAACGTTTAAGTCTGTTATTTCAGAAGATGTATGTGTATGTCCAACGTCACTTTTCCTGTTTAAGGTTTCTTGTAAGTTTGTAATATTTGCAATGGTATGTGTATGAGTCTTATTTGCTTTTGTCTCTAATGTTTCTTGTAAGTTTGTGATATCAGATATAGAATGTGTATGAGTCTTATCTGCTTTTGTCTCTAATGTTTCCTTAAGACTTGGTATTTGGTTAATATAATGTATATGAGTCTTTTTAGAATATTCGTTTTCAGCTCTTGTCACTTCACTTGACATTTTATTGTCAACATATGTTTTGTCTGCTAGTTCAGGATGAGTATGTTCTTTTGTTGCATAAGCATTGTTAGCTCTTTCTTCTTCTTTTGCTATTGCATCGTCTACATATTCTTTGTCAGCTTTGTTGTCAACATCTGCTTTCAAAAGAAGTTCATTTATAGGTTTCTCGTTTAAAGTTCCTTTTGTTGGATTTATACAGACAGTATGGTTCTTATTGTCTTGAAATAGAAACTCATCTGTTATAGGGTTTAATGTCAGTTTTAAGTTTCCTTCTTTCAATGACTCAGATATCTTAGAATAGTTTGAAAAGTTTGTTGTGTTCTTATTTAGAGCTTGCATAATGAGTTGTCGGTTGTGTTGTATTTCTCTCATAGACGCTGTTTCATTTGACATTTTTATTATAGATAAAATATGCTTCCAATAGAAAAAGAAAATTCTAGAGTTGCTACAACTAAACCATTAGATGAACTTTTTACTAATGTCGGTCAAAAGGTTGACATAGATACTATAAAGCATGAAGGCTATCGTTTTGACTACCCATTAAGATGGTTAAGAGACCCATCCGTCACAAAAGCTATTGGCTTTCGTAGAATGAAGTTTGTCTCACAAGTTCAAACAGGTTTTCCATTTATTGTAAGGTTTCATATAGATTATACATCTGAAGGGCAACGAAAAATGTGGGAAGAAATTGAGCTAATACAAGTTGACCTCTCATCTTCTCTACAGACTGCGTTAAAAAATATAGAAGATAAAATAAATTCATGTTATGCAAAATATGCTGATGAATATGCAAATACCGATAGCACACTTTATGTGAGAATTGTATATGACAAACAAAATTCACAAGTGTCATTTCAAATCTCCGAAGACAATCCAAATAAAGACGAACAAATATATACAGAATTCACTGCAATGTCATGGTATTATTTGCAAAGAATGTTAAATCAGAAAGTTGAACCTCCTTTAGCAAATATCTACAATCGATATGCAAGAGATGAACCATATTTATTTAAAGATGTTTTCGACCAAGATGCTGTGATAGTTCATGCTTCATTTTCTGGCGCCCAAAACTCTTTCTTATGCTTGGCAAATGACTTTTACGAAAAACCTACAAAGTTATACGAACCACCAAGTGGAAGTATTTCAGACTTTCAAGTATGGTTTACTACAGATGGAAGAAAAAGAATAATTCCATTATACCATGCGTTTTACTTAGAACTTAGTTTCATATACAACTACTATCGAACGGTAAAAATATAATTTTTTAATACGGTTGAGGTGTTGGATTTGGTTGCCAACTAGACTGTGGTGCAGGTTCAGGCTGTTGTATAACAGGAGCTTGCTCTTCTGGTTCAGGGTCTTTAGGTATAATACCAACGAACTGACCTACTCTTTTACCAATATTTTTGACACCGTTCCATACTCCTCTTCCGACAGATTTTATTCCATTCCATATACCTCTTCCAACTCTTCTGAAGAAGTTTCCAATACTACTGAAGAAACCCATTTTACTATATGTAAAAATCTAATGTCCGCCTAGTCTCTTACGTTTCCTGTTGAGTTCCATAGCATTCTTTAACTGGAGCTCATACATTCTGTTTCTCCTCTGGTAGAAAACATATTCTGGGTCAACTCCTGTGTTCGCGTCATCTGCATAAAGTTGTTTATATCCCACTTCAGGGTTTGTATAAAACTCTTTCCATCTCATATTTGCATACCATGGTGGCAAACCTAACGCAGCGTCATTTGACATGGCAGTTTGCATTTGTACATCTGTTGGCACTTGACCATAGTTTGCCATTGCAGTTTGTATTGTTGTAAACGAAAACGATAAAAACTGTTTGACAGAAAAGTGACACTTTACATGGCAAAAAATAGAGCCTTACTTTTGAGATACTTGAGATTGAAACTGAATCTTATGAGGCGGTGATCTTGAATCACTACCTCATAAGGTTCAGTTTCATATAAAATTTGTTGCAATTTGTTATTCTTTTGCAATTATTTCTTATAAGATTTTACATCTTTTAGCGGGGAATGTTTGTTATCATGTATATATTATAAATATCTACACGATAACGAACATTCATCGCTAAATTGCTGAGAAACTTTGAGGAAATGTCGAACAATTTCCTCAAAGTTTCTCAGATTTATATAGATCACTAGAGTCCCCTAGGCACTGATTCTGGTTCAGTACCTAGGAGGCTCTAGTTCTCTAACGAACTGATAAAATGTTTTTAAATTTTTGGATATTGCTACCTGTGAAGCACTGACTTCAAGTCAGTACCTCACAGGTAGCAATTACATTGAAAGATGGGAGAAACTTTGTCCGAATGTTAAACTATTCGGACAAACTTTCTCCCATTTGTAGTGGAGATGGAAGGCTTTGAGGTATATTATATTAATGTATACCCCAAAGCCTTCCATCTCCACTTGAAAGTTCCAAAACTTTGGGTTAATAGTTTGCAATTAACCCAAAGTTTTGGAACTTTCTAGAAGGAATTGCAGGGTAGGAGGTACATATTCATACTATGTACCTCTTACCCTCCAATTCCTTCCTTAACATAAACAAATTTGGAGTTAATTGTTTGCAATTAACTCCGGGTTTGTTGACCTCCAAATGAAAATGAAAGGGTAAGAGGTATATAGTGACCCTATATGCCTCTTACCCTTTCATTCTCATTAATTATGGGAGAAGCTTTGGCCGAATGTTAAATTATTCGACCAAAGTTTCTCCCATTTTTTGAAGGGATTGGAGGCTATGAGATACTGATGCAATGTCAGTACCTCATGGCCTCCAATTCCATCCTGAAACTGATCAAAGTGGACCTTACATGCATTTGAAATTTGCCATGTAAAGTCCACTTTTTGAGAGAGAGGATTTGACTGCGTCAAATCATCTTTTTCGTTTACGAGAGTATTCTAACTTCATTTGGAATATTCTCTGGGTTTGGTTGTCCAGGTTGCTGTGCATTCGCTAAGTTCTGTGCGTCCATTTAATATTAGATAAAAATATCTCTTACGAGTACATATGCTGAACATTTGCAGGCATTGGTTCATCTTCATATTCTCTGTACTTTTCTGCCACGTCAAATAAATAAATGACACAATGGAAAAAACCTAAAACAAGTAGTCCTATTTCAAACCACATTTACTTACTAATAAAATTTCTTTGTTATGACACTTTCTCCAGTTTATAGGACCTCTCTCATATTCTATCTTGTCATATATAAACTCATAGTCATGTATGTCCTCTAACCATCTCATAACGGTTTCCAAACCACTTTTATCGGATGTAAAGTAAAAGCATGGATGGTTATGTATAACGTCTAAAGTTTCTAAAGAGTCTCTCAAAGTCCAGTCTACTTGGTATTGAAAATCCCATGTGTTATAGAACGGCGGGTCCACTATAAAGAAAACATTTTCCTTGTCTTTATATTTTTCATACAACTCTGTCCAATGACATCTCACAAACTCTATACCCTCAATATATTTTTCTATGTCCTCTTTGAAAACATTTGTATAGTTAAGATATAAAACTTTTGACATAAGTGTTTCAATGTCATGAACTCTTATAGCACCACTATATAATAGTCTAGCAGATATACTATCCCAGTCTATATATTCTGCTTTTTTCAAAACCTCTCTCACAATATTTTCTTATCTAATGGTATACGTTCCATCTTACCTATAGGTATCTTTTCTTTTAACTCTTTCAATATATTGTTTGTGTCTGGAATATGTTTGAGACGGTACATATAGTTGTCGAAGTCATTGCATATAATCTTTGAGTCTGGGAATATTGTATGGCACAAATGGGATATATAGAAACTTCCACCGAACAAATCTACAAATGTTAGACCATTCGGTAGTTTCTTAAGTTCTCTCAATATAATATCTTTACATCTACTCTTATTTCCAAAGAACGGTAACGGTGGTTTTGTAAAATTCATTTATATATAATAATAAAAATGTTTTTACCCGAAAAGTGACAGAAAAGTGACAAAACATGAAAACATATATAATTTGTGAAAAGTGACACAAAAGTGACATATTAAAAGTGATATAAAAATGACACCATTAATATGATGTAAATAACAACGGTTTTGGTTTTGTCACCGGCTGGTCGGCTGGGGTTCGGTCCTCCTCTTGGGTCTTGGGCAAAATTTCTTAGGGGCTAGAGGGCGCAACGCGCCTGGAAGCCCCACTCACCTGACCTTATTTCAATAAAAAATGAACATCGGATGGGCCAATTTTGAAAATCTTGATCAGCGGGCTCTCAGTGAAAACTCCAATGTTTAAGGTTTTGATCAAATCTCTTCTTTTTGATATCTGAAACGACAGATAGGTAGATAATGATATGGTCATGTTATAGCCATGCTTATGCAGAATGATATCTATTCTATCAAGAGAAAAAAGACCTCGAAGTGCAGAAAATTGAATAGTTGTAAACTAAAGCGGTGATTATTCAAATCACCATTAAAAAATTGATTTTCAATTTTATTATAAATATATATCGAACACAATTTGAATATCATATTTCATTGTGAGATTGTCGATTATGTTGAAGAAAGTCACTCAATAAATTCGATTTTTTTACCAAAATTCAATTTAATCGTCATCTCTTAGAGTGAAGCTCCTCATTGGAGCTATAGGACCCCAACGTGGCAATATATTTCACCTCCATCGTGCTATGTATACATCAATGAATGTTGAGTTATATATAATAACACTGCAAGGACATACATGTCATAGAAATGAATCCCTGTGAATAAGGGATCCTTTGCTTTTATATGTATGTTTTATTAACAACATTCATATCTAGATACTCGCAACTAACATAACCTTATGTCATTTAAATACTATGAGATAATAACAAAAGCGTATAAATGATAGGTTTTTATATCAGGCAAATACATATATAAATTTCTAAAGGTGCCATTTTTTTGATGAGATAATTATTTTTGAATTGGAACTGAAGTATTTCTGGTGATTTCAACGAAATCGAAAGATTTATCGAGGAACTTCAAGCATTCTACTCTTGCTTTGCTGTTGAAGGCCTTCTGACAGCCCAATTGTATTTTGAAGGTGGTGCTTTATATTATAATGATAGGGCGATTCCCGAAAGCGTCATACGCTACGTAGTTCATGATGAAGTCTTCACAATTGTTTTTCTCAGCCGAATAGTCTATTACGCTTTTATATTTATATGAATGATAGATTTCAAACAAATCTACGTTTATAAAGGAAAGTCCAGTAAGAACAATGTTGAAATCACGGCCTCTCTTCCAGCTATACTTTCCTTTTCTCCAAAGAGTTGCGTAATTTCCGAAAACTGACAATGGAAAGCCTCTACGTTTAAATTCTTCAAAAGCAGTGTCTAAAGCTGTAAAATTAACGAAAATATCATCATCAATATTGCATATGGTCTGAGTCTCGAGGTTTTGGGGTATTAAAAATCGAGCAACAAGTTCTCTCATTTCAGTATCAATTATTTCAATAGGAACTGTAGAGTTTGAAATGTTATATGCAGTTAAATTAGGAGCCGGTATTGAATGCTTGAAATCGTTCCAATATATGTAAATTTTTTCGCAATGCTTAGATTCTTGCTTTAAAAGTGAGTTTAATATTTTAGATAGAATTGGAATTCGACGGAAACTACTTAGGTATATGATTGAGTATTTGTCTTTACTTAATTCTCGATCAGGTTTAAGATTTGATAATCCAGGGCCAATAACTTGTGAATATCCGCTTGTTTCAATTATTGAAGTACCAAAAATGACTGAAAAGAATATACATAGCAAGGATAAAAATGTTATTGATCCAAAATTTGTCCATAATTTAACCAGAGCATAACTCATATCTTTTAAGGTTATCGTCCGACCAAACACCAATTATCGTTTTTTATATTTATGATTATCTCAGGAATATTCATGCTATTTACTTTATCATTTCAACAGGCAATATCAATATATTTTACTTTCGCTATTGTAGTTCCAAATAAATAGCATACACAATATTTTGATAAAAAATCAATCTGACAGCGAAAAACGGTTATTTGTCGGTACTTTCCCTTTTATAGCAAACACTTTTTTGACACACATATGACAACAGAGGATTATACCATGTTTGAGTTACTAAAAAGAAAAGATACAGGGTGAGATATAAAAAGACATCGACAAAAACGAAGTTCATTATACTCAGAATTTAAAGAATAGTAAAAATGAATATGAAACATGACTTTCATTTGATTTCGAGATAACATATCAATATAGAGATCTTATTGTGTTATGAAAATCAAGCTAAAACAGAGCTTGGCGAGCCAAAAAATTTGACGTCAAGGGTTAAATGAGTTTTGGTTTTATATTTCAAAAATCTTCCATATATATATTAGTCATTGAATCAGTATTTATCATCGTTTTGTTTTCAACTATTGGCGGTATCACGTATAATGGAGAATTCCACAGTAACATGAATGTTTTATTGTCATGGTCAGGAGACCTTTTCAATCTTGGACCAGCTATATACGCCGTAGTCAATGCACATCCAGATCAACATATTTCCTTTTATATTACAACTGTCAATGCAGATTTATTACCAAAATATAAAACTCATTTTGCAGAACGCCCAATCCTTAATACAAAATTCTATTTCGAAACATACCAAACACGGTACTTGACTAAAAGAATATGGATAGTTGGGTACGACACTTATATTCGAATTGTTTTTCCTAATGCGCATCCTGAAATGGAAAGATTCTTACAATTAGATGGAGATGCAATTGTAGTACAAGATATTAAAGATATGTACTTCCATGATTTCAACAACCAATCTGCAATCGTAGTTTTTGATTTTGCAAGAAGATTTGAAGGATTCAAAAATTACTTTAACGCCGGTGTTATGGTATTCAATAATTTTAAGTACATAAATGATAATATTCTGAATAAATCCATTGAATACTTGAAATGGCTCAATGGACACATGGGCCGTTGGTACAATGATCAAAGAGTATTAAACAAAATGTTTATAGACTCAAGAATAGTTTTCCCTCAAAAATATAACGAATTTGATTTCAGAAAGTTTGGGAATAACACCAAAATCTTTCATTTCTATCGTGCGAAGTGTAAACCATATAACCAAAAATGCAACAGAACGCAAGCTCCATACAAACTTTGGGATTGCTTTTATAAAACATACAAAGAAAAGCCTCTTTTATGGCGCGATACTCGTAATATTACAATCTGTACAAATGAAATGTTCAATTAACGTAGATGGTAAATTAATTATGATTCTCACAATTTTGAGAACTTCTGACATCATTTGCCAGACAAATTGAATGCAATGAAGTATGATTTTTTAATGCTTGATATAGATTTGTTATAATATAATGTATTTATTTTTCTAGTTGAAGTCTTGCGGACATGAAATTAATTTTTTTTTATTTTGGATATAGGTCAGGTGCGTGGGGCTTCCAGGGGCTGCGCCCCTTCTAGCCCCGGAGAAACTAGAGGAGGAATGATACAAAGACCAGATGAAAAAAATAAAAATATTATAATAAAATTAAATTTTTAGTCTTAAATTGTTTTTTTTATTCGGTATATTCTGAATCTTGAATGTCTTGGAAATTTTCTTCTTCTTCGCTCTCTGAGGTGAGGATTTCTTCGACTTCTTCTTCGCCATTGGGAGCAACAAATCCTGCGATGAAAACTTTGTATATACCTTCTTGAGGAGTCTCTATGATGAAAGTCGTATTGTTGAGGAAATGGAACTCGACATCTTGAACAAATTGGCAACTGCTGTGTGTGAATTTTGCAATTGTGAGAGGCTTTCCTTTATAGTCCTTGGGAAAGCTTGAGATGGTTACTGTTCCTCCATATGGAACTCTGGCAGGAATATCTAAAGCAACAGTTGTTATAACGTGGAAATTGTCTAAGAATTGAGGCATAGGTTCAATGCAGTATAGTCGTTTTGACTGGTTGTCTTTTGTGTAGAAATATAAATAGAATGACCTTTCACCATGTTCATTCAATTCTTCCAAATAATTGTATGAATTTGGATATATACGGACAAATTCAGCAATTTTAACTTCTTGTAAATGCTTCTGCAAGTTCTTTGGAAACAAGTGAATGAACTGGTCAATAGCTTGCAACGCTATGAGATTGGCAGTAACAGGTAAATATGAAGCAAACATGTCAACAAGTACGCCAGGGTCTTTGATTTCGTTTTCAAAAGGCTGAATGGCATCCATGACAGCTTGAAACATCTCGTTATAATCTCGATTGTCTTCTGAACCCCACTGTTCATTTAACTTATCTAACAATTCGAACCTTTTCTTTGCGTATTTTCTACGAACTTTCTCTGAAAGAGGAGTGTCTCTATCTTGTGTGTCTTGAATTTGAGACTTAAATTGTTTGCTAAAGGCGATATATCGTGTTTGCGACCTAGTGGTCATTGCAGAATGTGTTTCTGTATGTTCGATTGGATGTGTTTCTGTATTTTCGGGTGGTTGTGTTTCTGTATGTTCGATTGGAGTCTGATTGGTATGAACTTCTTCTGAAAATGCTTCTGTTCCGATAGTTGTTGTTGCCTGACCTGTTGGCTGAGTTGTTTCTGTTGTGTTTTGAGAAGAAGAACTCAAATTGTTGGACAATTTGTTTGCAATTGTATGAGGAAGTTGCTTTGGTATTATAGGAGGTCGTAAGGGTTTTGAGAATGGTGAGACATAAGTTGTAGGAACTTTAACTGCAGAGGTAGTCGACGAATTGTTTGCGACACTTGTTCTTCCTTCCATTATGAAAAATGAACTGTTTTTTTCGGACCACTCATAGAAAAGTTTGAAATAAACCGTTTTCGTCAACGGAGACCCCATCTATAATTTTATTTTATTGAAAAGTCTCCGTTGGCAAACCGTTCCATCTCAAATATTTGAGAAGATAACTTCACATTTTGACTTTTAAATACATATTTTTCACCATCGGACAAACTTTTGACTGGATGGACTTTACACGAACATTACACTTGTCAAAATATTTTTAACATACGATAGTATATATTTGTTCGAACAAATAATGGTCTATCGTCAACGCTCATAGAGATAGACCCACTTTTCTAAAGTATATATTTGAGTACTTTAAAAAAATATTATAGAACAATATAACAAATATTTTACAAAACCGACAACACTTTGACCAAGTAGTTTTTTGAGCTGAACAAAAAGTGTCATATAAACATCTGTCAAAAACCGCTTTTTAACTTCACTTAAAATGCCACGTAAGCTACGTAAGAATATACGTAAGAGGAAGGGAGCATTGAAACATCCAATAGTAAAACTGACACCACAACAACAGTTGCAACAAACAAATAATGAATGACCCCACTATGTTGCAACAAATGTCAAGCAACCCTATGCTTTTAAACCGAGTTATTGGTGCACAGAGTGGAGGTTTAAGAGCGGCACTTTTAGCGAAAATGGCAGGCTATGGTGGAGCTGCAGACGGAACAGCTTATAACCCTCAAAGTCAAATGAATTTGAGTTCACTCAAAAATCAAATAACAGATGTCAAAAAGTCAAACATAGACATACAGAAACAAATAAATGAAAATGAAAAGAAACTAGAATATGACAGACACACAAAGAAACTCAATGAGTTAAACGTAGAGAAAAAGAAGAAAGAAGAACAACTGAAAGAACTAAGTACAGAGGAATATGCGAAAAAAGTGTCAGAAAAAGCAGCAGAAGTAGCAAAAATGGAACAAGATGTTATAAATTTGAAAAACCATACTACTCAATATAAAGTACTGAAAGATGAAGAGATAAAACAAAAAGCCATGAAGACATATATGGATAGCGATGAGTATAAAAAAGAAGTTGAAGCAAATGTAAAGGCAGAAAAACTTTTACAGTTGCAAAACCAAACCGTACAGTATGAAAACTTAGCACAAGAAAGTAAAAATAACGACGCAGCCATGCAAAAGGCAATGAAAAGCGCAGAATATATAAAAGCTAATAATGACTGGTTAGATGCCCAAGCCAACGCCAAAGCAGCCCAACTTATAGGGTCAATAAGGACAAAAATACAAGCGGATGAAGACAGTTCAAATGAAGCTTTAATGAATGCTGACTTTAAGAATGCCTTCGAAGCTCTTCATAGTAAGGTGAAACTAGTGAACGACTTCTCATCTGGAAAGAAACTGAAGTCTGAAGGTTTCGACAAAGAGTTAAGAGAAGTAGCACAAAATATGACGAAAATAACAGATGCAGCAACGAGACAGGCAGTTCAAAGTGCCTATGACGCCGTTAGAGCAGCTGTTGTGGAAAGTCAAGAAAAAGAGTTACAACAGACCAAAACAGACCTAGTAAATGCTTTCTTAAAAACGAAAAGTCAAGTAGGACATTATGCTGCAGATGGAACATATGTGCCAGCTGGTGGAACTTATATACTAGCTAGTGGAACCTATATACCACCAAACCCTCCAAGAGAAGCACCTGCACCAGGACTACCTAAAACATTTACATCGTCACATGGACACAGACACAGGCATGCACCAAAACCAACACAACAACCAACAGTTCAAAATCCAGCACCACAACAACAACCAACACAGCAACCAACAGTTCAAAATCCAGCACCACAACAACAACCAACACAACAACCACCTCCACAACCAGCACAGCAACCACAAACAGAGCAAAGACATAAAAGAAGTAGAGAAAAAGGAAACCAAGAATTCTTAAAAATGCTTAAGGAAGATTATGGTTACCCAGATACTCTTGACTTTAGTGACAGATATAAAGAAGCTATTAGAAAGTTCAAGGAAGGAAATACTGACCCGAATCTATTTAGCTTTATGGTTCAACATAAAATCGGATATAATCTCAAACCTGGAAAATACAAGCTCGCTAAGGATATGATTTAATAGCATATCATCCAAATGACATGGATGAATTTACTCCGAGATGATATTTGATGTCAGAGCTAAATGATAATTCAACTCTCTTCATGAAACGCGTAAAAAATAGAGACGGAACGGAAAAAGAAAGGTTTATGAGTCCGGATGACTTAGAGAGGGAACTTGTTAAAAACGGTCTCGGAATATATGAAATGCCAGCAGATGAGGTACAAGAAACTCCACAGGAAGAAGTTCAGATACAACCAGACACGGAAGAAATAGTTCAGCAACAACAGCTAGAAGAGCCTGAAGGAAACGAACAAGTCCCTCCTTTGGAAACTAACTTCACAGAACTAGATGAAGATTTGGAACAGCCGAAAAATCTTGACCCTCAACAAGTGTATGAGGAGAATATGGAATCTTTCCAAGAGTCTAAGCAAAATTCGGCTGACATAGTAGAAGAATATCGAAATGTTTACCGACATACAAAAGACTCCAACATCAGATGAAAATATTCAGCATAGAATGGAAGTACTGAAAGATAATGTACGCAAATACAATAATCCTTTTTACTTACGACCATATAACGTTCAATCTTTGGCTGAACTCGGTGAAAATAAAAGGTTAAATTTCAACAAAACATATAGAAATGAAACATTGTTTAAAGTTCATTCAGAACCTAACCAATATGGAAACAAACCTACTTTTGTTTCTGCAGACTATGGAACTACAATGAGATGAGGTCATAAAGCTAATCAGGATAGGTGGTTCATAAACTTACAACCTCAATTCCAAGAAGTTGTAGACGCAATGGAAGTGAATGGTGAACCAGATATAGCTGGTATTTTCAGCGCGGCTTTAATGCCATTGAAAGATATGAAAGATGCAGATATTTTGGACCAGTATGAAATGAACATGGCTGAGGGAAATATAACACCTGACGTTCTAGAACATTTATCTCAAAGAACTACACAGAACCATAGAGATGGTATATTTGGTGAAGAGTTTAGAAAGAGAGTTAGGGAGAGAGAAGGAAGAGAACCTATTGTACATGACCTTGCAAACGAAAGTTTGCAAAATGTCATAAAAACTTACTTTGCAGACAATGAACCGAGAAGGGATGAATATTTAAGAAAACTCAAATGGACAGTACCAAATGAAATGTTAGTATTGAAAAACATGTTCCATGACAAAATAAAACCAACTACAGAAATAAATGACGCAAGACTGAAACGTTGGGTAAAAGCTTTCCCATTCACAAAAGATATTATTGGTAACATGGAAAGAAAACCAGAATGGCTACAAAAACATATATTTGGAAACGAGCTTATTCCATATGGACAAGCTATATTTGAAGAGCTTGAACCGGAAACTCAGGAAAGAGTCATGCAAACAATAAGCGACGACTCAAATACAAACTATGACAAAATCTTTCTAGGATATTGGTTACCTGAGATGGGCGACCAGAGCCCAAAGGCAAAAAGGACATGGGAAATTTACAACATACTAGGTGAACATGAGGCAAAGATGCAACAACTTGAAGCAGAGGGCAAGTTACCAAAAGCGACACCAAAGAAGAAGAGAAGAGTAGAACAAAGTGAAAGTAGTGAAGAAGTAACTTCATCTAGTGAAAGTAGTGGCAATGAAGGAAAAAGAAGAGTTAAAAACTCAGCCAGGAAGAAAGTAAAGCTTGGTCCGAGTGGGTTCTATTATGACATATAAATCCAACTATTCTATATTTTTACCCATATGAAATGTACGCCGCTCAGAATATTACGCCAACAGTTTTGGATGCCATGAACGGAAATGTTTCCGAATGGTATAACGAATGCGACAATGCCATTAGAAGGTCAGAAATAGTTCCTGGAACTTACGAATATACAACTGCTGTTTCTTATGGAAACGTAGGTGAGTTTGGAGAAGGTTCTTCAACAACAGTAGATATTGCTTGCGACAGGTTTCATATTATTTCTATTGACAACTCATTCTTATACGTGGAACAAGACATTGAAATAAAACCTTCTGCCAAGTTGTCTGACAAGAAAGGTTGCAATGGAATTTTCTATGTCGGATACCAATATGCTCCAGAAGTTTTTATGGGATATAAGATATATTCTAACTCTGACTTAGTTCAAACAGTAACATGGGCAAACTATGAATGGTTCGCTTTGAGAAACTCAGTACAACCACAAGCTAGAGAACAAACAGACCAGTATGCAACTATTGAGAAAATAAGAAGACTTGACCCTAACGTTCCAGGAGTTTATGTTAACCTTTCTGGTTCAGATGGAACTGCTGCCACTAAAGTAAAACTGAAACTTAGAGTTCCTTGTCATCTTTCCTCATCTTCAGGTTTTTAAGATACTTGCCAAACTGGGCATGAAAAATTTCTATCGAACTTACTCCAAGCAAAAATAACTTAGTCATTGCACCAACACAAGACCCATTCACTATTGAAGCCAAAGCAACAGCTCAGGAAACATTCGCTGCCTTTTGCAAAAACAAAGTTGACTTAGACTTTGGTTTCTCAAATTCAACAATGAAGTAAACTACTATATGAAGGATAATGGTGGTGCAAACGTATGGGACCCAGTTAAGTTCACATGCGAAAAATTTGAATGCAAGAGAATAGAAAGCAGACTTGCAGTCTATATGTTGGACCCAGATATTTCAAATGCTTTAGCTGCCAAATATATTGCAGTTCCACTTATGTTCCCTATACACCAAATATCTGTCAAAGACTTTGCAGGTGAAGTTGGAAACCAAAGTGCTGACCCAGGTGCAAGAACAGATATTGCCTTAACAACTGCAATGAAACATGCAGATACTATGTTTTACTGTTCAGACGAACTATAAATGACTATTCTTGTTTCTACAACCCTGGTATTAAATATCATATAAACATAGATGGCAAATATTATCCAAGAGAAGAATATTCTACAGTTGAGGATATGAGGTCATACAACTTGACATTAGATGCTATGAACTTTAACAACAACTTCACAACAACCATTAACCCTGAAATGCAAAGTTCTATTATGCCATATGTGAAAGTATGGACTCATACAGGAGGTCAAAAAACTCAATATACAAATGGAGACCGTTCAAACTTTTGGCTTGGCATTCCATTTGCTGACTCAGAAGACTTTATGGGTGGTATTTCAACTGTTGGTACAGTTCAAATACAATATACTGGTGACAGAGACGGTCCAGATGAATTGAGAGCAAAGAAGTTTACAAAACCAATAGCACTTTTCACGGAAGATGCTCTTTTGAAGATTCGTTCGATGAAACCTGCTGGGGCTCCTCAGATTGGCATAACGACAGTTTCCATCGAGCAGATTTTGGCAGCAGGTCAGTAAGTTGTTCTTTGACACTTTTCTCACCATCGTAAATAGTTATGACACCTGTTTTGACATAATACTGTATTATAAACTTACCTTTAGAAATATCTGTAAGTTTTGAAGTTATATTTTTGTCTGCTTCAAGAACTTTCACCATTTCAGTTATACCAACTTTCTTTGCTTTATGAAAATATTTAGGTTCAGCAAAGACTGCTATTCTATAACATTTTCCATTGTTTGTGTAAAGAACTATTCTGTCAATGAACTTGTATTGTTTGTGAGTATAAACTTTGTTTTGCTTCAATTCAAAGAGATATCCGAATACGTCCATCTTTTTATTCTAAGTAAAATGTCATTTCCGAAAAATAGAAGCGTAAGTGTTTCAAAAGGTTTAATGGCGGTGGCAGATGTGAAGTTAAATTCACCAACTCAAACAAACAGTCAAAGTGTTATTGTCAATGTCAAAGACAGAGATGTTGAAATGGGGAAACCATACGAAGACGAAGATGGTATAACAATTGTTCCTGTAAAAGAACCAACATATCCTGAAGTTAACAGAGACTTAAGTTCTGTTGCAGATATTCGAAACGATTACCAACAACTGAAAGACAAACTTCAAACTCAGGAGAAGATTTGTCAAGCTTTAAGTATAATGTTAAACTTGGTCGAACACAACCCTGTAAAAGTGAACTCATATGTCATTGCACCTCATGAAGTTTTGAAAGAACTCTTGAAACTTTTGACAGAGGCAGACGATATAAACATCAAAGAAATAGAACCCGACATTAGTTGCTGTCGTGTTTCATATAATGTCATTGACAAGATATACGTTATGAAAGGAGGTGAAACGTTGAACTTAAAATATAGTTTCCCAGACGTTATAAAAATATTTGACGACCACAACATTTCATTAAAGTTTATTTGCTAAGTAAATGGCAGAAGACATAATAGTTTATACTATTACGACTAAAAACCCTGAGTCATATAATTCTATAACAACAAACTTACAAAGTCCTCAAGGACGATATTGTAAACTAACCTTAAACACAATGACGACTAAAGCCTGTTTTGCTCTTTTGACACCAGAAGACTTTATTGTTGTGAATGGTAAAAAATACTCCTTTGAAGATACTTACTCAGATATGCCACCAACAGGTTTTGTTGACTTATTTAATACTTTAAGTACGGGTGTAACATGTGCTGCAACTAGAGCAGGTTTCATTATGTTTGGATGTCCGACTGAGTTTACTATAAACGATATGAGCTATAATACAAAACTTATTTCTGGTTTTTACTACCAACAGTTTCCTATAACAGGAAAAGGTGTCATACAAGGAATGTCTATTCCATTGACATTAAGCACACCAATCTTATATATTGTTTCAAACTTAGGTTCAAAGTGTTATTCGAATGTCGACAGAAACTATTATGACCAAAAGATACTTATGCGTATAAACAATACTTTCTCTGCTGGTTTGCCTATTGTTCATTCGAATGCAGAATTTTCAACCTTAGTGAACTCAAACACTTTGGCAAGTATAACGTTGACATTAGTTGACGCAAACTTTGTTCCTGTAAAACTTTTATGTCCTATGTATTTGTCAATGACGGCAGAAAGTTTCGAATTGGAAGATGCAACTGGTGAAAGTATTGTATTACAAGAACAACTTCAACAACAAATAGCTCAAGAACAACAAATGCAACAAATGGAACAACAAAGTCAAGAATAAAAAAATAATATTTTTTTTATTCTTATAAAAATGTACAGAATAGATGTTTCAGATTTTTATGACTTCCAAGCATTCAGAAATATGTGTCCATTTCGAGACTATAACAAAGCAGTCAAGAATTTGAAACGTTTAGTCATTTATGTCGACTCTGCCCCAGAATGTTATGTTATGAAAGAATGGGATGTAGTC
This sequence comes from Trichomonas vaginalis G3, assembly GCF_026262505.1. Classification (NCBI taxonomy): domain Eukaryota; phylum Parabasalia; order Trichomonadida; family Trichomonadidae; genus Trichomonas; species Trichomonas vaginalis. Next base: position 28,351,412 of record NC_067206.1, on the reverse strand, counting down.
TTTAACAAACCTAAAGCGACAATAGTTTCAGAACAAGAATGTAGACAGAAACTTAAGAAAATAAAAGTCGTACAAGTTGGTATGAAGATGTTAGATGCTTGGGATATCTTATTGTCAAAGTTAGAAGATTTTTCAGTTCGAGGTATAAAGTTCTATACACCATCTCCAAACTTCTATTCTATCTTCACTGGATATAAATATGAACAAGTAGAATGGAAAGAAAATATTATAGAAGCTTGGTTAGACCATGTCAAAGAAATTATATGCAATGGAAACGAAAAGGTTTATGAGTATATCTTATGTTGGTTTGCAAACATCTTACAACATCCAAGTGCTAAAAATGAAACTGCTCTCATTATAATTGGAAAACAAGGAACATGTAAGAACACATTCTTTACAGATATCTTATGCAAACTTTTAGAAGGTTATTCGAACCCTAATATGACAAACTTAGAAAACATCTGTGGTAAATTTAACTCTTCAATTGAGAATATGAAACTTATAGTTTGCAATGAACTTCAAAGTATAGATACAACAAAAGTTTTAAACTCAGATGTTTTGAAGAGTCTTATAACAGATAAAGTTGGAGTTGTTGAAAGAAAGTATAAAGACTCAAGAGTTTGTGAGAATGTTGCAAACTTCATTATGGTTTCAAACAATGCTGTTCCGATGAAGTTAGAAAGTTCTGACAGAAGATATGTAGTCGTCAGAACGTCAGATTCTCATATGCAAGATACTGAATATTTTGACGACTTAGCAGAAACTTTGACATCTGACTTTTACAACCACTTGTTCTCATATTTCATGACATTAGATATTTCTAACTTCAATCCAAGACAAATTCCACATACCGAAGAGAGACAAACATTGTTAGAAGCAAACAAGAGTGTATATGAACTGTTCATAGAAGAAAGCGACTTTGAGTGTTTAGATGAAAAGTCTTTATATGATGAATATAAACAATATTGTCAAGAGTATGGTTATATGACAGCGTCTAAACGAACATTCTTGGCAAATGTCAAAAGTCTTTTAGACGTACAGAATGGTGTATATACAAAGAAAATTTTTTCTGAGTAAATTTTAAAAAAATATTTTTTTATCCGATAGAAAAAGATGGCAAAATTCATCTCAGTAAATAAGTACATGACAGAAGTCAAAGATAAGTTAGCTCCATTCGCATATTTGAATGTTTACTTCTACAATTTTGAAAAGTCTACATTCAGCAAATTTTGGAACATCGAACCAGTTAAGTTTGCTATTGTGACTAAAAATGGTGCGAAATTTGAAGACTTAGACATAGAAGGTTTGTTAACAGTCAAAGAAAGTTTTGACAGAAGGTTCTCAAACCTTAAAGAAGGCAAAGCATACAAACTTGTTATACCTTATGAACCAAAGAAGACAGACGACTATGAATATTATGAGTCTAAAGTTGTAGAAGTTCAAGGTAAATTGGGTAAAAAGATTTTAGAGTCTAAGCCAGTGTTTACTCCTAAAGAGGAAGAGAACATTGACATTGACCCAGAAATGTTCTAAAAATAAAATTTTATTTTTACATGTCAAATTTCTTCTTCGGTGGAACTGGCTCTGGTTCAGGTTCTTTCTTCTCTTCTTCTACTTTCTTTTCTTTCTTCTTCTTTTCTGGTGGAGTTATGTCAAATTTGGCGCAACCATATTTATGTAAAAGTTCTTTGTCCTTTAATAGCTCTTCTATTCTGTTTTCTATTTCATCTTCAAGAAAAGCGCATGTGTCTTCTTTGCATTCTAAGAACTTTTGTTGGACTTCATCTTTCCAATCGGCGTCATCTCTGTCAACAAGTCTGTCATTGACAAATTTTAAGACTGCTCTGCTTAATGTTTTATGGTTCTTGTCATATTCCCAGAAACAGAACTTTAGAACAAATTCACCTTTCTTGTTTACACTATGTAAGATTTTATGGTCGACAGATGTTTTGCTGTCAAAAAGTTTGTCTCGAATATAGATAGCGAAATCGCTAGACATTTTCTAAAAGATAAAAATTTTAATTTTTCTAAAAATATGTTAGAAAAAAAGTTTGCTGACATTGACAAAAAATTTGAGAATGTTTTAAATAAGAACAAGAGAAAGTTAGAAAATGCTCAGATAAAACCTATACATGACAAGTTCTTATTTGCTCAGAATGGTATAACAGGTCTAATTGCACCACCTGGGTCGGGTAAGACTTTCACTTATCTTAAAATGGCTGCACAACAACAAGAACTGGATGAGAAGAACCCATTCTATGAGTTAGTTGTTATTTGTTCGACTTCTGGTCAATTTGACCAAACCGTCAATTCGTTCAAAGATATTATAAAGAAGTCTAAGTTAGTATGTATAAAAGACTCTGAGTTGTTAGATTGGATAAAGAAGTACCAAAGAAGAGTTTTGAAGTATAATGCTATAAATGAGTATATAAATTCTAAGTTCAAAGACCCTAATGAGGAAATGCAGAGAATATTAGAGAAGAAACACTTCAGAAACAAACAGAAAGAGATAGAATACATTTCGAAGAAATTGCAATCTTACGATTGGAAGACTTACCCTCACAGATGTCTTCTTATCTTAGATGACTTTGCTTCTCATCCTTTGTTAAAGAATAGAGAACAAGATATGTGTCGAATTCTCAAGAAGCTCAGACACTTTAACATCTCAGTCGTAATATGTGTACAGACAGCAAAGAGTTTAAGTAAGGATGTAAAGAGAATACTTACTGACATTATACTTTTCCCAGGATTGTCCGAAGACGATTTCATGGAACTTATGAAAGAGTCCATGGCAGGTAAGTTTGACAGACATGAACTATGGGAGAAGTATAAAGTCATACAAGACCCTCATACTTCTTTCAGAATTCATATCTACGCAAACAAAGTTCAAATTGTAAAAAGTCAAGCTTGAAAAATGTAAGTGTTTAGTCTTAGTAAGTAAGTCTGTTGTGGTTCTGCAGCTTTCGGTTCTTCTGGCTTTGGAAGGCATTCAGGAAGAGGAACGTCAGTCATCCGTTTGTGTCCTGTCGGAAGGAAAAATTTTTTCTGGAGTTCGACCAAAAAGTTCTCAAATTTCGAAAATTTGAATGGTTTACGGACGGACAACTGGAAGAGAGTTCTTCCTGTCGTCGGGAAAATTTTTTCCCTTTGTCCGGAAAATTTTTTCCAGTTGTCGGGAAAATATTTTCCTGTCGGATGGAAGGACTCGGAATGCCAGAAGGATTTGACGAGGCAATTTACCTTATAGAGCTACCTGAGCCATCTGAAGTCAAGCTTGAAAAATAAAGAGTGCATTTACCCTACTTGTTTGAAGTTGTCAAAATACTCTGTTATTTTTTCCTTTAACAATGGCAAATCTTCTTTGAAGGTAAAAATTGTACAACCTTTAATATCATAGTGTGTTTGAGGTAACGTATCTTGAACTATTTGTTTCACATCTTCATTTGGAGTCATTGAAATCGGTAAGTTTTCGCGATAGAATCAATTTCTGTCAGATTTGTAAATCTTAGCAAGGTCGTAAAAGCTTTTGTTGTTTCTTCTGACTAAATGCAACATAACCATGTCACTGTCTTCCATATCTTCAGTATAAATCATATACTTATAGTTCTTTTCCTTTCCTTTTGGTACCGAACGTGGTATTCTTTTCTGAATGCTTTTGTCTTTTGCTTCAAGCTTGTTTTCCATCTCTTTTCTCATTTCTGTATGTAAATCGTCAAGAAGTTTGTAAACATGCCATGCATAACGAGGAGAAGCCCACATTGCAACAGCATTTACTAAAAGTCTATGAACATAATATCCTCTTAAATTTATTGGCAAATTTTTACGATTTTCATGTGTTTTATGCAAGACCGAGAATTCTCGGTCTAGAGGAATTTCACTCAAAAGTTCTTGTGTGCTTTGGTTTCTGAACCAGTCGTCTGTATGTTTGGTATCTGGAGAAAATAGAACGATATAAGTTTACATTTGTAAGGTTACTTTAGTGTTAGTCATATAGGGTGTCCAAAGGTGTGTTTAGCACAAACCTGAATACTGCGAATAGAAATAAACAAGTTACATATATATAAAGTTTATATAAATATAATCACCATTGGATTCAATCACGCGTTCGCAGCGATCGATCCAGGCTTGAAAGACACGCTTTAAATCATCATGAGAAAATTGCTCAAATTGCTCTCTTACAAAATTTTCAAGATCATCTGGACTCGCGAATTCGCGTCCTTCAGCTCTCTTTTTTAGCGTGCCGAATAAATAAAAGTCAGAGGGTGCAATATCAGGTGAATAAATTGGGTTTGGAACAACTTTGACATTGTTTTCCACCAAGTAATTCATTACCTTATGACTTTTGTGAACTCTTGAATTATCAAAATGAATTGCAAACTTTTGTTTTTGTTGTTTGGATTTCTCAAACTCATCAGAATTGATAATTTGAGTAAGAACATTGTCAATTAGATACTGAGCATTCATTGTATTAGGTTTTTGAAGAATATCAATTGCGATGATGCCATTCACGCCCCAAAAAACCGACAACATCATCATTGGTGTGTCAATTTTTTTCTTCGGGAATGTTTGCGGATTTTCATCCTTCGGGATCCACATGATTTTGGCTTCTGTTGCATATTGAAACCAAGACTCGTCCCCTGTTACTAAAAAGCGAAACTTCTTGGATTGATACGCACCCAATATAGAGAGGAGCTCTTTCGAAGATTGGACTCTAGATTTTTTTTGAACTGAATTAAGGTTGTGCGGAACCCAACGTGTATACGCTAGTTTGTAGTTCAAATAATTGTGCAGAAAATAAAATCTAGAGTCCAAAACCCTATATTTGAATTTTACGGTCAAAAATAAATTTAGCTGAACTAGTGCAAATGCACACAACTTTTCACCTCTTTTTTTAACCTCATATGTCCTTACTGAAAAAGTATGTGTTCCATATGTCATTTTACTCAGAATTTTATACAGAATTCGGCAAAAATAAAATTTAGGGTAGAAGGGTATATCTATCCCGTTTTCTACCCTTTTTTCTACCATAAAGTTTTATAAGCGTTTTACATGGTAAACATTGTGAATTCGTGAAATTCTAAACAATTTTGTGGCTTCGATTTCCTCTGTCAGTATGCCAAAAGTTTTCACAATATTGAATGTATCTTTATATTTCTTCTTGACATCTGAAAGAAGGAAATCGTCAGCTGTTGGATAGTTTTTGTTTAGAAATGCCAATATGTTCATTTTGTTTTCTGCTGGTTTCTCTATCTCTTTCTTTAAGTCAGCATAGTCGTTTCGCATACGTTCTATCTCTTTGACAGAATAGTTATATTTCCTTATTGCTGCTTTACATTTAGAACATTGTGGGTGTAATGCATGAAAATTCGGTTCAATTCATTTTTGATACTTTACATATCGGATGTATTATCTAAGAATTATATTATAAAATAATAATTTTGTGTTTTATAAGTTTATTTGTATAAATTGATTCAAAAAAAATGGAAAGACAAGAAGTGGATCTGCCAAATGAAAATCAGTTTTTGAACTTTGTATAAGGAATTGTTGGCTATGATGTACTGATCATGAATCAGTACATCATAGCCAACAATTCCTTCCCAAACAACCCGAAATTTGTCTGATTCCACACTAATTCTATTAATTTATCTAAACTGTTATCCTCGTCTACAATTTAATCATCAATAATTATCTCTTGTTCTATTTCACTATTATATATATATATATTTATATGATTTGATTTAAAAAAAATAAATAAATTAATAAATCATTTACTCAAATATATCAAAAGTTTTATTTTTATATATAAAGATAACTACTTTTAAAAAAATACCCTATATATTTTGCCATGTAAACTATTTTTGTCATGTAAACTTGTCACTTTTTGTCAGAAGTGAAGTGAACCGAATTTTCATGCACAACAGTGGGTTCATTTTAGCATTGTACATTGAAATTTGTCCTGCAAGAACAACTAAAGCGTCAATGGTCCTCTTAAATTCAAAACATGCAGGTCTAATTTGTTCGTTCCATACCTTATTTCTTTTGTCTTTATTTCTTATTTCCCAAACACATTTAGCTACTAACGTAACAAAATTGTCATATGTTTTGAATTCTTCAGATTTGTATAAGTCAGATATGTTCTTATATACCATATCGCAGTCTTTGTCCATGACTTTGTGGTTGCAATGAATTCCAAGGAACTCATAGTTAACTTTACGTATGAACTTCTTAATTTCAACTGAGTCGGTTGGTCTGACTTCAATTTCTTCAAATTCTGGAATAGTAAGCTTTTGTTGTTGTATTTCAGGAAGTTTAGGTAGATGGTCAAAAATATCCTGCATTTCATAAAGATATTGTTCATTTGTTTCATCTTTTGCAGTGCAATCTAAATCTCCTTGGAGAAGTTCTTGCTTTATCTTCTGGATTGTTGTTTCGAAATCAAACGAATCTGGAATAGTTTTTGACGTATCTACTAACATTGAAGTTGGGTTCATAACTAAAGAGTTTGGTAAAGTTGATGCTAACATGTTCTTACAATAAAAATAAAAAATATTTTTTAAAAAAAACTAACTTTATTTTTTATTTTTTTGTGAAAGTGTCAAAAATAAATTGTTTTCATGAGTTTTCTACGATGGTAGAAAAAAGGGTAGAAAACGGGATAGATATACCCTTCTACCCTAAAAGTATTTTTCAATACTTTTTCAGCACTTTTCCGTAGTTATATATGAAAGACAATTCGAGATAAAAGTCATAGTACAATGGAATAATATATTGCACACCATTTGTTGTGAACCAAACTTGAAAGTCAGAGAAACTGTTACTAGATGGTTCGTAGAATTTGGAAGCAAAGTCATAAAAGTCCTTACCAATACATAGAAAACTATTGTTGCTTGAACTGAAACTTGCATGACACATAACATTTTGAGGGTCAAATACGTTTCTATAAACTGTCAAATCTGCTGGTGGAAGTATAAATTTAAATGGACCATCTGGTGGTAATGGTTCGTTCTGGTTTAGTAACCGAAGAAATTGTGCCCAAGAACGTTTGTCTACTTCCCAAAATAAAAACTCTGTATCTCTTGGAGGGTTAATTTCAATCTTTTGAAATGAAACGGTGGAGTTCATCTTGTCATATTCTAGTTTCAGATAGTATGTTCCATTTAGTAAAGAGTCGTATTTTTCTTGAAATTCCCAATAATATTTGTTCATTTGAGTTTGAAAGTCATTTAGAGTTTTCTCAAGACTTTCGTCTGAACGAATTGTAAAGATTCTCATTTCGTCAAATTTGTCTATTAGACCATCATGACCTTCATACTGCCCATGAAAATATACTGCGAACATAAATGCGTTAGTTCTATTTGAAAACAAAACTCTTCTAAATCCTATTGCCTTTGCATCTGAAGGACTTTGAAGCCAACGAATTGGATAGTCAAACCTGTATGCTCGGGATGAAATTTCTTCATCTGAAATAGTCCTACCAGCATTTGTAAAGATATAGTCTAACGGTTTTGTATCTGCTACTTTTGTTCTTTGTTTTTCAACCTGAAGCATTTAATATATGTAAAAATATATTGTTTTAAAATGGTATGCCATATAGCTTCTTGAATTTGTTAAGAAGTATTTGAACGTATTTTCCATCTGTATCTCTAGTGTTTACATAAGCATAGCCCGCCTTAGTAAAATATACTTGTAATTTCCTATGGTTTACGCCGGTATAAAAGTAGAAAGAGTCTTGTTCTTCGCTATAGTAGTAAAACTCAACGTATGCTTGCCATAGTCTGTAATTTCAATTGTTTCATCTTCTAGTTCGTCGACAAATTCGAATACAATATCTCCAAATTTGCCTTTGTTCTTATTGTTTTCAGAACGAGTGACCCAACGTAAGTTTTCAAGTCTATTGTCGTTTCTTATATGGTTTATATGGTCTACAAAAGGTAAATTGTTAGGATTCAGTATAAAATGAGTTGCAATGACAACATGTTTAAGATAGTGTTTTCCACCCATCTTCATAATAGCATATCCGTCATTTCGCTTAAAACTCTTTTTGTCTTTTTGTTTCTGACTTCAAATGACTCACAACAGTGAATTTCATATTTCTCATCTAACAAACAAGTTTCCCAACGGTCTTCTCCAACAAACTCAGCGTACATTTCAAATAAAAAATGTCACTTTTTTAAAAATAAATTTTTTACTTCATGCAATGTTTTATTTTTGTGCCGTCTTCAAGTATGCCCCAATATTTCCTTTTCGATATTACATGAACTTCGGAAAATACCTTATCTAGCTTAAAACAGCCCATCTTTTCACCGACCATACCCATTTCAATGAGTTTGTTGTATCTTTCTTCGTTCGTCATGAGTGCGTCAATGTTCTCATAGTAAACCTTAACTTTCGATTTGACTTCGGAGAAGAATTTGTTGTAGTTGTCAAGGACTGCTTTTGCGAACTGAGGGTAAGACCAATGTTCGACAATAGGTTTTAATGTGGTTACTAAGCCACTTTGACCTTGAGTGAATTCGTACTTCAAAACAAAAGGAGAAAACCTTTCAACAAAGTTGTCGACCTTCTCATAATGTTTACTCTTCATCTCTTGAGGTTTCTTAATGGAATATCCCCATGTCGAATTCATAAGCAATTTGAGTGTCATTGCAAGTTTGGGGTTTGAAGCTTTCCTAATATCATACAGTTGTTGTATGACTTTTCCAACTGTATAGTTCCTTCCCGGGAACTCACCATCTTCGTTTGGAATTCCAGTCGGAATATATTGGACAAACCTCATGTACGCAGGGTTAAGGTCGACATAGTATATCTTTTCGTTTGAGTCGAACTTGTCGCAACCAATTGGTCCAGTTTGTGGAAATTCAAGTGAGTCTCTTATCTTCTGAGAAACTTCTCCTGTTATCTCATAAACATCGTCGAAGCAACCTGTTTCATATAAAACCTTCTGACCTAACTCAGATGCTCTCCAATACAATTTGACGTCAATTGGATGTCTCAATGGAAGTTTGTTTATAGCATCTTGAAGTTCTTGCAACCTCATTGGAAGTTCTTCTGGTTCAGGTTGGTATCCGAACAAACCAACTCCTTGTGGAACTGTGTACTTCTTTTGTACTAGAACTTTGTCTGGAACAACTTTTGGTCTTGCTAACAATGAAAAGTTTGTTTCGTCTTTTGGTACAAAAGTTTCTGTCAGCTTGTCATCTGGAATTGGTTCCAACAAACCTTTCTCGAAAAGAATGTTTACAGCTCTGACAATGTTGCACTTACTTTTACCAAAGAATGGGTTTGTAAGACTTTCGTTCAACATGAAGTGGTTGTGGACAATTACAATCTTCAACCATGGTAAGTCTTTGTCAACAACATAGTCGTCATGTGAAGAACCTTTAGCTGTAGGTATGTTGACTCGGATATTGACATTTGCCAACGGTGCAATTTTTGCCAATTGACCTCTGAGAATGTACCTTGTCTTCACACATGACTCAAGATACTTCATCTTCTCATCTGTAACAAGACCAGAGTTCCTGAGACATGTAAGAATGCAAGGTTCGTTGACAATTGTTTCAATTGAATTGTAAATCCCATACCTTGTCAAGTCAATGTCAGACTTATTTATGAACGGGAAGTATCCTGCATGTTGTCTGACTGCTTGAGGGTTAGGTTGGTACCATTCGAACTTGACACTTGCAATTCCTTCAATTGCATTCAAAATGTCTGAGTTGGAGTCAACCATTTGTTCTCTCTTTGTAGTCTTGAAAGCGTCAAGAAGTTTTGCGGCTGTTTGTTCATTGCCATGTGCATAGTAAATGTGACCATCCAAATCTGTTATGGTCAATCTGAGATTGTGTCCTTTCTTATTTCCGTCTTGAATTGCAGCAAGTACACCCATGAAGCCTTCTTTGTTCTTTCCTTCGTCAAAGTTTACTGTAAAGGTTCGACCGGATGTAATTTGACTTCTAACTTCACGATACTTTTCATATGCATATCTTGTTCTTTCCATGGGAGCATGTGCGTCTTCACCTTTTCCTTTTTTCCTTCTCAAAGGATGCAATTGTTCGTCATGTTTCCAGTAGAATCTGGCAAAGCCGTCGTGTCCTTCAACTTGAGGTTCACTAACATCGAAAGGCATGTCCATAAGACGTTCTTCTTCTAACCTCTCTAGTCTGTTTGGATAATTTGCACGTGCTGTTTCCAAATCCATTTCGTAGCGAAGACCAGACAATTTGTCATAGACTTTTATGGGTCTTCCCTTCCTATATTTAAAATTCTTCGAAACTCTCCAACCATATCTTTGTAACTCTGCTTTTATTCTAGCAGATTTTCTATCCATTCTATATGGGGGCATTTTTATAAAAATAAAAAAATATTTTTTTTCTCTTTACTTTACATAACCGCCTGCTGCCATAAGTCTTTGACGCCAACCCATACCAGCTAATGAAGGTTGACTTGGTTTAGTTTGGAAACTAAACTTTGGTTTTGGTTTATCTTCAGTTTTTGGTTTTTCTTCTTCTATCGGTTTTTCGTCACTTTTCGGTTCCTCTGACTTTACTTCACTTGCAGGAACAGTTGTGTCGTCAACATCTTCATAAATATCATATGCCATTTGTTTTTGTTTTCCTTTCAACTTTTTGTGTTTGTTGTAAAGTTTAGAATATTTCGACTCTAAGTCAATGAGATGTTCTATAATGAACTGTTGGTCAGTGAAGTATACTTTCCCATCTGTTGTCTCGAAAGCTCCTTCAGACTTCAATATTTTATTTGTGAGAGTCTGTTTCTTTTTTGAGAGACTAGCCGTTCCATTTCTATGAAAAGTGACTTTATAGTTAGGGTTTGTATTTCCAGACCTGGCACTTTCTATTATTGAATTTTTCTCTTCATCTGTAAGTTCTTTGACAGGTTTTGACAATGGTTCTGAACTTTTTGTTTGTGGTGTCAAATCTACCGTTTCAACTTCTTCGGTCATTTCATCTCAGTAAAAAATTTTAATTTGGTTTGTTTTCAACTGGTTGTTGTTGTTTTTTAAGTCTAAAATTCTCAGTTTAGGAGCCTGACAAATACGTTGTTAAATGCTGGAAGCCGACAAATCCATCTTGAACTCATTTGTCTCAATGCTGCATTGTTCATTTCATCTCAATAAAAAATTTACATTTCCCAAGTTTGAGGTGGTTGCGGTTGGTTATTGCTTACCCATTGTTGTGCATGGTTATATCCTCTGTTAAAGAATCTTTCACCTTGGTCCATATAGTGTCCTGCTTGGTTATAGTAGTTATTTGCTTTGTTATAATAGTTTCCTGCTTGTCTTCCTACATTGTCCATCCATCCTTGAACTTTTCCTCTTGTTTCAGGATTTGGAATAAGATTTGTTGCATCTCGTGCTACATCCCAACCTTTCTGTACAGTTTGTATAATAGGTTGTGCTTTCTCTTTAAGTATACCTAATGTACTCAAAATCTTCCTTCCAACTCCAAATACACCTCTGGCTATTGTTCCCACTGCGGGTAAAAATCTAGATGCGACTCCTGCTAATGCGCCAAATAAACCCATTTCTTATGGGTTAAAAAATGACGAATCCAAACAAGGACCCCTATGTTTCTAAGGCAACAAAGAAAGCACTCATGATAAAAATCTTTAGTTCAACACCAAATGCTTGGTTTATGGATATCTTGGAAAACATTCCGAGGTATAGAGAAGATGGACCACCATACTGGTTAATATTTGTTGGTCAAAACACAAGATACTGTGAAGCCATACCATTATGGTCCAAAAATATTTTAGATGTGAAAACTGCTTTGACAATATTCGTTGACAAATACCATCCAACAAAACTGACATCTGACTGTGAAAGTTCTTTCAAATCAGATGATGTAAAAAACTATCTGCGTTCAAAAAATGTAAACCAATATTTCATTGTCGACCAAAACCATTCTGCTCTTGGTGTCATTGACGGATGTATAAAAATGTTAAGAGACTTAAACCAACCACAAGGTGGTGAAGCAAATGAAATGTCATATGACGACAAATATAGACACTTCTCCATGGCAAAGATGAGACAAGTTTTAAATATTTACAATAACCGTAAACAAAAAGGTTTGGGAAACCACTCCCCCGAAGAAATGAAAAACAACCCTGACTTAGAGAAAGACTATATATTTAATAATTTAGTCAAAAGAGACAAACAAGAAAGAATGCCGGGCTTCAAACTTCAGAAAGGAGACAAAGTAAAAATAGAAATACCTAAACGCGACCCATATGAAAATACTATTGACTATGACAACAATGGGAACCCGACAGGTACTCACATTCGTGTTCGTAAAAATAGAAGAAAGTATACAAGAGAATATTATGAAGTTTTAGGCAAACATGGCAAAATGTACACACTGCAAGCAGAAGATAAAACTACTATTGTCAGACCTCGTTTCAAACTTGTCAAAGTTCAAGGTGGTATACTTTCAAAGACAGTTCCTAACAAATATAAGACAACTCCTGACGAATATGCTAAAGAAGTTGAAAATGACGACTAAGCAATTCTATACCATGCGTAAACTGTCATGTAAGGTGGCATGTAGTCTTTACTTTGTCCCGTTGTTTGCGTATATCCTGAAACGAAATGTGTATGGTTTCCTTCTCCCTGAGTGTCATCCCAGTAACAATTTATAGCAAACTTAACGTCCTCTTTAACATCATATCCTTGACCTTTTGTCATTCCTGACCAATCCCAATATCTATGCTTATGCCAACCTGCTTGAGATGTAGTTAATCTTATGTAATGACTGTATGCAGGTAAATTTTCACCTGAAATCGTTTTACTTCCACCTGTTTCCTTTGAAGAGTTTGCACAATACAAAAACCTGTCGACTATTTGTTCCCATGCACCAACACCAAACATTACTTGAGGACCTCTTGCATCCATAGATGTATAAATAGAACCTACTGGGTTCATTAAATCAAACATATGAGATATTATAGGATTGTCTCTTTTGAACTTAAAATATAGTGCAACTATTTCAGGTTTCTTCTGGTTTGTGTCAGAATATTTTTTATAATATAATCTTATGTTTTCAGGGTAGGTACAGTCTTGACTATAATATTTATTTCTGTCATCTGTATAATAATATACTATTCTCGTTTTTCTATTGCATTATATCTTTTATATCTATAATAATCTAAATATAATGTTAATTTTTTTGGGTCTACATGTGGTGTTCTGTCGTCATCTCCATAGTCATAATAATGTGGTGCTGGAGCTGGGTCAGGCAATGTCATATCTGCCATTTCATAAACTCTTAAATATTTCTTTTGTTCGTCTCCATATAAGTTTAAGTAGCAGTTGTTGTCTAATGGAACTTTAACTTGTGTACCATCATTCTTTTTATAGCTTACATACATTTCATTGTTATTTTTCGGAATGAGTTTATGCCGTGTACCATTTTTTAAGGACTGTACCAACTGCCATCTAAAATAGTTATTTTCTTCATTGACAGAAAAGTCACCAACAATAGTTTCAATATTTTTTGTTCCTATCAAACTTTGGTATATTTCATTGACATATGTTTTATCTGCTTTATTTTCAAGGCTAACGTTTAAGTCTGTTATTTCAGAAGATGTATGTGTATGTCCAATGTCACTTTTCCTGTTTAAGGTTTCTTGTAAGTTTGTAATATTTGCAATGGTATGTGTATGAGTCTTATTTGCTTTTGTCTCTAATGTTTCTTGTAAGTTTGTGATATCAGATATAGAATGTGTATGAGTCTTATCTGCTTTTGTCTCTAATGTTTCCTTAAGACTTGGTATTTGGTTAATATAATGTATATGAGTCTTTTTAGAATATTCGTTTTCAGCTCTTGTCACTTCACTTGACATTTTATTGTCAACATATGTTTTGTCTGCTAGTTCAGGATGAGTATGTTCTTTTGTTGCATAAGCATTGTTAGCTCTTTCTTCTTCTTTTGCTATTGCATCGTCTACATATTCTTTGTCAGCTTTGTTGTCAACATCTGCTTTCAAAAGAAGTTCATTTATAGGTTTCTCGTTTAAAGTTCCTTTTGTTGGATTTATACAGACAGTATGGTTCTTATTGTCTTGAAATAGAAACTCATCTGTTATAGGGTTTAATGTCAGTTTTAAGTTTCCTTCTTTCAATGACTCAGATATCTTAGAATAGTTTGAAAAGTTTGTTGTGTTCTTATTTAGAGCTTGCATAATGAGTTGTCGGTTGTGTTGTATTTCTCTCATAGACGCTGTTTCATTTGACATTTTTATTATAGATAAAATATGCTTCCAATAGAAAAAGAAAATTCTAGAGTTGCTACAACTAAACCATTAGATGAACTTTTTACTAATGTCGGTCAAAAGGTTGATATAGATACTATAAAGCATGAAGGCTATCGTTTTGACTACCCATTAAGATGGTTAAGAGACCCATCCGTCACAAAAGCTATTGGCTTTCGTAGAATGAAGTTTGTCTCACAAGTTCAAACAGGTTTTCCATTTATTGTAAGGTTTCATATAGATTATACATCTGAAGGGCAACGAAAAATGTGGGAAGAAATTGAGCTAATACAAGTTGACCTCTCATCTTCTCTAGAGACTGCTTTAAAAAATATAGAAGATAAAATAAATTCATGTTATGCAAAATATGCTGATGAATATGCAAATACCGATAGCACACTTTATGTGAGAATTGTATATGACAAACAAAATTCACAAGTGTCATTTCAAATCTCCGAAGACAATCCAAATAAAGACGAACAAATATATACAGAATTTACTGCAATGCCATGGTATTATTTGCAAAGAATGTTAAATCAGAAAGTTGAACCTCCTTTAGCAAATATCTACAATCGATATGCAAGAGATGAACCATATTTATTTAAAGATGTTTTCGACCAAGATGCTGTGATAGTTCATGCTTCATTTTCTGGCGCCCAAAACTCTTTCTGATGCTTGGCAAATGACTTTTACGAAAAACCTACAAAGTTATACGAACCACCAAGTGGAAGTATTTCAGACTTTCAAGTATGGTTTACTACAGATGGAAGAAAAAGAATAATTCCATTATACCACGCGTTTTACTTAGAACTTAGTTTCATATACAACTACTATCGAACGGTAAAAATATAATTTTTTAATACGGTTGAGGTGTTGGATTTGGTTGCCAACTAGACTGTGGTGCAGGTTCAGGCTGTTGTATAACAGGAGCTTGCTCTTCTGGTTCAGGGTCTTTAGGTATAATACCAACGAACTGACCTACTCTTTTACCAATATTTTTGACACCGTTCCATACTCCTCTTCCGACAGATTTTATTCCATTCCATATACCTCTTCCAACTCTTCTGAAGAAGTTTCCAATACTACTGAAGAAACCCATTTACTACGTGTAAAAATCTAATGTCCGCCTAGTCTCTTACGTTTCCTGTTGAGTTCCATAGCATTCTTTAACTGGAGCTCATACATTCTGTTTCTCCTCTGGTAGAAAACATATTCTGGGTCAACTCCTGTGTTCGCGTCATCTGCATAAAGTTGTTTATATCCCACTTCAGGGTTTGTATAAAACTCTTTCCATCTCATATTTGCATACCATGGTGGCAAACCTAACGCAGCGTCATTTGACATGGCAGTTTGCATTTGTACATCTGTTGGCACTTGACCATAGTTTGCCATTGCAGTTTGTATTGTTGTAAACGAAAACGATAAAAACTGTTTGACAGAAAAGTGACACTTTACATGGCAAAAAATAGAGCCTTACTTTTGAGATACTTGAGATTGAAACTGAATCTTATGAGGCGGTGATCTTGAATCACTACCTCATAAGGTTCAGTTTCATATAAAATTTGTTGCAATTTGTTATTCTTTTGCAATTATTTCTTATAAGATTTTACATCTTTTAGCGGGGAATGTTTGTTATCATGTATATATTATAAATATCTACACGATAACGAACATTCATCGCTAAATTGCTGAGAAACTTTGAGGAAATGTCGAACAATTTCCTCAAAGTTTCTCAGATTTATATAGATCACTAGAGTCCCCTAGGCACTGATTCTGGTTCAGTACCTAGGAGGCTCTAGTTCTCTAACGAACTGATAAAATGTTTTTAAATTTTTGGATATTGCTACCTGTGAAGCACTGACTTCAAGTCAGTACCTCACAGGTAGCAATTACATTGAAAGATGGGAGAAACTTTGTCCGAATGTTAAACTATTCGGACAAACTTTCTCCCATTTGTAGTGGAGATGGAAGGCTTTGAGGTATATTATATTAATGTATACCCCAAAGCCTTCCATCTCCACTTGAAAGTTCCAAAACTTTGGGTTAATAGTTTGCAATTAACCCAAAGTTTTGGAACTTTCTAGAAGGAATTGCAGGGTAGGAGGTACATATTCATACTATGTACCTCTTACCCTCCAATTCCTTCCTTAACATAAACAAATTTGGAGTTAATTGTTTGCAATTAACTCCGGGTTTGTTGACCTCCAAATGAAAATGAAAGGGTAAGAGGTATATAGTGACCCTATATGCCTCTTACCCTTTCATTCTCATTAATTATGGGAGAAGCTTTGGCCGAATGTTAAATTATTCGACCAAAGTTTCTCCCATTTTTTGAAGGGATTGGAGGCTATGAGATACTGATGCAATGTCAGTACCTCATGGCCTCCAATTCCATCCTGAAACTGATCAAAGTGGACCTTACATGCATTTGAAATTTGCCATGTAAAGTCCACTTTTTGAGAGAGAGGATTTGACTGCGTCAAATCATCTTTTTCGTTTACGAGAGTATTCTAACTTCATTTGGAATATTCTCTGGGTTTGGTTGTCCAGGTTGCTGTGCATTCGCTAAGTTCTGTGCGTCCATTTAATATTAGATAAAAATATCTCTTACGAGTACATATGCTGAACATTTGCAGGCATTGGTTCATCTTCATATTCTCTGTACTTTTCTGCCACGTCAAATAAATAAATGACACAATGGAAAAAACCTAAAACAAGTAGTCCTATTTCAAACCACATTTACTTACTAATAAAATTTCTTTGTTATGACACTTTCTCCAGTTTATAGGACCTCTCTCATATTCTATCTTGTCATATATAAACTCATAGTCATGTATGTCCTCTAACCATCTCATAACGGTTTCCAAACCACTTTTATCGGATGTAAAGTAAAAGCATGGATGGTTATGTATAACGTCTAAAGTTTCTAAAGAGTCTCTCAAAGTCCAGTCTACTTGGTATTGAAAATCCCATGTGTTATAGAACGGCGGGTCCACTATAAAGAAAACATTTTCCTTGTCTTTATATTTTTCATACAACTCTGTCCAATGACATCTCACAAACTCTATACCCTCAATATATTTTTCTATGTCCTCTTTGAAAACATTTGTATAGTTAAGATATAAAACTTTTGACATAAGTGTTTCAATGTCATGAACTCTTATAGCACCACTATATAATAGTCTAGCAGATATACTATCCCAGTCTATATATTCTGCTTTTTTCAAAACCTCTCTCACAATATTTTCTTATCTAATGGTATACGTTCCATCTTACCTATAGGTATCTTTTCTTTTAACTCTTTCAATATATTGTTTGTGTCTGGAATATGTTTGAGACGGTACATATAGTTGTCGAAGTCATTGCATATAATCTTTGAGTCTGGGAATATTGTATGGCACAAATGGGATATATAGAAACTTCCACCGAACAAATCTACAAATGTTAGACCATTCGGTAGTTTCTTAAGTTCTCTCAATATAATATCTTTACATCTACTCTTATTTCCAAAGAACGGTAACGGTGGTTTTGTAAAATTCATTTATATATAATAATAAAAATGTTTTTACCCGAAAAGTGACAGAAAAGTGACAAAACATGAAAACATATATAATTTGTGAAAAGTGACACAAAAAGTGACATATTAAAAGTGATATAAAAATGACACCATTAATATGATGTAAATAACAACGGTTTTGGTTTTGTCACCGGCTGGTCGGCTGGGGTTCGGTCCTCCTCTTGGGTCTTGGGCAAAATTTCTTATGGGCTAGAGGGCGCAACGCGCCTGGAAGCCCCACTCACCTGACCTTATTTCAATAAAAAATGAACATCGGATGGGCCAATTTTGAAAATCTTGATCAGCGGGCTCTCAGTGAAAACTCCAATGTTTAAGGTTTTGATCAAATCTCTTCTTTTTGATATCTGAAACGACAGATAGGTAGATAATGATATGGTCATGTTATAGCCATGCTTATGCAGAATGATATCTATTCTATCAAGAGAAAAAAGACCTCGAAGTGCAGAAAATTGAATAGTTGTAAACTAAAGCGGTGATTATTCAAATCCACCATTAAAAAATTGATTTTTCAATTTTATTATAAATATATATCGAACACAATTTGAATATCATATTTCATTGTGAGATTGTCGATTATGTTGAAGAAAGTCACTCAATAAATTCGATTTTTTTACCAAAATTCAATTTAATCGTCATCTCTTAGAGTGAAGCTCCTCATTGGAGCTATAGGACCCCAACGTGGCAATATATTTCACCTCCATCGTGCTATGTATACATCAATGAATGTTGAGTTATATATAATAACACTGCAAGGACATACATGTCATAGAAATGAATCCCTGTGAATAAGGGATCCTTTGCTTTTATATGTATGTTTTATTAACAACATTCATATCTAGATACTCGCAACTAATATAACCTTATGTCATTTAAATACTATGAGATAATAACAAAAGCGTATAAATGATAGGTTTTTATATCAGGCAAATACATATATAAATTTCTAAAGGTGCCATTTTTTGATGAGATAATTATTTTTGAATTGGAACTGAAGTATTTCTGGTGATTTCAACGAAATCGAAAGATTTATCGAGGAACTTCAAGCATTCTACTCTTGCTTTGCTGTTTGAAGGCCTTCTTGACAGCCCAATTGTATTTTGAAGGTGGTGCTTTATATTATAATAGATAGGGCGATTCCCGAAAGCGTCATACGCTACGTAGTTCATGATGAAGTCTTCACAATTGTTTTTCTCAGCCGAATAGTCTATTACGCTTTTATATTTATATGAATGATAGATTTCAAACAAATCTACGTTTATAAAGGAAAGTCCAGTAAGAACAATGTTGAAATCACGGCCTCTCTTCCAGCTATACTTTCCTTTTCTCCAAAGAGTTGCGTAATTTCCGAAAACTGACAATGGAAAGCCTCTACGTTTAAATTCTTCAAAAGCAGTGTCTAAAGCTGTAAAATTAACGAAAATATCATCATCAATATTGCATATGGTCTGAGTCTCGAGGTTTTGGGGTATTAAAAATCGAGCAACAAGTTCTCTCATTTCAGTATCAATTATTTCAATAGGAACTGTAGAGTTTGAAATGTTATATGCAGTTAAATTAGGAGCCGGTATTGAATGCTTGAAATCGTTCCAATATATGTAAATTTTTTCGCAATGCTTAGATTCTTGCTTTAAAAGTGAGTTTAATATTTTAGATAGAATTGGAATTCGACGGAAACTACTTAGGTATATGATTGAGTATTTGTCTTTACTTAATTCTCGATCAGGTTTAAGATTTGATAATCCAGGGCCAATAACTTGTGAATATCCGCTTGTTTCAATTATTGAAGTACCAAAAATGACTGAAAAGAATATACATAGCAAGGATAAAAATGTTATTGATCCAAAATTTGTCCATAATTTAACCAGAGCATAACTCATATCTTTTAAGGTTATCGTCCGACCAAACACCAATTATCGTTTTTTATATTTATGATTATCTCAGGAATATTCATGCTATTTACTTTATCATTTCAACAGGCAATATCAATATATTTTACTTTCGCTATTGTAGTTCCAAATAAATAGCATACACAATATTTTGATAAAAAATCAATCTGACAGCGAAAAACGGTTATTTGTCGGTACTTTCCCTTTTATAGCAAACACTTTTTTGACACACATATGACAACAGAGGATTATACCATGTTTGAGTTACTAAAAAGAAAAGATACAGGGTGAGATATAAAAAGACATCGACAAAAACGAAGTTCATTATACTCAGAATTTAAAGAATAGTAAAAATGAATATGAAACATGACTTTCATTTGATTTCGAGATAACATATCAATATAGAGATCTTATTGTGTTATGAAAATCAAGCTAAAACAGAGCTTGGCGAGCCACAAAAATTTGACGTCAAGGGTTAAATGAGTTTTGGTTTTATATTTCAAAAATCTTCCATATATATATTAGTCATTGAATCAGTATTTATCATCGTTTTGTTTTCAACTATTGGCGGTATCACGTATAATGGAGAATTCCACAGTAACATGAATGTTTTATTGTCATGGTCAGGAGACCTTTTCAATCTTGGACCAGCTATATACGCCGTAGTCAATGCACATCCAGATCAACATATTTCCTTTTATATTACAACTGTCAATGCAGATTTATTACCAAAATATAAAACTCATTTTGCAGAACGCCCAATCCTTAATACAAAATTCTATTTCGAAACATACCAAACACGGTACTTGACTAAAAGAATATGGATAGTTGGGTACGACACTTATATTCGAATTGTTTTTCCTAATGCGCATCCTGAAATGGAAAGATTCTTACAATTAGATGGAGATGCAATTGTAGTACAAGATATTAAAGATATGTACTTCCATGATTTCAACAACCAATCTGCAATCGTAGTTTTTGATTTTGCAAGAAGATTTGAAGGATTCAAAAATTACTTTAACGCCGGTGTTATGGTATTCAATAATTTTAAGTACATAAATGATAATATTCTGAATAAATCCATTGAATACTTGAAATGGCTCAATGGACACATGGGCCGTTGGTACAATGATCAAAGAGTATTAAACAAAATGTTTATAGACTCAAGAATAGTTTTCCCTCAAAAATATAACGAATTTGATTTCAGAAAGTTTGGGAATAACACCAAAATCTTTCATTTCTATCGTGCGAAGTGTAAACCATATAACCAAAAATGCAACAGAACGCAAGCTCCATACAAACTTTGGGATTGCTTTTATAAAACATACAAAGAAAAGCCTCTTTTATGGCGCGATACTCGTAATATTACAATCTGTACAAATGAAATGTTCAATTAACGTAGATGGTAAATTAATTATGATTCTCACAATTTTGAGAACTTCTGACATCATTTGCCAGACAAATTGAATGCAATGAAGTATGATTTTTTAATGCTTGATATAGATTTGTTATAATATAATGTATTTATTTTTCTAGTTGAAGTCTTGCGGACATGAAATTAATTTTTTTTTATTTTGGATATAGGTCAGGTGCGTGGGGCTTCCAGGGGCTGCGCCCCTTCTAGCCCCGGAGAAACTAGAGGAGGAATGATACAAAGACCAGATGAAAAAAATAAAAATATTATAATAAAATTAAATTTTTAGTCTTAAATTGTTTTTTTTTATTCGGTATATTCTGAATCTTGAATGTCTTGGAAATTTTCTTCTTCTTCGCTCTCTGAGGTGAGGATTTCTTCGACTTCTTCTTCTTCTTCGCCATTGGGAGCAACAAATCCTGCGATGAAAACTTTGTATATACCTTCTTGAGGAGTCTCTATGATGAAAGTCGTATTGTTGAGGAAATGGAACTCGACATCTTGAACAAATTGGCAACTGCTGTGTGTGAATTTTGCAATTGTGAGAGGCTTTCCTTTATAGTCCTTGGGAAAGCTTGAGATGGTTACTGTTCCTCCATATGGAACTCTGGCAGGAATATCTAAAGCAACAGTTGTTATAACGTGGAAATTGTCTAAGAATTGAGGCATAGGTTCAATGCAGTATAGTCGTTTTGACTGGTTGTCTTTTGTGTAGAAATATAAATAGAATGACCTTTCACCATGTTCATTCAATTCTTCCAAATAATTGTATGAATTTGGATATATACGGACAAATTCAGCAATTTTAACTTCTTGTAAATGCTTCTGCAAGTTCTTTGGAAACAAGTGAATGAACTGGTCAATAGCTTGCAACGCTATGAGATTGGCAGTAACAGGTAAATATGAAGCAAACATGTCAACAAGTACGCCAGGGTCTTTGATTTCGTTTTCAAAAGGCTGAATGGCATCCATGACAGCTTGAAACATCTCGTTATAATCTCGATTGTCTTCTGAACCCCACTGTTCATTTAACTTATCTAACAATTCGAACCTTTTCTTTGCGTATTTTCTACGAACTTTCTCTGAAAGAGGAGTGTCTCTATCTTGTGTGTCTTGAATTTGAGACTTAAATTGTTTGCTAAAGGCGATATATCGTGTTTGCGACCTAGTGGTCATTGCAGAATGTGTTTCTGTATGTTCGATTGGATGTGTTTCTGTATTTTCGGGTGGTTGTGTTTCTGTATGTTCGATTGGAGTCTGATTGGTATGAACTTCTTCTGAAAATGCTTCTGTTCCGATAGTTGTTGTTGCCTGACCTGTTGGCTGAGTTGTTTCTGTTGTGTTTTGAGAAGAAGAACTCAAATTGTTGGACAATTTGTTTGCAATTGTATGAGGAAGTTGCTTTGGTATTATAGGAGGTCGTAAGGGTTTTGAGAATGGTGAGACATAAGTTGTAGGAACTTTAACTGCAGAGGTAGTCGACGAATTGTTTGCGACACTTGTTCTTCCTTCCATTATGAAAAATGAACTGTTTTTTTCGGACCACTCATAGAAAAGTTTGAAATAAACCGTTTTCGTCAACGGAGACCCCATCTATAATTTTATTTTATTGAAAAGTCTCCGTTGGCAAACCGTTCCATCTCAAATATTTGAGAAGATAACTTCACATTTTGACTTTTAAATACATATTTTTCACCATCGGACAAACTTTTGACTGGATGGACTTTACACGAACATTACACTTGTCAAAATATTTTTAACATACGATAGTATATATTTGTTCGAACAAATAATGGTCTATCGTCAACGCTCATAGAGATAGACCCACTTTTCTAAAGTATATATTTGAGTACTTTAAAAAATATTATAGAACAATATAACAAATATTTTACAAAACCGACAACACTTTGACCAAGTAGTTTTTTGAGCTGAACAAAAAGTGTCATATAAACATCTGTCAAAAACCGCTTTTTAACTTCACTTAAAATGCCACGTAAGCTACGTAAGAATATACGTAAGAGGAAGGGAGCATTGAAACATCCAATAGTAAAACTGACACCACAACAACAGTTGCAACAACAAATGATGAATGACCCCACTATGTTGCAACAAATGTCAAGCAACCCTATGCTTTTAAACCGAGTTATTGGTGCACAGAGTGGAGGTTTAAGAGCGGCACTTTTAGCGAAAATGGCAGGCTATGGTGGAGCTGCAGACGGAACAGCTTATAACCCTCAAAGTCAAATGAATTTGAGTTCACTCAAAAATCAAATAACAGATGTCAAAAAGTCAAACATAGACATACAGAAACAAATAAATGAAAATGAAAAGAAACTAGAATATGACAGACACACAAAGAAACTCAATGAGTTAAACGTAGAGAAAAAGAAGAAAGAAGAACAACTGAAAGAACTAAGTACAGAGGAATATGCGAAAAAAGTGTCAGAAAAAGCAGCAGAAGTAGCAAAAATGGAACAAGATGTTATAAATTTGAAAAACCATACTACTCAATATAAAGTACTGAAAGATGAAGAGATAAAACAAAAAGCCATGAAGACATATATGGATAGCGATGAGTATAAAAAAGAAGTTGAAGCAAATGTAAAGGCAGAAAAACTTTTACAGTTGCAAAACCAAACCGTACAGTATGAAAACTTAGCACAAGAAAGTAAAAATAACGACGCAGCCATGCAAAAGGCAATGAAAAGCGCAGAATATATAAAAGCTAATAATGACTGGTTAGATGCCCAAGCCAACGCCAAAGCAGCCCAACTTATAGGGTCAATAAGGACAAAAATACAAGCGGATGAAGACAGTTCAAATGAAGCTTTAATGAATGCTGACTTTAAGAATGCCTTCGAAGCTCTTCATAGTAAGGTGAAACTAGTGAACGACTTCTCATCTGGAAAGAAACTGAAGTCTGAAGGTTTCGACAAAGAG
This sequence comes from Trichomonas vaginalis G3, assembly GCF_026262505.1. Classification (NCBI taxonomy): domain Eukaryota; phylum Parabasalia; order Trichomonadida; family Trichomonadidae; genus Trichomonas; species Trichomonas vaginalis. Next base: position 28,327,333 of record NC_067206.1, on the reverse strand, counting down.
TTAAGAGAAGTAGCACAAAATATGACGAAAATAACAGATGCAGCAACGAGACAGGCAGTTCAAAGTGCCTATGACGCCGTTAGAGCAGCTGTTGTGGAAAGTCAAGAAAAAGAGTTACAACAGACCAAAACAGACCTAGTAAATGCTTTCTTAAAAACGAAAAGTCAAGTAGGACATTATGCTGCAGATGGAACATATGTGCCAGCTGGTGGAACTTATATACCACCAAACCCTCCAAGAGAAGCACCTGCACCAGGACTACCTAAAACATTTACATCGTCACATGGACACAGACACAGGCATGCACCAAAACCAACACAACAACCAACAGTTCAAAATCCAGCACCACAACAACAACCAACACAACAACCACCTCCACAACCAGCACAGCAACCACAAACAGAGCAAAGACATAAAAGAAGTAGAGAAAAAGGAAACCAAGAATTCTTAAAAATGCTTAAGGAAGATTATGGTTACCCAGATACTCTTGACTTTAGTGACAGATATAAAGAAGCTATTAGAAAGTTCAAGGAAGGAAATACTGACCCGAACCTATTTAGCTTTATGGTTCAGCATCAAATCGGATATAATCTCAAACCTGGAAAATACAAGCTCGCTAAGGGATATGATTTAATAGCATATCATCCAAATGACATGGATGAATTTACTCCGAGATATTTGATGTCAGAGCTAAATGATAATTCAACTCTCTTCATGAAACGCGTAAAAAATAGAGACGGAACGAAAGAAGAAAGGTTTATGAGTCCGGATGACTTAGAGAGGGAACTTGTTAAAAACGGTCTCGGAATATATGAAATGCCAGCAGATGAGGTACAAGAAACTCCACAGGAAGAAGTTCAGATACAACCAGACACGGAAGAAATAGTTCAGCAACAACAGCTAGAAGAGCCTGAAGGAAACGAACAAGTCCCTCCTTTGGAAACTAACTTCACAGAACTAGATGAAGATTTGGAACAGCCGAAAAATCTTGACCCTCAACAAGTGTATGAGGAGAATATGGAATCTTTCCAAGAGTCTAAGCAAAATTCGGCTGACATAGTAGAAGAATATCGAAAAATGTTTACCGACATACAAAAGACTCCAACATCAGATGAAAATATTCAGCATAGAATGGAAGTACTGAAAGATAATGTACGCAAATACAATAATCCTTTTTACTTACGACCATATAACGTTCAATCTTTGGCTGAACTCGGTGAAAATAAAAGGTTAAATTTCAACAAAACATATAGAAATGAAACATTGTTTAAAGTTCATTCAGAACCTAACCAATATGGAAACAAACCTACTTTTGTTTCTGCAGACTATGGAACTACAATGAGATGAGGTCATAAAGCTAATCAGGATAGGTGGTTCATAAACTTACAACCTCAATTCCAAGAAGTTGTAGACGCAATGGAAGTGAATGGTGAACCAGATATAGCTGGTATTTTCAGCGCGGCTTTAATGCCATTGAAAGATATGAAAGATGCAGATATTTTGGACCAGTATGAAATGAACATGGCTGAGGGAAATATAACACCTGACGTTCTAGAACATTTATCTCAAAGAACTACACAGAACCATAGAGATGGTATATTTGGTGAAGAGTTTAGAAAGAGAGTTAGGGAGAGAGAAGGAAGAGAACCTATTGTACATGACCTTGCAAACGAATGTTTGCAAAATGTCATAAAAACTTACTTTGCAGACAATGAACCGAGAAGGGATGAATATTTAAGAAAACTCAAATGGACAGTACCAAATGAAATGTTAGTATTGAAAAACATGTTCCATGACAAAATAAAACCAACTACAGAAATAAATGACGCAAGACTGAAACGTTGGGTAAAAGCTTTCCCATTCACAAAAGATATTATTGGTAACATGGAAAGAAAACCAGAATGGCTACAAAAACATATATTTGGAAACGAGCTTATTCCATATGGACAAGCTATATTTGAAGAGCTTGAACCGGAAACTCAGGAAAGAGTCATGCAAACAATAAGCGACGACTCAAATACAAACTATGACAAAATCTTTCTAGGATATTGGTTACCTGAGATGGGCGACCAGAGCCCAAAGGCAAAAAGGACATGGGAAATTTACAACATACTAGGTGAACATGAGGCAAAGATGCAACAACTTGAAGCAGAGGGCAAGTTACCAAAAGCGACACCAAAGAAGAAGAGAAGAGTAGAACAAAGTGAAAGTAGTGAAGAAGTAACTTCATCTAGTGAAAGTAGTGGCAATGAAGGAAAAAGAAGAGTTAAAAACTCAGCCAGGAAGAAAGTAAAGCTTGGTCCGAGTGGGTTCTATTATGACATATAAATCCAACTATTCTATATTTTTACCCATATGAAATGTACGCCGCTCAGAATATTACGCCAACAGTTTTGGATGCCATGAACGGAAATGTTTCCGAATGGTATAACGAATGCGACAATGCCATTAGAAGGTCAGAAATAGTTCCTGGAACTTACGAATATACAACTGCTGTTTCTTATGGAAACGTAGGTGAGTTTGGAGAAGGTTCTTCAACAACAGTAGATATTGCTTGCGACAGGTTTCATATTATTTCTATTGACAACTCATTCTTATACGTGGAACAAGACATTGAAATAAAACCTTCTGCCAAGTTGTCTGACAAGAAAGGTTGCAATGGAATTTTCTATGTCGGATACCAATATGCTCCAGAAGTTTTTATGGGATATAAGATATATTCTAACTCTGACTTAGTTCAAACAGTAACATGGGCAAACTATGAATGGTTCGCTTTGAGAAACTCAGTACAACCACAAGCTAGAGAACAAACAGACCAGTATGCAACTATTGAGAAAATAAGAAGACTTGACCCTAACGTTCCAGGAGTTTATGTTAACCTTTCTGGTTCAGATGGAACTGCTGCCACTAAAGTAAAACTGAAACTTAGAGTTCCTTTGTCATCTTTCCTCATCTTCAGGTTTTTAAGATACTTGCCAAACTGGGCATGAAAAATTTCTATCGAACTTACTCCAAGCAAAAATAACTTAGTCATTGCACCAACACAAGACCCATTCACTATTGAAGCCAAAGCAACAGCTCAGGAAACATTCGCTGCCTTTTGCAAAAACAAAGTTGACTTAGACTTTGGTTTCTCAAACTTCAACAATGAAGTAAACTACTATATGAAGGATAATGGTGGTGCAAACGTATGGGACCCAGTTAAGTTCACATGCGAAAAATTTGAATGCAAGAGAATAGAAAGCAGACTTGCAGTCTATATGTTGGACCCAGATATTTCAAATGCTTTAGCTGCCAAATATATTGCAGTTCCACTTATGTTCCCTATACACCAAATATCTGTCAAAGACTTTGCAGGTGAAGTTGGAAACCAAAGTGCTGACCCAGGTGCAAGAACAGATATTGCCTTAACAACTGCAATGAAACATGCAGATACTATGTTTGTACTGTTCAGACGAACTATAAATGACTATTCTTGTTTCTACAACCCTGGTATTAAATATCATATAAACATAGATGGCAAATATTATCCAAGAGAAGAATATTCTACAGTTGAGGATATGAGGTCATACAACTTGACATTAGATGCTATGAACTTTAACAACAACTTCACAACAACCATTAACCCTGAAATGCAAAGTTCTATTATGCCATATGTGAAAGTATGGACTCATACAGGAGGTCAAAAAACTCAATATACAAATGGAGACCGTTCAAACTTTTGGCTTGGCATTCCATTTGCTGACTCAGAAGACTTTATGGGTGGTATTTCAACTGTTGGTACAGTTCAAATACAATATACTGGTGACAGAGACGGTCCAGATGAATTGAGAGCAAAGAAGTTTACAAAACCAATAGCACTTTTCACGGAAGATGCTCTTTTGAAGATTCGTTCGATGAAACCTGCTGGGGCTCCTCAGATTGGCATAACGACAGTTTCCATCGAGCAGATTTTGGCAGCAGGTCAGTAAGTTGTTCTTTGACACTTTTCTCACCATCGTAAATAGTTATGACACCTGTTTTGACATAATACTGTATTATAAACTTACCTTTAGAAATATCTGTAAGTTTTGAAGTTATATTTTTGTCTGCTTCAAGAACTTTCACCATTTCAGTTATACCAACTTTCTTTGCTTTATAAAAATATTTAGGTTCAGCAAAGACTGCTATTCTATAACATTTACCATTGTTTGTATAAAGAACTATTCTGTCAATGAACTTGTATTGTTTGTGAGTATAAACTTTGTTTTGCTTCAATTCAAAGAGATATCCGAATACGTCCATCTTTTTATTCTAAGTAAAATGTCATTTCCGAAAAATAGAAGCGTAAGTGTTTCAAAAGGTTTAATGGCGGTGGCAGATGTGAAGTTAAATTCACCAACTCAAACAAACAGTCAAAGTGTTATTGTCAATGTCAAAGACAGAGATGTTGAAATGGGGAAACCATACGAAGACGAAGATGGTATAACAATTGTTCCTGTAAAAGAACCAACATATCCTGAAGTTAACAGAGACTTAAGTTCTGTTGCAGATATTCGAAACGATTACCAACAACTGAAAGACAAACTTCAAACTCAGGAGAAGATTTGTCAAGCTTTAAGTATAATGTTAAACTTGGTCGAACACAACCCTGTAAAAGTGAACTCATATGTCATTGCACCTCATGAAGTTTTGAAAGAACTATTGAAACTTTTGACAGAGGCAGACGATATAAACATCAAAGAAATAGAACCCGACATTAGTTGCTGTGGTGTTTCATATAATGTCATTGACAAGATATACGTTATGAAAGGAGGTGAAACGTTGAACTTAAAATATAGTTTCCCAGACGTTATAAAAATATTTGACGACCACAACATTTCATTAAAATTTATTTGCTAAGTAAATGGCAGAAGACATAATGGTTTATACTATTACGACTAAAAACCCTGAGTCATATAATTCTATAACAACAAACTTACAAAGTCCTCAAGGACGATATTGTAAACTAACCTTAAACACAATGACGACTAAAGCCTGTTTTGCTCTTTTGACACCAGAAGACTTTATTGTTGTGAATGGTAAAAAATACTCCTTTGAAGATACTTACTCAGATATGCCACCAACAGGTTTTGTTGACTTATTTAATACTTTAAGTACGGGTGTAACATGTGCTGCAACTAGAGCAGGTTTCATTATGTTTGGATGTCCGACTGAGTTTACTATAAACGATATGAGCTATAATACAAAACTTATTTCTGGTTTTTACTACCAACAGTTTCCTATAACAGGAAAAGGTGTCATACAAGGAATGTCTATTCCATTGACATTAAGCACACCAATCTTATATATTGTTTCAAACTTAGGTTCAAAGTGTTATTCGAATGTCGACAGAAACTATTATGACCAAAAGATACTTATGCGTATAAACAATACTTTCTCTGCTGGTTTGCCTATTGTTCATTCGAATGCAGAATTTTCAACCTTAGTGAACTCAAACACTTTGGCAAGTATAACGTTGACATTAGTTGACGCAAACTTTGTTCCTGTAAAACTTTTATGTCCTATGTATTTGTCAATGACGGCAGAAAGTTTCGAATTGGAAGATGCAACTGGTGAAAGTATTGTATTACAAGAACAACTTCAACAACAAATAGCTCAAGAACAACAAATGCAACAAATGGAACAACAAAGTCAAGAATAAAAAAATAATATTTTTTTTATTCTTATAAAAATGTACAGAATAGATGTTTCAGATTTTTATGACTTCCAAGCATTCAGAAATATGTGTCCATTTCGAGACTATAACAAAGCAGTCGAGAATTTGAAACGTTTAGTCATTTATGTCGACTCTGCCCCAGAATGTTATGTTATGAAAGAATGGGATGTAGTCTTTAACAAACCTAAAGCGACAATAGTTTCAGAACAAGAATGTAGACAGAAACTTAAGAAAATAAAAGTCGTACAAGTTGGTATGAAGATGTTAGATGCTTGGGATATCTTATTGTCAAAGTTAGAAGATTTTTCAGTTCGAGGTATAAGTTCTATACACCATCTCCAAACTTCTATTCTATCTTCACTGGATATAAATATGAACAAGTAGAATGGAAAGAAAATATTATAGAAGCTTGGTTAGACCATGTCAAAGAAATTATATGCAATGGAAACGAAAAGGTTTATGAGTATATCTTATGTTGGTTTGCAAACATCTTACAACATCCAAGTGCTAAAAATGAAACTGCTCTCATTATAATTGGAAAACAAGGAACATGTAAGAACACATTCTTTACAGATATCTTATGCAAACTTTTAGAAGGTTATTCGAACCCTAATATGACAAACTTAGAAAACATCTGTGGTAAATTTAACTCTTCAATTGAGAATATGAAACTTATAGTTTGCAATGAACTTCAAAGTATAGATACAACAAAAGTTTTAAACTCAGATGCTTTGAAGAGTCTTATAACAGATAAAGTTGGAGTTGTTGAAAGAAAGTATAAAGACTCAAGAGTTTGTGAGAATGTTGCAAACTTCATTATGGTTTCAAACAATGCTGTTCCGATGAAGTTAGAAAGTTCTGACAGAAGATATGTAGTCGTCAGAACGTCAGATTCTCATATGCAAGATACTGAATATTTTGACGCTTTGTCAGAATGTTTGACATCTGACTTTTACAACCACTTGTTCTCATATTTCATGACATTAGATATTTCTAACTTCAATCCAAGACAAATTCCACATACCGAAGAGAGACAAACATTGTTAGAAGCAAACAAGAGTGTATATGAACTGTTCATAGAAGAAAGCGACTTTGAGTGTTTAGATGAAAAGTCTTTATATGATGAATATAAACAATATTGTCAAGAGTATGGTTATATGCCAGCGTCTAAACGAACATTCTTGGCAAATGTCAAAAGTCTTTTAGACGTACAGAATGGTGTATATACAAAGAAAATTTTTTCTGAGTAAATTTTAAAAAAATATTTTTTTATCCGATAGAAAAAGATGGCAAAATTCATCTCAGTAAATAAGTACATGACAGAAGTCAAAGATAAGTTAGCTCCATTCGCATATTTGAATGTTTACTTCTACAATTTTGAAAAGTCTACATTCAGCAAATTTTGGAACATCGAACCAGTTAAGTTTGCTATTGTGACTAAAAATGGTGCGAAATTTGAAGACTTAGACATAGAAGGTTTGTTAACAGTCAAAGAAAGTTTTGACAGAAGGTTCTCAAACCTTAAAGAAGGCAAAGCATACAAACTTGTTATACCTTATGAACCAAAGAAGACAGACGACTATGAATATTATGAGTCTAAAGTTGTAGAAGTTCAAGGTAAATTGGGTAAAAAGATTTTAGAGTCTAAGCCAGTGTTTACTCCTAAAGAGGAAGAGAACATTGACATTGACCCAGAAATGTTCTAAAAATAAAATTTTATTTTTACATGTCAAATTTCTTCTTCGGTGGAACTGGCTCTGGTTCAGGTTCTTTCTTCTCTTCTTCTACTTTCTTTTCTTTCTTCTTCTTTTCTGGTGGAGTTATGTCAAATTTGGCGCAACCATATTTATGTAAAAGTTCTTTGTCCTTTAATAGCTCTTCTATTCTGTTTTCTATTTCATCTTCAAGAAAAGCGCATGTGTCTTCTTTGCATTCTAAGAACTTTTGTTGGACTTCATCTTTCCAATCGGCGTCATCTCTGTCAACAAGTCTGTCATTGACAAATTTTAAGACTGCTCTGCTTAATGTTTTATGGTTCTTGTCATATTCCCAGAAACAGAACTTTAGAACAAATTCACCTTTCTTGTTTACACTATGTAAGATTTTATGGTCGACAGATGTTTTGCTGTCAAAAAGTTTGTCTCGAATATAGATAGCGAAATCGCTAGACATTTTCTAAAAGATAAAAATTTTAATTTTTCTAAAAATATGTTAGAAAAAAAGTTTGCTGACATTGACAAAAAATTTGAGAATGTTTTAAATAAGAACAAGAGGAAGTTAGAAAATGCTCAGATAAAACCTATACATGACAAGTTCTTATTTGCTCAGAATGGTATAACAGGTCTAATTGCACCACCTGGGTCGGGTAAGACTTTCACTTATCTTAAAATGGCTGCACAACAACAAGAACTAGATGAGAAGAACCCATTCTATGAGTTAGTTGTTATTTGTTCGACTTCTGGTCAATTTGACCAAACCGTCAATTCGTTCAAAGATATTATAAAGAAGTCTAAGTTAGTATGTATAAAAGACTCTGAGTTGTTAGATTGGATAAAGAAGTACCAAAGAAGAGTTTTGAAGTATAATGCTATAAATGAGTATATAAATTCTAAGTTCAAAGACCCTAATGAGGAAATGCAGAGAATATTAGAGAAGAAACACTTCAGAAACAAACAGAAAGAGATAGAATACATTTCGAAGAAATTGCAATCTTACGATTGGAAGACTTACCCTCACAGATGTCTTCTTATCTTAGATGACTTTGCTTCTCATCCTTTGTTAAAGAATAGAGAACAAGATATGTGTCGAATTCTCAAGAAGCTCAGACACTTTAACATCTCAGTCGTAATATGTGTACAGACAGCAAAGAGTTTAAGTAAGGATGTAAAGAGAATACTTACTGACATTATACTTTTCCCAGGATTGTCCGAAGACGATTTCATGGAACTTATGAAAGAGTCCATGGCAGGTAAGTTTGACAGACATGAACTATGGGAGAAGTATAAAGTCATACAAGACCCTCATACTTCTTTCAGAATTCATATCTACGCAAACAAAGTTCAAATTGTAAAAAGTCAAGCTTGAAAAATGTAAGTGTTTAGTCTTAGTAAGTAAGTCTGTTGTGGTTCTGCAGCTTTCGGTTCTTCTGGCTTTGGAAGGCATTCAGGAAGAGGAACGTCAGTCATCCGTTTGTGTCCTGTCGGAAGGAAAAATTTTTCCTGTCGGAAGGAAAAACTTTTTCTGTCGGAAGGAAAATTTTTTCTGAAGTTCGACCAAAAAGTTCTCAATTTTCGAAAATTTGAATGGTTTACGGACGGACAACTGGAAGAGTTCTTCTTGTCGTCGGGAAAATTTTTTCCCTTTGTCCGGAAAATTTTTTCCAGTTGTCGGGAAAATATTTTCCTGTCGGATGGAAGGACTCGGAATGCCAGAAGGATTTGACGAGGCAATTTACCTTATAGAGCTACCTGAGCCATCTGAAGTCAAGCTTGAAAAATAAAGAGTGCATTTACCCTACTTGTTTGAAGTTGTCAAAATACTCTGTTATTTTTTCCTTTAACAATGGCAAATCTTCTTTGAAGGTAAAAATTGTACAACCTTTAATATCATAGTGTGTTTGAGGTAACGTATCTTGAACTATTTGTTTCACATCTTCATTTGGAGTCATTGAAATCGGTAAGTTTTCGCGATAGAACCAATTTCTGTCAGATTTGCAAATCTTAGCAAGGTCGTAAAAGCTTTTGTTGTTTCTTCTGACTAAATGCAACATAACCATGTCACTGTCTTCCATATCTTCAGTATAAATCATATACTTATAGTTCTTTTCCTTTCCTTTTGGTACCGAACGTGGTATTCTTTTCTGAATGCTTTTGTCTTTTGCTTCAAGCTTGTTTTCCATCTCTTTTCTCATTTCTGTATGTAAATCGTCAAGAAGTTTGTAAACATGCCATGCATAACGAGGAGAAGCCCACATTGCAACAGCATTTACTAAAAGTCTATGAACATAATATCCTCTTAAATTTATTGGCAAATTTTTACGATTTTCATGTGTTTTATGCAAGACCGAGAATTCTCGGTCTAGAGAAATTTCACTCAAAAGTTCTTGTGTGCTTTGGTTTCTGAACCAGTCGTCTGTATGTTTGGTATCTGGAGAAAATAGAACGATATAAGTTTACATTTGTAAGGTTACTTTAGTGTTAGTCATATTTGAATTTTACGGTCAAAAATAAATTTAGGTGAACTAGTGCAAATGCACACAACTTTTCACCTCTTTTTTTAACCTCATATGTCCTTACTGAAAAAGTATGTGTTCCATATGTCATTTTACTCAGAATTTTATACAGAATTCGGCAAAAATAAAATTTAGGGTAGAAGGGTATATCTATCCCGTTTTCTACCCTTTTTTCTACCATAAAGTTTTATAAGCGTTTTACATGGTAAACATTGTGAATTCGTGAAATTCTAAACAATTTTGTGGCTTCGATTTCCTCTGTCAGTATGTCAAAAGTTTTCACAATATTGAATGTATCTTTATATTTCTTCTTGACATCTGAAAGAAGGAAATCGTCAGCTGTTGGATAGTTTTTGTTTAGAAATGCCAATATGTTCATTTTGTTTTCTGCTGGTTTCTCTATCTCTTTCTTTAAGTCAGCATAGTCGTTTCGCATACGTTCTATCTCTTTGACAGAATAGTTATATTTCCTTATTGCTGCTTTACATTTAGAACATTGTGGGTTCATTTTAGCATTGTACATTGAAATTTGTCCTGCAAGAACAACTAAAGCGTCAATGGTCCTCTTAAATTCAAAACATGCAGGTCTAATTTGTTCGTTCCATACCTTATTTCTTTTGTCTTTATTTCTTATTTCCCAAACACATTTAGCTACTAACGTAACAAAATTGTCATATGTTTTGAATTCTTCAGATTTGTATAAGTCAGATATGTTCTTATATACCATATTGCAGTCTTTGTCCATGACTTTGTGGTTGCAATGAATTCCAAGGAACTCATAGTTAACTTTACGTATGAACTTCTTAATTTCAACTGAGTCGGTTGGTCTGACTTCAATTTCTTCAAATTCTGGAATAGTAAGCTTTTGTTGTTGTATTTCAGGAAGTTTAGGTAGATGGTCAATAATATCCTGCATTTCATAAAGATATTGTTCATTTGTTTCATCTTTTGCAGTGCAATCTAAATCTCCTTGGAGAAGTTCTTGCTTTATCTTCTGGATTGTTGTTTCGAAATCAAACGAATCTGGAATAGTTTTTGACGTATCTACTAACATTGAAGTTGGGTTCATAACTAAAGAGTTTGGTAAAGTTGATGCTAACATGTTCTTACAATAAAAATAAAAAATATTTTTTAAAAAAACTAACTTTATTTTTTATTTTTTTGTGAAAGTGTCAAAAATAAATTGTTTTCATGAGTTTTCTACGATGGTAGAAAAAAGGGTAGAAAACGGGATAGATATACCCTTCTACCCTAAAAGTATTTTTCAATACTTTTTCAGCACTTTTCCGTAGTTATATATGAAAGACAATTCGAGATAAAAGTCATAGTACAATGGAATAATATATTGCACACCATTTGTTGTGAACCAAACTTGAAAGTCAGAGAAACTGTTACTAGATGGTTCGTAGAATTTGGAAGCAAAGTCATAAAAGTCCTTACCAATACATAGAAAACTATTGTTGCTTGAACTGAAACTTGCATGACACATAACATTTTGAGGGTCAAATACGTTTCTATAAACTGTCAAATCTGCTGGTGGAAGTATAAATTTAAATGGACCATCTGGTGGTAATGGTTCGTTCTGGTTTAGTAACCGAAGAAATTGTGCCCAAGAACGTTTGTCTACTTCCCAAAATAAAAACTCTGTATCTCTTGGAGGGTTAATTTCAATCTTTTGAAATGAAACGGTGGAGTTCATCTTGTCATATTCTAGTTTCAGATAGTATGTTCCATTTAGTAAAGAGTCGTATTTTTCTTGAAATTCCCAATAATATTTGTTCATTTGAGTTTGAAAGTCATTTAGAGTTTTCTCAAGACTTTCGTCTGAACGAATTGTAAAGATTCTCATTTCGTCAAATTTGTCTATTAGACCATCATGACCTTCATACTGCCCATGAAAATATACTGCGAACATAAATGCGTTAGTTCTATTTGAAAACAAAACTCTTCTAAATCCTATTGCCTTTGCATCTGAAGGACTTTGAAGCCAACGAATTGGATAGTCAAACCTGTATGCTCGGGATGAAATTTCTTCATCTGAAATAGTCCTACCAGCATTTGTAAAGATATAGTCTAACGGTTTTGTATCTGCTACTTTTGTTCTTTGTTTTTCAACCTGAAGCATTTAATATATGTAAAAATATATTGTTTTAAAATGGTATGCCATATAGCTTCTTGAATTTGTTAAGAAGTATTTGAACGTATTTTCCATCTGTATCTCTAGTGTTTACATAAGCATAGCCCGCCTTAGTAAAATATACTTGTAATTTCCTATGGTTTACGCCGGTATAAAAGTAGAAAGAGTCTTGTTCTTCGCTATAGTAGTAAAACTCAACGTATGCTTGCCATAGTCTGTAATTTCAATTGTTTCATCTTCTAGTTCGTCGACAAATTCGAATACAATATCTCCAAATTTGCCTTTGTTCTTATTGTTTTCAGAACGAGTGACCCAACGTAAGTTTTCAAGTCTATTGTCGTTTCTTATATGGTTTATATGGTCTACAAAAGGTAAATTGTTAGGATTCAGTATAAAATGAGTTGCAATGACAACATGTTTAAGATAGTGTTTTCCACCCATCTTCATAATAGCATATCCGTCATTTCGCTTAAAACTCTTTTTGTCTTTTTGTTTCTGACTTCAAATGACTCACAACAGTGAATTTCATATTTCTCATCTAACAAACAAGTTTCCCAACGGTCTTCTCCAACAAACTCAGCGTACATTTCAAATAAAAAATGTCACTTTTTTAAAAATAAATTTTTTACTTCATGCAATGTTTTATTTTTGTGCCGTCTTCAAGTATGCCCCAATATTTCCTTTTCGATATTACATGAACTTCGGAAAATACCTTATCTAGCTTAAAACAGCCCATCTTTTCACCGACCATACCCATTTCAATGAGTTTGTTGTATCTTTCTTCGTTCGTCATGAGTGCGTCAATGTTCTCATAGTAAACCTTAACTTTCGATTTGACTTCGGAGAAGAATTTGTTGTAGTTGTCAAGGACTGCTTTTGCGAACTGAGGGTAAGACCAATGTTCGACAATAGGTTTTAATGTGGTTACTAAGCCACTTTGACCTTGAGTGAATTCGTACTTCAAAACAAAAGGAGAAAACCTTTCAACAAAGTTGTCGACCTTCTCATAATGTTTACTCTTCATCTCTTGAGGTTTCTTAATGGAATATCCCCATGTCGAATTCATAAGCAATTTGAGTGTCATTGCAAGTTTGGGGTTTGAAGCTTTCCTAATATCATACAGTTGTTGTATGACTTTTCCAACTGTATAGTTCCTTCCCGGGAACTCACCATCTTCGTTTGGAATTCCAGTCGGAATATATTGGACAAACCTCATGTACGCAGGTTAAGGTCGACATAGTATATCTTTTCGTTTGAGTCGAACTTGTCGCAACCAATTGGTCCAGTTTGTGGAAATTCAAGTGAGTCTCTTATCTTCTGAGAAACTTCTCCTGTTATCTCATAAACATCGTCGAAGCAACCTGTTTCATATAAAACCTTCTGACCTAACTCAGATGCTCTCCAATACAATTTGACGTCAATTGGATGTCTCAATGGAAGTTTGTTTATAGCATCTTGAAGTTCTTGCAACCTCATTGGAAGTTCTTCTGGTTCAGGTTGGTATCCGAACAAACCAACTCCTTGTGGAACTGTGTACTTCTTTTGTACTAGAACTTTGTCTGGAACAACTTTTGGTCTTGCTAACAATGAAAAGTTTGTTTCGTCTTTTGGTACAAAAGTTTCTGTCAGCTTGTCATCTGGAATTGGTTCCAACAAACCTTTCTCGAAAAGAATGTTTACAGCTCTGACAATGTTGCACTTACTTTTACCAAAGAATGGGTTTGTAAGACTTTCGTTCAACATGAAGTGGTTGTGGACAATTACAATCTTCAACCATGGTAAGTCTTTGTCAACAACATAGTCGTCATGTGAAGAACCTTTAGCTGTAGGTATGTTGACTCGGATATTGACATTTGCCAACGGTGCAATTTTTGCCAATTGACCTCTGAGAATGTACCTTGTCTTCACACATGACTCAAGATACTTCATCTTCTCATCTGTAACAAGACCAGAGTTCCTGAGACATGTAAGAATGCAAGGTTCGTTGACAATTGTTTCAATTGAATTGTAAATCCCATACCTTGTCAAGTCAATGTCAGACTTATTTATGAACGGGAAGTATCCTGCATGTTGTCTGACTGCTTGAGGGTTAGGTTGGTACCATTCGAACTTGACACTTGCAATTCCTTCAATTGCATTCAAAATGTCTGAGTTGGAGTCAACCATTTGTTCTCTCTTTGTAGTCTTGAAAGCGTCAAGAAGTTTTGCGGCTGTTTGTTCATTGCCATGTGCATAGTAAATGTGACCATCCAAATCTGTTATGGTCAATCTGAGATTGTGTCCTTTCTTATTTCCGTCTTGAATTGCAGCAAGTACACCCATGAAGCCTTCTTTGTTCTTTCCTTCGTCAAAGTTTACTGTAAAGGTTCGACCGGATGTAATTTGACTTCTAACTTCACGATACTTTTCATATGCATATCTTGTTCTTTCCATGGGAGCATGTGCGTCTTCACCTTTTCCTTTTTTCCTTCTCAAAGGATGCAATTGTTCGTCATGTTTCCAGTAGAATCTGGCAAAGCCGTCGTGTCCTTCAACTTGAGGTTCACTAACATCGAAAGGCATGTCCATAAGACGTTCTTCTTCTAACCTCTCTAGTCTGTTTGGATAATTGCACGTGCTGTTTCCAAATCCATTTCGTAGCGAAGACCAGACAATTTGTCATAGACTTTTATGGGTCTTCCCTTCCTATATTTAAAATTCTTCGAAACTCTCCAACCATATCTTTGTAACTCTGCTTTTATTCTAGCAGATTTTCTATCCATTCTATATGGGGGCATTTTTATAAAAATAAAAAAATATTTTTTTTCTCTTTACTTTACATAACCGCCTGCTGCCATAAGTCTTTGACGCCAACCCATACCAGCTAATGAAGGTTGACTTGGTTTAGTTTGGAAACTAAACTTTGGTTTTGGTTTATCTTCAGTTTTTGGTTTTTCTTCTTCTATCGGTTTTTCGTCACTTTTCGGTTCCTCTGACTTTACTTCACTTGCAGGAACAGTTGTGTCGTCAACATCTTCATAAATATATATGCCATTTGTTTTTGTTTTCCTTTCAACTTTTTGTGTTTGTTGTAAAGTTTAGAATATTTCGACTCTAAGTCAATGAGATGTTCTATAATGAACTGTTGGTCAGTGAAGTATACTTTCCCATCTGTTGTCTCGAAAGCTCCTTCAGACTTCAATATTTTATTTGTGAGAGTCTGTTTCTTTTTTGAGAGACTAGCCGTTCCATTTCTATGAAAAGTGACTTTATAGTTAGGGTTTGTATTTCCAGACCTGGCACTTTCTATTATTGAATTTTTCTCTTCATCTGTAAGTTCTTTGACAGGTTTTGACAATGGTTCTGAACTTTTTGTTTGTGGTGTCAAATCTACCGTTTCAACTTCTTCGGTCATTTCATCTCAGTAAAAAATTTTAATTTGGTTTGTTTTCAACTGGTTGTTGTTGTGGAGGTGGGATGATTCCTTTAATAATATCATTCAGTTTCACATGCTGAGCCTGACTATATGGTATCGGTTTAAATGCTGGAAGCCGACAAATCCATCTTGAACTCATTTGTCTCAATGCTGCATTGTTCATTTCATCTCAATAAAAAACCTTACATTTCCCAAGTTTGAGGTGGTTGCGGTTGGTTATTGCTTACCCATTGTTGTGCATGGTTATATCCTCTGTTAAAGAATCTTTCACCTTGGTCCATATAGTGTCCTGCTTGGTTATAGTAGTTATTTGCTTTGTTATAATAGTTTCCTGCTTGTCTTCCTACATTGTCCATCCATCCTTGAACTTTTCCTCTTGTTTCAGGATTTGGAATAAGATTTGTTGCATCTCGTGCTACATCCCAACCTTTCTGTACAGTTTGTATAATAGGTTGTGCTTTCTCTTTAAGTATACCTAATGTACTCAAAATCTTCCTTCCAACTCCAAATACACCTCTGGCTATTGTTCCCACTGCGGGTAAAAATCTAGATGCGACTCCTGCTAATGCGCCAAATAAACCCATTTCTTATGGGTTAAAAAATGACGAATCCAAACAAGGACCCCTATGTTTCTAAGGCAACAAAGAAAGCACTCATGATAAAAATCTTTAGTTCAACACCAAATGCTTGGTTTATGGATATCTTGGAAAACATTCCGAGGTATAGAGAAGATGGACCACCATACTGGTTAATATTTGTTGGTCAAAACACAAGATACTGTGAAGCCATACCATTATGGTCCAAAAATATTTTAGATGTGAAAACTGCTTTGACAATATTCGTTGACAAATACCATCCAACAAAACTGACATCTGACTGTGAAAGTTCTTTCAAATCAGATGATGTAAAAAACTATCTGCGTTCAAAAAATGTAAACCAATATTTCATTGTCGACCAAAACCATTCTGCTCTTGGTGTCATTGACGGATGTATAAAAATGTTAAGAGACTTAAACCAACCACAAGGTGGTGAAGCAAATGAAATGTCATATGACGACAAGTATAGACACTTCTCCATGGCAAAGATGAGACAAGTTTTAAATATTTACAATAACCGTAAACAAAAAGGTTTGGGAAACCACTCCCCCGAAGAAATGAAAAACAACCCTGACTTAGAGAAAGACTATATATTTAATAATTTAGTCAAAAGAGACAAACAAGAAAGAATGCCGGGCTTCAAACTTCAGAAAGGAGACAAAGTAAAAATAGAAATACCTAAACGCGACCCATATGAAAATACTATTGACTATGACAACAATGGGAACCCGACAGGTACTCACATTCGTGTTCGTAAAAATAGAAGAAAGTATACAAGAGAATATTATGAAGTTTTAGGCAAACATGGCAAAATGTACACACTGCAAGCAGAAGATAAAACTACTATTGTCAGACCTCGTTTCAAACTTGTCAAAGTTCAAGGTGGTATACTTTCAAAGACAGTTCCTAACAAATATAAGACAACTCCTGACGAATATGCTAAAGAAGTTGAAAATGACGACTAAGCAATTCTATACCATGCGTAAACTGTCATGTAAGGTGGCATGTAGTCTTTACTTTGTCCCGTTGTTTGCGTATATCCTGAAACGAAATGTGTATGGTTTCCTTCTCCCTGAGTGTCATCCCAGTAACAATTTATAGCAAACTTAACGTCCTCTTTAACATCATATCCTTGACCTTTTGTCATTCCTGACCAATCCCAATATCTATGCTTATGCCAACCTGCTTGAGATGTAGTTAATCTTATGTAATGACTGTATGCAGGTAAATTTTCACCTGAAATCGTTTTACTTCCACCTGTTTCCTTTGAAGAGTTTGCACAATACAAAAACCTGTCGACTATTTGTTCCCATGCACCAACACCAAACATTACTTGAGGACCTCTTGCATCCATAGATGTATAAATAGAACCTACTGGGTTCATTAAATCAAACATATGAGATATTATAGGATTGTCTCTTTTGAACTTAAAATATAGTGCAACTATTTCAGGTTTCTTCTGGTTTGTGTCAGAATATTTTTTATAATATAATCTTATGTTTTCAGGGTAGGTACAGTCTTGACTATAATATTTATTTCTGTCATCTGTATAATAATATACTATTCTCGTTTTTCTATTGCATTATATCTTTTATATCTATAATAATCTAAATATAATGTTAATTTTTTTGGGTCTACATGTGGTGTTCTGTCGTCATCTCCATAGTCATAATAATGTGGTGCTGGAGCTGGGTCAGGCAATGTCATATCTGCCATTTCATAAACTCTTAAATATTTCTTTTGTTCGTCTCCATATAAGTTTAAGTAGCAGTTGTTGTCTAATGGAACTTTAACTTGTGTACCATCATTCTTTTTATAGCTTACATACATTTCATTGTTATTTTTCGGAATGAGTTTATGCCGTGTACCATTTTTTAAGGACTGTACCAACTGCCATCTAAAATAGTTATTTTCTTCATTGACAGAAAAGTCACCAACAATAGTTTCAATATTTTTTGTTCCTATCAAACTTTGGTATATTTCATTGACATATGTTTTATCTGCTTTATTTTCAAGGCTAACGTTTAAGTCTGTTATTTCAGAAGATGTATGTGTATGTCCAATGTCACTTTTCCTGTTTAAGGTTTCTTGTAAGTTTGTAATATTTGCAATGGTATGTGTATGAGTCTTATTTGCTTTTGTCTCTAATGTTTCTTGTAAGTTTGTGATATCAGATATAGAATGTGTATGAGTCTTATCTGCTTTTGTCTCTAATGTTTCCTTAAGACTTGGTATTTGGTTAATATAATGTATATGAGTCTTTTTAGAATATTCGTTTTCAGCTCTTGTCACTTCACTTGACATTTTATTGTCAACATATGTTTTGTCTGCTAGTTCAGGATGAGTATGTTCTTTTGTTGCATAAGCATTGTTAGCTCTTTCTTCTTCTTTTGCTATTGCATCGTCTACATATTCTTTGTCAGCTTTGTTGTCAACATCTGCTTTCAAAAGAAGTTCATTTATAGGTTTCTCGTTTAAAGTTCCTTTTGTTGGATTTATACAGACAGTATGGTTCTTATTGTCTTGAAATAGAAACTCATCTGTTATAGGGTTTAATGTCAGTTTTAAGTTTCCTTCTTTCAATGACTCAGATATCTTAGAATAGTTTGAAAAGTTTGTTGTGTTCTTATTTAGAGCTTGCATAATGAGTTGTCGGTTGTGTTGTATTTCTCTCATAGACGCTGTTTCATTTGACATTTTTATTATAGATAAAATATGCTTCCAATAGAAAAAGAAAATTCTAGAGTTGCTACAACTAAACCATTAGATGAACTTTTTACTAATGTCGGTCAAAAGGTTGACATAGATACTATAAAGCATGAAGGCTATCGTTCTGACTACCCATTAAGATGGTTAAGAGACCCATCCGTCACAAAAGCTATTGGCTTTCGTAGAATGAAGTTTGTCTCACAAGTTCAAACAGGTTTTCCATTTATTGTAAGGTTTCATATAGATTATACATCTGAAGGGCAACGAAAAATGTGGGAAGAAATTGAGCTAATACAAGTTGACCTCTCATCTTCTCTACAGACTGCATTAAAAAATATAGAAGATAAAATAAATTCATGTTATGCAAAATATGCTGATGAATATGCGAATACCGATAGCACACTTTATGTGAGAATTGTATATGACAAACAAAATTCACAAGTGTCATTTCAAATCTCCGAAGACAATCCAAATAAAGACGAACAAATATATACAGAATTCACTGCAATGCCATGGTATTATTTGCAAAGAATGTTAAATCAGAAAGTTGAACCTCCTTTAGCAAATATCTACAATCGATATGCAAGAGATGAACCATATTTATTTAAAGATGTTTTCGACCAAGATGCTGTGATAGTTCATGCTTCATTTTCTGGCGCCCAAAACTCTTTCTTATGCTTGGCAAATGACTTTTACGAAAAACCTACAAAGTTATACGAACCACCAAGTGGAAGTATTTCAGACTTTCAAGTATGGTTTACTACAGATGGAAGAAAAAGAATAATTCCATTATACCATGCGTTTTACTTAGAACTTAGTTTCATATACAACTACTATCGAACGGTAAAAATATAATTTTTTAATACGGTTGAGGTGTTGGATTTGGTTGCCAACTAGACTGTGGTGCAGGTTCAGGCTGTTGTATAACAGGAGCTTGCTCTTCTGGTTCAGGGTCTTTAGGTATAATACCAACGAACTGACCTACTCTTTTACCAATATTTTTGACACCGTTCCATACTCCTCTTCCGACAGATTTTATTCCATTCCATATACCTCTTCCAACTCTTCTGAAGAAGTTTCCAATACTACTGAAGAAACCCATTTACTACGTGTAAAAATCTAATGTCCGCCTAGTCTCTTACGTTTCCTGTTGAGTTCCATAGCATTCTTTAACTGGAGCTCATACATTCTGTTTCTCCTCTGGTAGAAAACATATTCTGGGTCAACTCCTGTGTTCGCGTCATCTGCATAAAGTTGTTTATATCCCACTTCAGGGTTTGTATAAAACTCTTTCCATCTCATATTTGCATACCATGGTGGCAAACCTAACGCAGCGTCATTTGACATGGCAGTTTGCATTTGTACATCTGTTGGCACTTGACCATAGTTTGCCATTGCAGTTTGTATTGTTGTAAACGAAAACGATAAAAACTGTTTGACAGAAAAGTGACACTTTACATGGCAAAAAATAGAGCCTTACTTTTGAGATACTTGAGATTGAAACTGAATCTTATGAGGCGGTGATCTTGAATCACTACCTCATAAGGTTCAGTTTCATATAAAATTTGTTGCAATTTGTTATTCTTTTGCAATTATTTCTTATAAGATTTTACATCTTTTAGCGGGGAATGTTTGTTATCATGTATATATTATAAATATCTACACGATAACGAACATTCATCGCTAAATTGCTGAGAAACTTTGAGGAAATGTCGAACAATTTCCTCAAAGTTTCTCAGATTTATATAGATCACTAGAGTCCCCTAGGCACTGATTCTGGTTCAGTACCTAGGAGGCTCTAGTTCTCTAACGAACTGATAAAATGTTTTTAAATTTTTGGATATTGCTACCTGTGAAGCACTGACTTCAAGTCAGTACCTCACAGGTAGCAATTACATTGAAAGATGGGAGAAACTTTGTCCGAATGTTAAACTATTCGGACAAACTTTCTCCCATTTGTAGTGGAGATGGAAGGCTTTGAGGTATATTATATTAATGTATACCCCAAAGCCTTCCATCTCCACTTGAAAGTTCCAAAACTTTGGGTTAATAGTTTGCAATTAACCCAAAGTTTTGGAACTTTCTAGAAGGAATTGCAGGGTAGGAGGTACATATTCATACTATGTACCTCTTACCCTCCAATTCCTTCCTTAACATAAACAAATTTGGAGTTAATTGTTTGCAATTAACTCCGGGTTTGTTGACCTCCAAATGAAAATGAAAGGGTAAGAGGTATATAGTGACCCTATATGCCTCTTACCCTTTCATTCTCATTAATTATGGGAGAAGCTTTGGCCGAATGTTAAATTATTCGACCAAAGTTTCTCCCATTTTTTGAAGGGATTGGAGGCTATGAGATACTGATGCAATGTCAGTACCTCATGGCCTCCAATTCCATCCTGAAACTGATCAAAGTGGACCTTACATGCATTTGAAATTTGCCATGTAAAGTCCACTTTTTGAGAGAGAGGATTTGACTGCGTCAAATCATCTTTTTCGTTTACGAGAGTATTCTAACTTCATTTGGAATATTCTCTGGGTTTGGTTGTCCAGGTTGCTGTGCATTCGCTAAGTTCTGTGCGTCCATTTAATATTAGATAAAAATATCTCTTACGAGTACATATGCTGAACATTTGCAGGCATTGGTTCATCTTCATATTCTCTGTACTTTTCTGCCACGTCAAATAAATAAATGACACAATGGAAAAAACCTAAAACAAGTAGTCCTATTTCAAACCACATTTACTTACTAATAAAATTTCTTTGTTATGACACTTTCTCCAGTTTATAGGACCTCTCTCATATTCTATCTTGTCATATATAAACTCATAGTCATGTATGTCCTCTAACCATCTCATAACGGTTTCCAAACCACTTTTATCGGATGTAAAGTAAAAGCATGGATGGTTATGTATAACGTCTAAAGTTTCTAAAGAGTCTCTCAAAGTCCAGTCTACTTGGTATTGAAAATCCCATGTGTTATAGAACGGCGGGTCCACTATAAAGAAAACATTTTCCTTGTCTTTATATTTTTCATACAACTCTGTCCAATGACATCTCACAAACTCTATACCCTCAATATATTTTTCTATGTCCTCTTTGAAAACATTTGTATAGTTAAGATATAAAACTTTTGACATAAGTGTTTCAATGTCATGAACTCTTATAGCACCACTATATAATAGTCTAGCAGATATACTATCCCAGTCTATATATTCTGCTTTTTTCAAAACCTCTCTCACATATATTTTCTTATCTAATGGTATACGTTCCATCTTACCTATAGGTATCTTTTCTTTTAACTCTTTCAATATATTGTTTGTGTCTGGAATATGTTTGAGACGGTACATATAGTTGTCGAAGTCATTGCATATAATCTTTGAGTCTGGGAATATTGTATGGCACAAATGGGATATATAGAAACTTCCACCGAACAAATCTACAAATGTTAGACCATTCGGTAGTTTCTTAAGTTCTCTCAATATAATATCTTTACATCTACTCTTATTTCCAAAGAACGGTAACAGCGGTTTTGTAAAATTCATTTATATATAATAATAAAAATGTTTTACCCGAAAAGTGACAGAAAAGTGACAAAATATGAAAACATATATAATTTGTGAAAAGTGACACAAAAGTGACATATTAAAAGTGATATAAAAATGACACCATTAATATGATGTAAATAACAACGGTTTTGGTTTTGTCACCGGCTGGTCGGCTGGGGTTCGGTCCTCCTCTTGGGTCTTGGGCAAAATTTCTTAGGGGCTAGAGGGCGCAACGCGCCTGGAAGCCCCACTCACCTGACCTTATTTCAATAAAAAATGAACATCGGATGGGCCAATTTTGAAAATCTTGATCAGCGGGCTCTCAGTGAAAACTCCAATGTTTAAGGTTTTGATCAAATCTCTTCTTTTTGATATCTGAAACGACAGATAGGTAGATAATGATATGGTCATGTTATAGCCATGCTTATGCAGAATGATATCTATTCTATCAAGAGAAAAAAGACCTCGAAGTGCAGAAAATTGAATAGTTGTAAACTAAAGCGGTGATTATTCAAATCCACCATTAAAAAATTGATTATTCAATTTTATTATAAATATATATCGAACACAATTTGAATATCATATTTCATTGTGAGATTGTCGATTATGTTGAAGAAAGTCACTCAATAAATTCGATTTTTTTACCAAAATTCAATTTAATCGTCATCTCTTAGAGTGAAGCTCCTCATTGGAGCTATAGGACCCCAACGTGGCAATATATTTCACCTCCATCGTGCTATGTATACATCAATGAATGTTGAGTTATATATAATAACACTGCAAGGACATACATGTCATAGAAATGAATCCCTGTGAATAAGGGATCCTTTGCTTTTATATGTATGTTTTATTAACAACATTCATATCTAGATACTCGCAACTAACATAACCTTATGTCATTTAAATACTATGAGATAATAACAAAAGCGTATAAATGATAGGTTTTTATATCAGGCAAATACATATATAAATTTCTAAAGGTGCCATTTTTTGATGAGATAATTATTTTTGAATTGGAACTGAAGTATTTCTGGTGATTTCAACGAAATCGAAAGATTTATCGAGGAACTTCAAGCATTCTACTCTTGCTTTGCTGTTGAAGGCTTCTTGACAGCCCAATTGTATTTTGAAGGTGGTGCTTTATATTATAATAGATAGGGCGATTCCCGAAAGCGTCATACGCTACGTAGTTCATGATGAAGTCTTCACAATTGTTTTTCTCAGCCGAATAGTCTATTACGCTTTTATATTTATATGAATGATAGATTTCAAACAAATCTACGTTTATAAAGGAAAGTCCAGTAAGAACAATGTTGAAATCACGGCCTCTCTTCCAGCTATACTTTCCTTTTCTCCAAAGAGTTGCGTAATTTCCGAAAACTGACAATGGAAAGCCTCTACGTTTAAATTCTTCAAAAGCAGTGTCTAAAGCTGTAAAATTAACGAAAATATCATCATCAATATTGCATATGGTCTGAGTCTCGAGGTTTTGGGGTATTAAAAATCGAGCAACAAGTTCTCTCATTTCAGTATCAATTATTTCAATAGGAACTGTAGAGTTTGAAATGTTATATGCAGTTAAATTAGGAGCCGGTATTGAATGCTTGAAATCGTTCCAATATATGTAAATTTTTTCGCAATGCTTAGATTCTTGCTTTAAAAGTGAGTTTAATATTTTAGATAGAATTGGAATTCGACGGAAACTACTTAGGTATATGATTGAGTATTTGTCTTTACTTAATTCTCGATCAGGTTTAAGATTTGATAATCCAGGGCCAATAACTTGTGAATATCCGCTTGTTTCAATTATTGAAGTACCAAAAATGACTGAAAAGAATATACATAGCAAGGATAAAAATGTTATTGATCCAAAATTTGTCCATAATTTAACCAGAGCATAACTCATATCTTTTAAGGTTATCGTCCGACCAAACACCAATTATCGTTTTTTATATTTATGATTATCTCAGGAATATTCATGCTATTTACTTTATCATTTCAACAGGCAATATCAATATATTTTACTTTCGCTATTGTAGTTCCAAATAAATAGCATACACAATATTTTGATAAAAAATCAATCTGACAGCGAAAAACGGTTATTTGTCGGTACTTTCCCTTTTATAGCAAACACTTTTTTGACACACATATGACAACAGAGGATTATACCATGTTTGAGTTACTAAAAAGAAAAGATACAGGGTGAGATATAAAAAGACATCGACAAAAACGAAGTTCATTATACTCAGAATTTAAAGAATAGTAAAAATGAATATGAAACATGACTTTCATTTGATTTCGAGATAACATATCAATATAGAGATCTTATTGTGTTATGAAAATCAAGCTAAAACAGAGCTTGGCGAGCCACAAAAATTTGACGTCAAGGGTTAAATGAGTTTTGGTTTTATATTTCAAAAATCTTCCATATATATATTAGTCATTGAATCAGTATTTATCATCGTTTTGTTTTCAACTATTGGCGGTATCACGTATAATGGAGAATTCCACAGTAACATGAATGTTTTATTGTCATGGTCAGGAGACCTTTTCAATCTTGGACCAGCTATATACGCCGTAGTCAATGCACATCCAGATCAACATATTTCCTTTTATATTACAACTGTCAATGCAGATTTATTACCAAAATATAAAACTCATTTTGCAGAACGCCCAATCCTTAATACAAAATTCTATTTCGAAACATACCAAACACGGTACTTGACTAAAAGAATATGGATAGTTGGGTACGACACTTATATTCGAATTGTTTTTCCTAATGCGCATCCTGAAATGGAAAGATTCTTACAATTAGATGGAGATGCAATTGTAGTACAAGATATTAAAGATATGTACTTCCATGATTTCAACAACCAATCTGCAATCGTAGTTTTTGATTTTGCAAGAAGATTTGAAGGATTCAAAAATTACTTTAACGCCGGTGTTATGGTATTCAATAATTTTAAGTACATAAATGATAATATTCTGAATAAATCCATTGAATACTTGAAATGGCTCAATGGACACATGGGCCGTTGGTACAATGATCAAAGAGTATTAAACAAAATGTTTATAGACTCAAGAATAGTTTTCCCTCAAAAATATAACGAATTTGATTTCAGAAAGTTTGGGAATAACACCAAAATCTTTCATTTCTATCGTGCGAAGTGTAAACCATATAACCAAAAATGCAACAGAACGCAAGCTCCATACAAACTTTGGGATTGCTTTTATAAAACATACAAAGAAAAGCCTCTTTTATGGCGCGATACTCGTAATATTACAATCTGTACAAATGAAATGTTCAATTAACGTAGATGGTAAATTAATTATGATTCTCACAATTTTGAGAACTTCTGACATCATTTGCCAGACAAATTGAATGCAATGAAGTATGATTTTTTAATGCTTGATATAGATTTGTTATAATATAATGTATTTATTTTTCTAGTTGAAGTCTTGCGGACATGAAATTAATTTTTTTTATTTTGGATATAGGTCAGGTGCGTGGGGCTTCCAGGGGCTGCGCCCCTTCTAGCCCCGGAGAAACTAGAGGAGGAATGATACAAAGACCAGATGAAAAAAATAAAAATATTATAATAAAATTAAATTTTTAGTCTTAAATTGTTTTTTTTATTCGGTATATTCTGAATCTTGAATGTCTTGGAAATTTTCTTCTTCTTCGCTCTCTGAGGTGAGGATTTCTTCGACTTCTTCTTCGCCATTGGGAGCAACAAATCCTGCGATGAAAACTTTGTATATACCTTCTTGAGGAGTCTCTATGATGAAAGTCGTATTGTTGAGGAAATGGAACTCGACATCTTGAACAAATTGGCAACTGCTGTGTGTGAATTTTGCAATTGTGAGAGGCTTTCCTTTATAGTCCTTGGGAAAGCTTGAGATGGTTACTGTTCCTCCATATGGAACTCTGGCAGGAATATCTAAAGCAACAGTTGTTATAACGTGGAAATTGTCTAAGAATTGAGGCATAGGTTCAATGCAGTATAGTCGTTTTGACTGGTTGTCTTTTGTGTAGAAATATAAATAGAATGACCTTTCACCATGTTCATTCAATTCTTCCAAATAATTGTATGAATTTGGATATATACGGACAAATTCAGCAATTTTAACTTCTTGTAAATGCTTCTGCAAGTTCTTTGGAAACAAGTGAATGAACTGGTCAATAGCTTGCAACGCTATGAGATTGGCAGTAACAGGTAAATATGAAGCAAACATGTCAACAAGTACGCCAGGGTCTTTGATTTCGTTTTCAAAAGGCTGAATGGCATCCATGACAGCTTGAAACATCTCGTTATAATCTCGATTGTCTTCTGAACCCCACTGTTCATTTAACTTATCTAACAATTCAACCTTTTCTTTGCGTATTTTCTACGAACTTTCTCTGAAAGAGGAGTGTCTCTATCTTGTGTGTCTTGAATTTGAGACTTAAATTGTTTGCTAAAGGCGATATATCGTGTTTGCGACCTAGTGGTCATTGCAGAATGTGTTTCTGTATGTTCGATTGGATGTGTTTCTGTATTTTCGGGTGGTTGTGTTTCTGTATGTTCGATTGGAGTCTGATTGGTATGAACTTCTTCTGAAAATGCTTCTGTTCCGATAGTTGTTGTTGCCTGACCTGTTGGCTGAGTTGTTTCTGTTGTGTTTTGAGAAGAAGAACTCAAATTGTTGGACAATTTGTTTGCAATTGTATGAGGAAGTTGCTTTGGTATTATAGGAGGTCGTAAGGGTTTTGAGAATGGTGAGACATAAGTTGTAGGAACTTTAACTGCAGAGGTAGTCGACGAATTGTTTGCGACACTTGTTCTTCCTTCCATTATGAAAAATGAACTGTTTTTTTCGGACCACTCATAGAAAAGTTTGAAATAAACCGTTTTCGTCAACGGAGACCCCATCTATAATTTTATTTTATTGAAAAGTCTCCGTTGGCAAACCGTTCCATCTCAAATATTTGAGAAGATAACTTCACATTTTGACTTTTAAATACATATTTTTCACCATCGGACAAACTTTTGACTGGATGGACTTTACACGAACATTACACTTGTCAAAATATTTTTAACATACGATAGTATATATTTGTTCGAACAAATAATGGTCTATCGTCAACGCTCATAGAGATAGACCCACTTTTCTAAAGTATATATTTGAGTACTTTAAAAAAATATTATAGAACAATATAACAAATATTTTACAAAACCGACAACACTTTGACCAAGTAGTTTTTTGAGCTGAACAAAAAGTGTCATATAAACATCTGTCAAAAACCGCTTTTTAACTTCACTTAAAATGCCACGTAAGCTACGTAAGAATATACGTAAGAGGAAGGGAGCATTGAAACATCCAATAGTAAAACTGACACCACAACAACAGTTGCAACAACAAATGATGAATGACCCCACTATGTTGCAACAAATGTCAAGCAACCCTATGCTTTTAAACCGAGTTATTGGTGCACAGAGTGGAGGTTTAAGAGCGGCACTTTTAGCGAAAATGGCAGGCTATGGTGGAGCTGCAGACGGAACAGCTTATAACCCTCAAAGTCAAATGAATTTGAGTTCACTCAAAAATCAAATAACAGATGTCAAAAAGTCAAACATAGACATACAGAAACAAATAAATGAAAATGAAAAGAAACTAGAATATGACAGACACACAAAGAAACTCAATGAGTTAAACGTAGAGAAAAAGAAGAAAGAAGAACAACTGAAAGAACTAAGTACAGAGGAATATGCGAAAAAAGTGTCAGAAAAAGCAGCAGAAGTAGCAAAAATGGAACAAGATGTTATAAATTTGAAAAACCATACTACTCAATATAAAGTACTGAAAGATGAAGAGATAAAACAAAAAGCCATGAAGACATATATGGATAGCGATGAGTATAAAAAAGAAGTTGAAGCAAATGTAAAGGCAGAAAAACTTTTACAGTTGCAAAACCAAACCGTACAGTATGAAAACTTAGCACAAGAAAGTAAAAATAACGACGCAGCCATGCAAAAGGCAATGAAAAGCGCAGAATATATAAAAGCTAATAATGACTGGTTAGATGCCCAAGCCAACGCCAAAGCAGCCCAACTTATAGGGTCAATAAGGACAAAAATACAAGCGGATGAAGACAGTTCAAATGAAGCTTTAATGAATGCTGACTTTAAGAATGCCTTCGAAGCTCTTCATAGTAAGGTGAAACTAGTGAACGACTTCTCATCTGGAAAGAAACTGAAGTCTGAAGGTTTCGACAAAGAGTTAAGAGAAGTAGCACAAAATATGACGAAAATAACAGATGCAGCAACGAGACAGGCAGTTCAAAGTGCCTATGACGCCGTTAGAGCAGCTGTTGTGGAAAGTCAAGAAAAAGAGTTACAACAGACCAAAACAGACCTAGTAAATGCTTTCTTAAAAACGAAAAGTCAAGTAGGACATTATGCTGCAGATGGAACATATGTGCCAGCTGGTGGAACTTATATACCACCAAACCCTCCAAGAGAAGCACCTGCACCAGGACTACCTAAAACATTTACATCGTCACATGGACACAGACACAGGCATGCACCAAAACCAACACAACAACCAACAGTTCAAAATCCAGCACCACAACAACAACCAACACAACAACCAACAGTTCAAAATGCACAGCACCACAACAACAACCACACAACAACCAACCTCAAAACCTCACAACACAACCACAAACAGAGCAAAGACATAAAAGAAGTAGAGAAAAAGGAAACCAAGAATTCTTAAAAATGCTTAAGGAAGATTATGGTTTACCCAGATACTCTTGACTTTAGTGACAGATATAAAGAAGCTATTAGAAAGTTCAAGGAAGGAAATACTGACCCGAACCTATTTAGCTTTATGGCTCAGCATCAAATCGGATATAATCTCAAACCTGGAAAATACAAGCTCGCTAGGGATATGATTTAATAGCATATCATCCAAATGACATGGATGAATTTACTCCGAGATATTTGATGTCAGAGCTAAATGATAATTCAACTCTCTTCATGAAACGCGTAAAAAATAGAGACGGAACGAAAGAAGAAAGGTTTATGAGTCCGGATGACTTAGAGAGGGAACTTGTTAAAAACGGTCTCGGAATATATGAAATGCCAGCAGATGAGGTACAAGAAACTCCACAGGAAGAAGTTCAGATACAACCAGACACGGAAGAAATAGTTCAGCAACAACAGCTAGAAGAGCCTGAAGGAAACGAACAATCCCTCCTTTGGAAACTAACTTCACAGAACTAGATGAAGATTTGGAACAGCCGAAAAATCTTGACCCTCAACAAGTGTATGGAGAATATGGAATCTTTCCAAGAGTCTAAGCAAAATTCGGCTGACATAGTAGAAGAATATCGAAAAATGTTTACCGACATACAAAAGACTCCAACATCAGATGAAAATATTCAGCATAGAATGGAAGTACTGAAAGATAATGTACACAAATACAATAATCCTTTTTACTTACGACCATATAACGTTCAATCTTTGGCTGAACTCGGTGAAAATAAAAGGTTAAATTTCAAGAAAACATATAGAAATGAAACATTGTTTAAAGTTCATTCAGAACCTAACCAATATGGAAACAAACCTACTTTTGTTTCTGCAGACTATGGAACTACAATGAGATGAGGTCATAAAGCTAATCCGGATAGGTGGTTCATAAACTTACAACCTCAATTCCAAGAAGTTGTAGACGCAATGGAAGTCAATGGTGAACCAGATATAGCTGGTATTTTCAGCGCGGCTTTAATGCCATTGAAAGATATGAAAGATGCAGATATTTTGGACCAGTATGAAATGAACATGGCTGAGGGAAATATAACACCTGACGTTCTAGAACATTTATCTCAAAAAACTACACAGAACCATAGAGATGGTATATTTGGTGAAGAGTTTAGAAAGAGAGTTAGGGAGAGAGAAGGAAGAGAACCTATTGTACATGACCTTGCAAACGAAGTTTGCAAAATGTCATAAAAACTTACTTTGCAGACAATGAACCGAGAAGGGATGAATATTTAAAAAACTCAAATGGACAGTACCAAATGAAATGTTAGTATTGAAAAACATGTTCCATGACAAAATAAAACCAACTACAGAAATAAATGACGCAAGACTGAAACGTTGGGTAAAAGCTTTCCCATTCACAAAAGATATTATTGGTAACATGGAAAGAAAACCAGAATGGCTACAAAAACATATATTTGGAAACGAGCTTATTCCATATGGACAAGCTCTGTTTGAAGAGCTTGAACCGGAAACTCAGGAAAGAGTCATGCAAACAATAAACGAGACTCAAATACAAACTATGACAAAATCTTTCTAGGATATGGTTACCTGAGATGGGCGACCAGAGCCCAAAGGCAAAAAGGACATGGGAAATTTACAACATACTAGGTGAACATGAGGCAAAGATGCAACAACTTGAAGCAGAGGGCAAGTTACCAAAAGCGACACCAAAGAAGAAGAGAAGAGTAGAACAAAGTGAAAGTAGTGAAGAAGTAACTTCATCTAGTGAAAGTAGTGGCAATGAAGGAAAAAGAAAAGAGTTAAAAACTCAGTCAGGAAGAAGTAAAGCTTGGTCCGAGTGGTTCTATTATGACATATAAATCCAACTATTCTATATTTTTACCCATATGAAATGTACGCCGCTCAGAATATTACGCCAACAGTTTTGGATGCCAATGAACGGAAATGTTTCCGAATGGTATAACGAATGCGACAATGCCATTAGAAGGTCAGAAATAGTTCCTGGAACTTACGAATATACAACTGCTGTTTCTTATGGAAACGTAGGTGAGTTTGGAGAAGGTTCTTCAACAACAGTAGATATTGCTTGCGACAGGTTTCATATTATTTCTATTGACAACTCATTCTTATACGTGGAACAAAGACATTGAAATAAAACCTTCTGCCAAGTTGTCTGACAAGAAAGGTTGCAATGGGAATTTTCTATGTCGGATACCAATATGCTCCAGAAGTTTTATGGGATATAAGATATATTCTAACTCTGACTTAGTTCAAACAGTAACATGGGCAAAACTATGAATGGTTCGCTTTGAGAAACTCAGTACAACCACAAGCTAGAGAACAAACAGACCAGTATGCAACTATTGAGAAAATAAGAAGACTTGACCCTAACGTTCCAGGAGTTTATGTTAACCTTTCTGGACAAACTGCAGCACTAAAGTAAAACTGAAACTTAGAGTTCCTTTGTCATCTTTCCTCATCTTCAGGTTTTTAAGATACTTGCCAAACTGGGCAGAAAAATTTCTATCGAACTTACTCCAAGCAAAAATAACTTAGTCATTGCACCAACACAAGACCCATTCACTATTGAAGCCAAAGAACAACATCAAACACATTCGCCTTTTGCAAAAACAAAGTTGACTTAGACTTTGGTTTCTCAAACTTCAACAATGAAGTAAACTACTATTTAATGGTGGTGCAAACGTATGGGACCCAGTTAAGTTCACATGCGAAAAATTTGAATGCAAGAGAATAGAAAGCAGACTTGCAGTCTATATGTTGGACCCAGATATTTCAAATGCTTTAGCTGCCAAATATATTGCAGTTCCACTTATGTTCCCTATACACCAAATATCTGTCAAAGACTTTGCAGGTGAAGTTGGAAACCAAAGTGCTGACCCAGGTGCAAGAACAGATATTGCCTTAACAACTGCAATGAAACATGCAGATACTATGTTTGTACTGTTCAGACGAACTATAAATGACTATTCTTGTTTCTACAACCCTGGTATTAAAATATATATAAACATAGATGGCAAATATTATCCAAGAGAAGAATATTCTACAGTTGAGATATGAGTCATACAACTTGACATTAGATGCTATGAACTTTAACAACAACTTCACAACAACCATTAACCCTGAAATGCAAAGTTCTATTATGCCATATGTGAAAGTATGGACTCATACAGGAGGTCAAAAAACTCAATATACAAATGGAGACCGTTCAAACTTTTGGCTTGGCATTCCATTTGCTGACTCAGAAGACTTTATGGGTGGTATTTCAACTGTTGGTACAGTTACAAATACAATATATTGGTGACAGAGACGGTCCAGATGAATTGAGAGCAAAGAAGTTTACAAAACCAATAGCACTTTTCACGGAAGATGCTCTTTTGAAGATTCGTTCGATGAAACCTGCTGGGGCTCCTCAGATTGGCATAACGACAGCTTCCATCGAGCAGATTTTGGCAGCAGGTCAGTAAGTTGTTCTTGACACTTTTCTCTCGTAAATATATGACACACCTGTTTTGACATAATATTGTATTATAAACTTACCTTTAGAAATATCTGTAAGTTTTGAAGTTATATTTTTGTCTGCTTCAAGAACTTTCACCATTTCAGTTATACCAACTTTCTTTGCTTTATAAAATATTTAGGTTCAGCAAAGACTGCTATTCTATAACATTTTCCATTGTTTGTGTAAAGAACTATTCTGTCAATGAACTTGTATTGTTTGTGAGTATAAACTTTGTTTTGCTTCAATTCAAAGAGATATCCGAATACGTCCATCTTTTTATTCTAAGTAAAATGTCATTTCCGAAAAATAGAAGCGTAAGTGTTTCAAAAGGTTTAATGGCGGTGGCAGATGTGAAGTTAAATTCACCAACTCAAACAAACAGTCAAAGTGTTATTGTCAATGTCAAAGACAGAGATGTTGAAATGGGGAAACCATACGAAGACGAAGATGGTATAACAATT